>NC_090419.1:3577959-3877959 GCF_036365525.1 Heterodontus francisci
CATAGTTTCTCACCATTTGAAAAATGTTCTGTTTCTATTCTTCCTGCCAAAGTGAAGAACCTCACATCTCTCCACATGATATTCCAGCTGCCACTTTCTTGCCCGCTCAATTAACCTGTCAATCTCCCTTTGCAGTCTCTTTGTCCCCTCCTCACAGCTGACTGTCCCACCTAACTTTATATCATCAGCCCATATAAACCGAACATAGGCCGTGTTTGAGAGAGGCACTTCTGTCCTGACAAGTATTAAGATACAACTGCTGGATATTTTGTGGAGGAGATTTCTGTCTATTCATCGGAGTTGTTAATATGAAAGATCTTTAATAAGAGATTAGAGAGTGTCCTTCTGTGTCCTCTCCCACCCTCACATCCAGCATTGGAAACACAAACACAGAGACACAAAGACACACACAGACACAAAGACAGTCACATAAACACAGGCAGACTAACATGTCCAGATAAACACACACACACACATAGAAATCCACAGTCAGACACATCCATTCGCACTGACCGAGAGAGAGAGAGAGAGAAACCCACACAGAGACACATATATTCACATTGACCAACTTAGACAGATAAATACAAACACTTCCCTCTGTGTAAATCATGTTTTTACAAACATCAGAATCTCTCTTTTCTCCTTTTATATTTCACTCTCGGGGTTTAAATTTATTGTCAATCTGATTTCACAGGGGGCAGGAGAATTTTTGCTTTACTTTTCTTATCTTTGGGGTCAGTGGGTCATGGGTCAATCCCAGTGTCCGTGCAGTCTGTGACCCCTGACCCAGCACTGTGACCCCGAGGGGAGTGGGGTGGGGGAGCAGGGAGAGGGTCAGTCCCAATCTCTTAAAGGGACCCCGCACTGTCAGAACTGCTGCTTTGGTCTAAACCTTCAAGTGAGTCAGTAGGAGTTTGGACAAGGATGGGAACAAAGTGACATTGAATCTTCCAATATTTATTTATTCAGTGATGTTAATAAACAGCAAATTATCGAAATTCACACAAGTAATATTGTGAATTCGGGTTGCTAATTTTAAAGGAGAAACTGTTGTTCATTAATTCCATTTCATTTGCCAAAAATTATCATCACGACCTTGTTTATTTCAAGATCTAATATTAATAAATCCTTTAGGAAGACAGCAGGAGGCTGTTTGGCCTCTCTTGCCCGTCCTACCCCTTTGAGAAATTTTATTCCTCACTCTCTCCCTTACGGTGTCTCTCTCTTTCTCTCACTCTCTCCCTCAGCCAGACTCTCTCTCTCCTCCTTACCCGTCAGTCTCCCTACCTCACCCTATCTTTATCTATCTTTCTCTCACCTCATCTCTCTCTCTCCCCCTCAGTGCATCTGTCTCTCTCTCTCTTGTATCTTTCTCTCTCTTTCTCCCTCAGCCCATCCATCTCTCTCCGCCTCACCCCGTCTCTCTCTCTCTCCCTCACCCCATCTGTCTCTCTCTCTCTTGTATATTTCTCTCTCTCTTTCTCCCTCAGCCCATCCATCTCTCTCCGCATCACCCGGTCTCTCTCTCTCTCTCTCCCTCACCCCATCTCTGTATCTTTCTCTCGCTCTCTCTCCCTCAGCCCAGCTCTCTATCTTTCTCTCTCTCTCTCTCTCTCTCTCTCCCTCAGCCCATCTCTGTATCTTTCTCTCGCTCTCTCTCCCTCACCCCATCTGTCTGTCTCTCTCTCCCTCTCTCTCCCTCACCCCATCTGTCTCTCTCTCTCTCTTGTATCTTTCTCTCTCTCTTTCTCCCACAGCCCATCCGTCTTTCTCCACCACACCCCATCTCTCTTTGGCTCTCTCCCTCACCCCATCTCTGTATCTCTCTCTCTCTCTCTCTCTCAGCCCATCTCTGTATCTTTCTCTCGCTCTCTCTCTCTCACCCCATCTCTCTCTCTCTCTCTCTCTCTCTCCCTCACCCCATCTGTCTCTCTCTCCCTCAACTCATCTCTCTCTCTCTCTCTCTCTCTCTCTCTCTCCCTCAGCCCATCTCTGTATCTTTCTCTCTCTCTCTCTCTCTCTCCCTCAGCCCATCCATCTCTCTCCCCCTCACCCCGTCTCTCTCTCTCTCTCTCTCTCTCTCTCTCTCTCAGAAGAGGACCATAGAATCATCGAGTACTAGAACACATTAGGAGGTGATAGGATCAGTAATCTTACTGGGGAAACTATTGTTAATTAATTCCATTTTATTTTCTCAATTATCATCATGACCTTATTTATTTCAGTGTGTAATATTTATAAAGCCCTTAGGAAGACAGGAGGAGGCCGTTCAGCCCATTGAGCCTGTTCCATCCCTTTGGGATGTTTGATTCCTCTCCCTCTCCCTGTGTATCTCTCTCTCTCTCTCTCTCTCTGTCCCTCACCCTGTCTCTCTCTCCCTCAGCCCATCTCTTTATCTCTCTCTCTCTCAGAAGAGGAGCATCGAATCAAAGCGTACTATAACACAGTAGGAGGCGATTCGACCCATTGAATCTGTGCTATCTCTTTTGAAGAGCAGTCCAGTTAGTCGCACTCTCCAGCTCCTCCCCCATCACTTCATTTTTTTCTGTCATTGACTGTCCATTTCTTGTCTTGGGAATGCAGCATACAGCACATTCCAAAGTGATGTCTGGGAAGTGTTTATTTGTACAAGTGAATTGACCATTTAATATTTTTAACTTACTTAACCCTTGTGTTCATACAAAGATCAAGCTAGCAAATTCAACAGTGTCCACTTTGACTTCATCCCATCGTGTCTTATGTACATTCTCACAGGACAGCAGGTATAACTGTAGTCATAGTATTCAGCTGAAAATTGATCAGTTACGTTGTGATTTCAGTCCATATTTACAGTACACACGGTACCATACTGTTGTAATAAAGTCATATAGTATCTATTCATCCCACTGGGGCAAAATTTCACTGGCTCAACATTCTCACCAAATACTAAAACATTCCACAATGCAAGGCTCACAAATTCAACACAAGTTTCCTTTTCTGAGTCTCGCTGGTCTGTTCTGATTCTCTGAGGGATTATTGATGCTTATCCTCCACATGAGCAGTCGTCCTAATCCCGTGTGCCTGTCCTGCTCCCAAACCCAGCATCCACTTACATTAAGGCAAGTGATACAGGAGCGTCTCAGTGACTGAGGCAGGTGAGACTTGAGGCTGAGCCGGGCACAGTGAGTGACCCGGGTTAATCTGACACTCCAGGGAATGTTTAAACGGAGCTTTACTCTGTCTCTAACCCATGCTGTACCTTCTCTGAGAGTGTTCAATGGGGCAGTGCAGATGAGGAGAGTTATTCCTTACCCATTTTAAATATGGAGAAGTGAATATCCAAGCGATTGTTTTAAATGTGATGAGGGTTTCTGCCTCTACCATCCTTTCAGGCAGTGAGTTCCAGACACCCACCAGCCACTGGGTGAAAAAACTATTGATGTGATTTGTTCAGTTAAGTTTGATGTCAATGTTTCCCCAGGATGTTGACGTTGGGGGATTCAGCGATGGGATAATGCTTTGAATGCCAAGGGGAGGTGGTTGGATTCTCTCTTATTGCAGATGATCATTGCCTGGGACTTGTGTGACGTGAATGTTACTTGCCACTGGTCGGCCCAAGCCTGAATGTTGTCCGGGTCTTGGTGCATGTGGCTCGGGATTGGTTCATTTTCTGAGGCAAAATCCTGTGGATGCTGGAAATCTGGAAACCATCGAGCTGAATCACTAACTCTGTTTCTCTCTCCACAGATGCTGCCTGACCTGCTCAGTATTTCCAGCATTTTCTGCTGGGATTTCATTATCTGAGGAGGTGCGAATGGAACTGAACACTGTGCAATCATCAGTGAACATCCCCACTTCTGACCTTACGATGGAGGGCAGGTCATTGAGGAAGCAGCTGAAGATGGATGGGCCTCGGACACTACCCTGAGGAACACCTGCAGTGATGTCCTGGGACTGAGATGATTGACTTCCAACAACCACAACCATCTTCCTTTGTGCTCGGTATGATTCCAACCAGCGGATTCCAACTGACTTCAGTTTTACTCGGGCTCCTCGATGCCACACTCGGTCAAACGCTGCCTTGTTGTTAAGGTCAGTCTCTCTTCCCAGTAGCAGACAGGAGTGAATCATTCCCTTTGACCTGTTGTGTACTGAACATGCTCTGCTTCTTCACAGCCTGATACAGGACTGTACACGGCCGATTAATGTAGCCCATCAAACACTCCCAGAGCAGGTTAAGCACAGCTTAGGAATAGAGTACAGTTCCTTCAACATTCTCTCTCTGTCTTCCTCACTCTGTCTCTCCCTCCTGCTATCTCTGACACTAGGAGAGAGACAGAGGGAGAGAGAGTTAGATATGCAGACAGAGAGAGTACTGTCGAGAGGGACAAAGTTTGGAGAGAGAGAGATTGCAGCGTCGATTGAAAGCGAGAATGTAAGAGAAATTAATTTGATGTAATCCTTCACTGCTGTGTGCACAAACATTTAAGAAATAGGTATGGAGACAGAAACATCGGGAGAGATCCAGAGGGAATATCCTCCATTTTAAACAGCCAGCAAGCTTTTCCACTGTGGGAGCCATCACACGATCATGATATTGGTTGTGGAAGTTTTGAAATCTGTGTCCCCGCTTATGGACCTCTGTGCTAAGGGAAATAGGTCCTTCCTATCCACTCTATCGAGGGCCCTCATAATTTTATACACCTCAACTCAATCTCTCCTCAGCCTCCTCTGTTCCAAAGAAAACAACCCCAGCCTGTCCAATCATTCCTTTGGATTTCTTTGTAATTTTGGAACTCTCTTCTGCAAACAGGAATTCATGCTGGTTTAATTGTTAATTTTTAAATCTGTGATTGATAGATTCTTGTGAACCAAAGGTATTAAGAGATAAGGGGCAAAGGGGGGATACATGGTGTTTGTTAGATCACAGATCAGCCCTGATCTCATTGAATGCTGGAACAGGGTTGAGGGGTTAAATTGCCTCCTCCGCATCTTCCTATGTCTGATATTAAATATTCTTCTTTCGCTCTCTGTCCCTGAGCGATGGGATAATGCTTTTAATGCCAAGGGGAGGTGGTTGGATTCTCTCTTGTTGCAGATGCTCATTGCCTGGCACTTGTGTGACGTGAATGTTACTTGCCACTGGTCGGCCCAATCCTGAATGTTGTCCGGGTCTTGGTGCATGTGGCTCTGGATTGGTTCATTATCTGAGGCAAAATACTGTGGATGCTGGAAATCTGGAAAGATCTAGCTGAATCACTAACTCTGTTTCTCTCTCCACAGATGCTGAAAACCTGCTCAGTATATCCAGCATTTTCTGCTGGGATCTCAGCTGAAGATGGTTGGGCTGAGGACACTACCCTGATAAACTCCTGCAGTGAAGTCCTGGGACTGAGATGATTGACTTCCAACAACCACAACCATCTTCCTTTGTGCTCGGTATGATTCCAACCAGTGGAGAGCTTTCCCCTTGATTACCACCGACTTCAATTTTACTCAAGCTCCTCGATGCCACACTCGGTCAAACCTTGCCTTGATGTTAAGGTCAGTCTCTCTTCCCAGTAGCAGGCAGGAGTGAATCATTCCCTTTGACCCGTTGTGTACTGAACATGCTCTGCTTCTTCACAGTCTGATACAGGATTGTATACGACCGATTAATGTAGCCAGTCAGACACTCCCAGAGCAGGTTCAGCACAGCTTAGGAACAGAGTACAGTTCCTTCAACATTCTCTCTCTGTCTTCCTCTCTCTGTCTCTCCCTCCTGATATCTCTGACACGAGGAGAGAGACAGAGGGAGAGAGGGTTAGATATGAAGGCAGAGAGAGGGCTGCAGAGAGGGACAAATTTGGAGAGAGAGAGATTGTTGAGGTGGATGAAAAGGATAATGTAAGATATATTATTTTGCTGTAATCCTTCATTGCTGTGTGCACAAACATATAAGAGATAGATATAGAGAGAGAAACATCGGGAGAGGGAGAAATGTAGATGAAGTTGGGACCCAGGTGGACACGTTTGATGATCCAGAAGGAATAGCCTCCATTTTAAACATCCAGGAAGCTATTCCACTGTGGGAACTATCACGCCCTCATGATATTGGTTGTGGAAATTTCATGCTGACTTATTGGTTAATTTTTAAATCTGTGATTGATAGATTCTTGCTAACCAAAGATATTCAGAGATAAGGGGCAAAGGCAGGATATATGGTGTAAATTAGATCACAGATCAGCCATGATCTCATTGAATGCCGGAACAGAGTTGTGGGGTGAAATTGCATCCTCCTCTTCCAATATCCCCTGTTTAATATCCTTCTTTCTCTCTCAGTCACCCTGTCAGTCTATGTCTCTCTGTTTCTCTCTCTTTATCTCTGTCTGTCTCTCTCTCTGTCTGTCTCCCTCTCTCTCTCAAACATCAGTCAGCCATTTTAGGTTGGTTCTCGGTGGCCATTTTATGTGACCACAACACTGGGACATTTATTTCAGGGACTGATTCCTCACTAATATAAGGTCAGAGCTGAAAACGTGACAGAGAAACAGACATGGAGACTCTGAGACACACAGTACTAGAAAGGAATCAATCATTCCCTTGTACCCAATAATTTTCCCTCCACTGTGATTAGGCTGGGTGACCTGTAATTACTCAGTCTATTTCTTCCTCCATTGTTAAACAACAGTACAACATGCGCAGTCCTCCAGTCCTCTGGCAGCACGACTGTAACCAGAGAGGATTGGAAAATGATGGTCAGAGCCTCTGCTATTTCCTCCCTTGTACCTCTTAACAATCTGAGTCTGGTGAATTATCAGCTTTCAAAGATGCTAAACCCCTTAATATTTCCTCTCTCACTGTTTATCCCATTCAATATTTCAAACCCCTCCTCATTGACTACAATGTCTGCGTCATCTCCTCTATTGTGAAGACAGTTGTAATGTATTCATTAAGAACCATGCCCACATCTTCCACCTCCACGGGTAGGAAAAAGGAGGAGAGACGATATAAAGTTAAGGATAGAATTCTAAAGGAGGTGCAGGAACAGAGAGATCTGGGGGGGGGGGGTATTTGTACACACATCACTGAAGGTGACAGGGCAGGTTGAGAATGTGGTTAAAAGGGATAAGGTGTCCAGGGCTTTATAAATACAGACATCGAGTATAAAAGCAAGGAGGCTATGTCTGACCTGTGTAAAACACTGGTTTGACCTCAACTGGAGTATTGTCCAATTCTGGGCACCGCACTTGAGGAAGGATGTGGAGGCATTAGAGAGGGTGCAGAAAAGATTCACAAGCCTGGTTCCAGGGATGAGGGACTTCAGTTACTTGGATAGATTGGAAAAGCTGGGGTCGTTCTCTGTGTCTCTCTCTGTCTTCCTCTCTCTATCTCTTCCTCCTGCTATCTCTGATATTAAGAGGGAGACAGAGGGAGAGAGGGTTAGATGTGCAGGCAGAGAGAGAGGGCTGTAAAGAGGGAGAAGGTTGGAGAGAGAGAGGTTGTTGGGGTGGATTAAAATGGAGAAAGTAAGACATATTAATTTGATTTAATCCTTTACTGCTGTGTGCACAGACATATTAGAGATAGGTATGGAGAGAGAAAGTTCGGGAGAGAGGGAGAAATGGAGATGAAGTTGGGGATCAAGTGGCCTCTCTCCCCCTTTCCCTTCCCCCCTCTCTCTCTCTCTCCCACCCTCTCTCCCCCAACCCTATCCCCCTCGCACCCTCTCTTTATCACTCTCCCTCCTTCTCTCTCTCCCTCTCTCTCTCCCCCTCCCTCTCTCCCTCCCCTCCCTCCCTCCCTCCCCCCACACTCTCCCCCCCGTCCCTCTCTCTATCTCTCTCTCTCCCTCCCTCTCTCTCTCTCTCTCTCTCTCCCCGTCCCTCTCTCTGTCTCTCTCTCGCCCTCCGTCTCTTTCGTTAAGTCTCTCTCTCTCCCTCCCCCCTCTCTCTCTCTCTCTCTCTGTCCCTCTTTCTCTCCCTCTCTCTGTCTTTATTTCAGTTCTTTCAGATATCTGGATAGATTGGCTAGCGTGGGTTGTTCTCCATTGGTCCTTCCTATCCACTCTATCTAGACTCCTCATAACTTTATACACCTCGATTAAATCTCCCATCAGCCTCCTCCGTTCCAAAGATAACAACTCCAAACTGTCTAATCTTTCCTGGTAGCTAAAATTCTCCATTCCTGACAACATCCTCTGTAAATCTCCTCTGTACTCTCTCTCCTGTAATCACATCCTGCCTGTAATGTGCTGATCAGAACTCTATGCAGTACTCTAGCTGTGGTCTAACTAGTGTTTTCTATGGTTCGAGCATAACCTCCCTGCTCTTATATTCTATATATCGGCCAATAAAGGAAAGTACAATCGAAAATCCTGCAAGAAAATCAATCCCTATTGTTAAAAAAAAACTGCCGACAATTGTCACAGTGCAACACAAGTGTGATTTATTAAACTTTAACACAACAGAGTTTGTTACTCAGTCGTGTGAAGTGCATTGCACTATTACTGACCTTTACTCCAGTCCCTCAATCCTACTTTATCTCTGGGAGATTGTTATAAGAGTTACCCCATCCTTTCAAAGATAAATATTACCCACATCAAACCAGAGCAATTAGAAATTGTACACAGCTGCTGATAGCTAGTAACAAGACCGAAGGGAATGTTCAGTCTTCCATCTCTAACCCAGACAAATATATGTCTTCATTTATATTGATATCTGTCTGTCCGTCTGAATGGAATCAGATGGAGACCAGGCTTCTCCCATAACAACATTGTTCGACCATTTCACTTTTTATGACAGACTGAAAGTTTTCATCTATCTTGTCTCTATTTTCCTGCAGTGATGTCCTGAGACTGAGATGATTGACCTCAAACAACCACAACCATCTTCCTTTGTGCTCGGTATGACTCCAACCAGTGGTGAGTTTTCCCCCGATTCCCACTGAGTTTTACTCGGGCTCCTCGATGCCACACTCGGTCAAACGCTGCCTTGATGTTAAGGTCAGTCTCTTTTCCCAGTAGCAGACAGGAGTGAATCATTCCCTTTGACCCATTGTGTACTGAACATGTTCTGCTTCTTCACAGCCTGATACAGGACTGTACACGGCTGATTAATGTCGCCCATCAAAAACTCCCAGAGCAGGTTCAGCACAGCTTAGGAACAGAGTACAGTTCCTTCAACATTCTCTCTCTGTCTTCCTCTCTCTGTCTCTCCCTCCTGATATCTCTGACACTCGGAGAGAGACAGAGGGAGAGAGGGTTAGATATGAAAGCAGAGAGAGGGTTGTAGAGAGGGACAAAGTTGGAGGGAGAGGATTTTTGAGGTGGATGAAAAGGATAATGTAAGATATATTAATTTGCTGTAATCCTTCACTGCTGTGTACACAAACATAAGAGATAGGTATGGAGAAAAAAAAAACATCAGGAGAGGGAGAAATGTAGATGAAGTTTAGGCCCAGGTGGACACTTTTGATGATCCAGAAGGAATCGCCTCCATTTTAAATAGTAGGCAAGCTATTCCACAGTGGGAGCCATCACATCTCATGATACTGGTTGTGGAAATTTCATGCTGGCTTATTGGTTAATTTTTAAACCTGTGATTGATAGATTCTTGTTAACCAAAGGTATTAAGAGATAAGGGGCAAAGCTGGGAATATGGTGTTAGTTAGACCACAGATCAGCCCTGGTCTCATTGAATGCTGGAACAGGTTTTAGGGTTTTAAATTGCCTCCTCCTCTTCCTATGTCTGGTGTTAAATATCCTTCTTTATCTCTCAGTCACCCTGTCGGTCTGTGTCTCTCTGTTTCTCTCTTTCTGTCTCTCTCTCTGTCCGTTTTGGACAGTGGTGAACGAGATTTACTCTGTATCCACCCCATGATCTTCCTGCCCTGCGAGTGTTTGATGCGACAGTGTAGAGCGATCTTTACTCTGTATATTAATGACTTCACTTGGGTTTACGGGGAAGAATGTCAAAGTTTGTAGATGGCACAAATCTTTGGAAATGTAGCAGAGAGAGAAGAGAATAGTAGCAGACTTCAGGAGGTTGTTGGCAGTCTGGTAATTTGGACAGACACATAGCAGGTCAACTTCAATGCTGAGAAATGTGAAGTGATGGATTTTGGAAGGAAGACTGTGGGAGAGGCAATTTAAACTAAATGGTACAATGTTAAAATGGGTGAAGGAACAGAGAGGCCTTACACAGACAGGAGCTGACAGTGTGTGTGTCTCTCTCTCTCACTCTCTCTCACCCCTTTTTGCTGTCTATCTCTTTCAATCCTGATCCTGACTTTTCTCGGAATCCTTCTTGGTTGAATAGTACCCTGAAATGTTTCAGTCTCACTGTTACCAGAAACAAGTCACATTTCTGTGGTATTTTCGATATCTTAATGATTCAATTTGGAGCTTGGATTGTGTCAGGTAAATGTGGTTTCTCATTCGGACATTCCTGCATTGTGGAACTGTCAGTTATCTGTGCAGGGACAGGATATCAGGGTGTTTGAATGGAGTTGAAGATTTTGGTTGCTTGAATAGGGTGTGAATTAGATTGTGGATTGTGTCCCTGAATGTCTTTAAGCCGATGTCCTGAGAGAATGAAGTGGTTTACCAATGTCTGAATAACATCAAAGTCTTTAGACACATGAAAGAACAAGATTGGGGACAATATACAAAAGCTGAGACAGTCAGGCAACAACAGGAGGAAGGTGAATGTCTTTTACTGTTTGTAATCTGAAAGCCTGAGCGAATGACTGAGAAAGCAGGAGTTCAAATCCCACATTGGGCTCTTGTGAATTTGAATTTCTCTGAAAATAAAAAATAACTCTGGAATAATAAATCCTCCAAGATGAAATGATTCCCTCTCACTGCTCTGAAAATCATTTACCTTCAAGTAGCTTTTTCCAGTCCACTTTTTCTAAATCACCTTCCACCGGACCAGCTTCATTCCCTAAAACTAAGTGTAAAACTGACCCATCTCTTGTTGACCTTGCTAGATACTGGCTTTAAAAAATTTCCCCTGAATGTATATTTAGAATTCTGTATCCTTGATACCTTTTACACTAGTCTCAGTTATCAATGCACTGGTTAGGTCTGCACTAGACCCTGTCTGTGTTTATATTACACATGGCCCTGTCTCTGCTATAAAAATGGTTTAAAAAGTGGAGAGAAAACCCTCCAATTTATACACTAGATCGTAAGAAATAGGAGCAGAAGTAGGCCATTCAGCCCATCGAGCCTGTTCTGCCGTTCAATACGATCATGATTGATCTGATAGTGACTTTAACTCCACTTTCCTGCCTGCCCGCCATAACCCTTGACTCCCTTGTATATATTCATTGACCCAACCTCCACTGCTTTCTGGGGAAGAGAATTCCAAATCCGAACTAACCGCTAGCTCAGTCTTAAATGGCAGAACCTTTATTTTTAAACTGTGCCCCCGAGTTCAAGACTCCTCCACAAGGAGAACATCCTCCCAACATCCGCCCTGTAAAGTCCCCTCAGAATCTTGTATGTTTCAATAAGATCACCTCTCATTCTTCTAAACTCCAATGAGTATAGTCCCAACCTGTTCAACCATTCCTCCTAAGGTAACCCCTTCATCCCAGGAATCAGCCGAGTGAACCTTCTCTGAACTGGTTCCAATGCATCCAGGCCTGACCATTTATCCACTTTCAAAGATGCAAAACCCCTTAATATTTTCCCTCTCACTCTGTTTATCCCATCCAATATTTCACACTCCTCCTCTTTAACTACAATATTTACATCGTTCCCACTCTTTTATAAAGACAGATACAAAGTATTCATTATGAACCATGCCCACATCTCCCACCTCCACACACAAATTCCCTTTTTGGACCCTAATACTCTATCCTCAGTTATCCTCTTGCTCTTCGTGTATTTATAAAACATCTTTGCGCTTTCCTTGATTTTACTTGGTAATATTATTTACCGACTATCTTTTTGCTTTCCTAATTTGCCTTTTAATTTCACCCCTGCACTTTCTTCACTCCTCTCGGCTTTCTGTGGTATTGAGCTCTCGGTATCTGACATAAACTTCCCTTTTGTGCCTGATCCCACCCGGTTTGATCCTTGCTATCTCAGGGGCTCTAGATTTGGGAGTCTCACCCTGTTTTTCTTTGTGGGAAAATATTTGTTCTCAACCTTCACTAACTCTCACTGCTCTGACACTCATTTACCTTCAGGTACCTGTTTCCAGTCCACTTTTCTAAGCCCTCCCCTCCCTGGAACTACCATCTCCTCTGATCCCCCTGAAGGACCCTCACATCCTTCCTAATGTGTGGTGACCAGAACTGGATGCAATATTCTAGTTGTGACCAAACCAGAGCTTTGTAAATGTTCAGCATAACTTCCATGCATTGCGGCCCATCTCACTGCTTAATGTTGACGACAAGATTCTGTCCAAAGTCATAGCCAGTCGAGTCAAATCTGCTCTGGAGTTGGTGATCCACCCCGATCAGACCTGTACTGTACCCGGCAGAAAGATCTCTGATAGTCTCGCGCTACTCAGGGATACGATCGCCGACGTATGGGACAGGAGGGTGGACACCTGCCTCATCAGCCTGGACCAGGAGAAGGCTTTTGACAGGATATCACACACCTGCATGATGGACGTGCTTTCCAAAATGGGGTTTGGGGAGGGAATCTGCAATTGGATCCAACTGCTCTACACAAACATCAGTAGCGCAGTCTCAATCAACAGGTGGGAATCGGAAAGTTTCCCGATCCAATCTGGAGTCAGACAGGGCTGTCCTCTCTCCCCGGTCTTGTTTGTTTGCTGTATTGAACCCTTTGCTGAGTCTATTAGGAAGGATGTGAGCATAAGAGGGGTGACGATCCCAGGCAGCGGAGGCACTCATGTTAAAACCTCCCTGTACATGGATGACGTCGCCGTCTTCTGCTCGGATCCGCTGTCCGTGCGCAGACTGATGAGCATCTGCGACCAGTTCGAACTGGTCTCGGGAGTCAAAGTTAACCACGGCAAGAGCGAGGCCATGTTCTTTGGGAACTGGGCTGACCGATCCTTTGTCCCCTTCACCATCAGGTCAGATTACCTGAAGGTGCTGGGGATATGGTTCGGAAGGGCCAGGGCGTGCACCAAAACCTGGGAGGAGCGAGTATCCAAGGTACAACAAATGTTGGGCATGTGGGGGCAGCGATCTCTCTCCATTGTGGGTAAGAACCTGGTCATCAGGTGCGAGGCGCTCACGTTGTTGCTGTACGTGGCGCAGGTCTGGCCCATACCCCACTCCTGCGCCATGGCGGTCACCCGAGCCATTTTCCACTTCATCTGGGGATCTAAAATGGACTGGGTCCGGAGGGACACGATGTTCAAATCTCTGGATAAGGGCGGGAAAAATGTACCCAACGTGGCCCTCATCCTGATGACCACCTTCGTGTGTGTCTGCATCAAGCTGTGTGTAGACCTCCAGTACGCAAACTCCAAGTGTCACTACGTGCTGAGGTTCTATCTGTCCCCGGTGTTGCGAAGGATGGGCCTGGTCACATTGCCACGGAACGCTCCATGCAGTTGGGCCGTGCCGTACCACCTATCCTTCGTGGAGCAGTTTCTGCGGGAAAATACCTTTGACCACCGGCCCATCAGGCAGTGGTCTGCACAGAATGTCCTCAATGCCCTACAGGAAAAGGAGACGGTGGATCCTGTCGTTTGGTTCCCCGAGCAGACCGTCAAAGTCATTTGGTGGAATGCCTCATCACCAGAACTTTCAAACAAGCACCAAGACGTAGCTTGGCTGGTGGTGAGAAGGGCCCTCCCCGTCAGATCCTTCATGCACACCCGAAGTCTCGCCCCCTCCGCACAATGCCCCCGCGGTGGCTGTGGTGGGGAAGAAACGGTCACCCACCTCCTCCTGGAATGTGTCTTCACAAAGCAGGTGTGGAAAGAGATGCAGTGGTTTTTGTCGAGGTTCATCCCAAGCAGTTCTGAAACACAGGAGTCTGTGCTCTACGGGCTGTTCCCAGGGACACACACCGAGACAAACATCAACTGCTGCTGGAGGACTATCAATTCGGTGAAAGACGCCCTTTGGTCTGCCCGAAACTTGCTGGTCTTCCAGCGCAAAGAGTTGTCCATCACCGAATGTTGCAGACTGGCACATTCCAAGGTCCAGGACTACGTGCTGAGGGACGCACTAAAGCTTGGGGCAGCCACAGCAAAGGCTCAATGGAGAAAGACCACAGTGTAAGGTCCCCCCACCAAGCTGAACTGAGGGGTTGGATCCATGGGAAACCCCTCGAACAGTATCGTTACTATTTTCATTTGCTGTAAAGGTAAAACTGTAATTGGTATTACAATTGTGAAATGGAAGGGTTGTGAAGAAACTCATGATAGTATTGAAGGAAACTGATCTCCCTTGCAATGTTTGTATTTTTTGCTGCTGTTTGAAACTGTTTGGCAATGTAATTTTTACAGATTTTGATGAATGAAGTATATTTTGGAAATAAATACAAAAATTTGTACTCACAACTATTTATGAAGCCTAAGATGCCACATGCTTTACTGACTGCTCTCTCAATATGTCCTGCCATCTTCAAAGATGTATGTACATGTACCCCCAGGTCCCTCTGTCCCTGCACACTCTCTAGAACTGGGCCACTAAGTCTATATTCCCTCTCCCTATCCCTTCTGCCAAAATACATCACCTCACATTTCCCTGTATTAAATTCCTTCTGCCACTTGTCTGTCCATTCTGCTCAACTATCTATGTCCTGTTGTCGTCAATTGGTATCATCCTCACTCTTTATATCTCCTCCAAGTTTGTTATCATCGGCAAATATTAAAAATTTACTCGAACACTAAAACATTCCAAAATGCAAGGCTCACAAATTTAACACAAGTTTCCTTTTCTGAGTCTCGCTGGTCTGTTCTGATTTTCTGTTGGGTGGCATCTGTCTTGATTTTGTGTTCTGACCTGAACCCACAAACGTATAACTCAGAGGCAGGATTATTACCCACGGAGCCACAACTGGCTCCAATGTTCCCAGAAATTTTAGTTGTTGTGCAGGGCCAGTTATTCTTTGTGCGCTGTCCCTTTAAATATTTGAAGAATCTTTGCAGACGTGTGTTATTTATCACGGAACAGGACCTGCGTGGTACCTTCCAGGCTGCTGCACACAGCTTTGCAGGAACACTGACCGACACTCTCCATCCCAATCTCTTCCTCTTTCTCTCTGGTAATCTCTCCCCATTGCTATCCTTCCCTCTCTCTGTTATTCTCTCTCTCTATCTATCCCTGTCTTTCTCACTGTTACTCTCTCCCTCCGAATGGAGGAGGAGAAAGAGTAGTAAATATAGAGGCAGCTTTACTCTGTATCTAACCCCACACTGTACCTGCCCTGGGAATGTTTGATGGAACTGAGAGGACAGAGATTTACTCTGTAGATAACTCCATTCTGTACTTGGCATGGGAGCATTTGAAGGGACAGTTTAGACAGAGCTTTACTCTGTATCCCTGGAATTTCGAAGCGTAAGGGGTGAATTGATCAAAGTTTACAAGACAATACTGGAAACTGATGGGGTAGATAGAGAGAAACTCTTCTCACTGGTTGGAGGAGTCTCGGACAAGGGGCACAGTCGAAAAACCAAACATTAGTCGAAGACCCTCTCAAGGGTGACATTTATTAACACTTCTACACACAAAGGATGGTGGAATTTTGGAATTGTCTTCCACAAATGACCCCTCCCTATCTCTGCAATCTCCTCCAGCTCCACAATCCACCAATATCTGTGATCCTCTAATTCTGGCCTCTTGAACATCCCCAATTTGAATCGTTCCACCATTGGTGGCCGTGCCTTCAAGCTGCCAAGGCCCTAACTCTGGAATACCTTTCCTAAACTTCTCCGTCTCACTAACTCTCTTTCCTCTTTGAAGATTCTCCCTCAAACCAACCTCTGACCAAGTTTTTGGTCATCTGGTCTAATATCTCTTGAAGTGACAGGGTGTCAAATTTTTATTTTCTTGATTCATTTGTTGGGTGTGTGCGTTAGTTGCCAGGACAGCATTTATTGCCCATTCATAATTGCCCTTGAGAAGGTGGTGTTGAGCCTCCTTCTTGAACCGCTGCAGTCCATGTGGGGGAGGTACACCCACAGTGCTGTTAGGAAGGGAGATCCAGGATTTTGACCCAGTCACAGTGAAGGAACGGCGATATAGTTCCAAGTCAGGATGGTGTGTGACTTAAGGGAAACTTGCAGGTGGTGGTGTTCCCATACGTGTTTCCTGTTTGTTTGCTCTCTCTCCCCCTCCTTCTTTCTAGACCTCCCTGTCCTCCTGTCCCTCTGTGTTATGAGAACCTAAGAACAGAAAGAAGTGGGTGCAGGAACAGAGAGACCTGGGGATGTCTGTGCACAAATTGAAAGTGGCAGAGGTGGTTGAGAAAGTGGGTAAAATGCATATGGGATCCCAGGCTTTGTAAATAGAGGCTTAGAGTATAAAAGCAAGGAGGTTATGATGAAGTTTTATAAAACTCTGCTTCATCCTCAACTAGTATTGTGTCCAATTCTGGACACCGTACTTTAGGAAGGATGTGGGGGCTTTAGAGAGGATGCAGAAAAGATTCACGAGCAAGGTTCCAGGGATGAGGGACTTCAGTTACGTGGATAGATTGGAGAAGTTGGGGTTGTTCTCCACAGAGAAGAAAAACATGAGACTAGATTTGATAGAGGTGTTCAAAATCATGAGGGGTCCGGACAGAGTAGATGTAGGAGTAGGAATGCAGCACATAGGACATTCCAGACCCATTTCTTTTGAGTGTTTACAAGTGAACCCTTGTGTTCCCACAAAGATCAAGCTAGCAAATTCAACAGTGTCCACTTTGACTTCATCCCATCGTGTCTTATGTACATTCTCACAGGATAGCAGGTATAACTGTAGTCATAGTATTCAGCTGAAAATTGATCAGTTACATTGTGATTTCAGTCCATATTTACAGTACACACGGTACCTTACTGTTGTAATAAAGTCAGATAGTATCTATTCATCCCACTGGGGCAAAATTTCACTGGATCAACATTCTCACCAAATACTAAAACATTCCACAATGCAAGGCTCACAAATTCAACACAAGTTTCCTTTTCTGAGTCTCGTTGGTCTGTTCTGATTCTCTGAGGGATTACTAATGCTTATCCTCCACATGAGCAGTCGTCCTAATCCCGTGTACCTGTCCTGCTCCCAAACCCGGCATCCACTTACATTAAGGCAAGTGATACAGGAGCGTCTCAGTGACTGAGGCAGGTGAGTCTTGAGGCTGAGCCGGGCACAGTGAGTGACCCGGGTTAATCTGACACTCCAGGGAATGTTTAAACAGAGCTTTACTCTGTATCTAACCCATGCTGTACCTTCTCTGAGAGTGTTCGATGGGGCAGTGCAGATGCGGAGAGTTATACCTTACCCATTTTAAATATGGAGAAGTGAATATCCAAGAGATTGTTTTAAACGTGATGAGAGTTTCTGCCTCTACCATCCTTTCAGGCAGTGAGTTCCAGACACCCACCAGCCACTGGGTGAAGAAACTATTGATGTGATTTGTTCAGTTAATTTTGATGTCAATGTTTCCCCAGGATGTTGATGCTGGGGAATTCAGCGATGGGATAATGCTTTGAATGCCAAGGGGAGGTGGTTGGATTCGCTCTTGATGCAGATGCTCATTGCCTGGCACTTGTGTGACGTGAATGTTACTTGCCACTGGTCAGCCCAAGCCTGAATGTTGTCCGGGTCTTGGTGCATGTGGCTCTGGATTGGTTCATTATCTGAGGCAAGATACTGTGGATGCTGGAAATCTGGAAACCATCGAGCTGAATCACTAACTCTGTTTCTCTCTGCACAGATGCTGCCTGACCTGCTCAGTATTTCCAGCATTTTCTGCTGGGATTTCATTATCTGAGGAGGTGCGAATGGAACTGAACACTGTGCAATCATCAGTGAACATCCCCACTTCTGACCTTACGATGGAGGGCAGGTCATTCAGGATGCAGCTGAAGATGGATGGGCTGAGGACACTAACCTGAGGAACTCCTGCAGTGATGTCCTGGGACTGAGATGATTGACTTCCAACGACCACATCCATCTTCCTTTGTGCTCGTTATGACTCCAACCAGCGGATTCCAACTGACTTCAGGTTTACTCGGGCTCCTCGATGCCACACTCGGTCAAACGCTGCCTTGATGTTAAGGTCAGTCTCTCTTCCCTGCAGCAGACAGGAGTGAATCGTTCCCTTTGACCCGTTGTGTACTGAACAAATTCTGCTTCTTCACAGCCTGATACAGGACTGTACACGGCCGATTAATGTAGCCCATCAAACACTCCCAGAGCAGGTTCAGCACAGCTTAGGGACAGAGTACAGTTCCTTCAACATTCTCTCTCTGTCTTCCTCTCTCTGTCCCTCCCTCCTTCTATCTCTGACACGAAGAGAGAGACAGAGGGAGAGAGGGTTAGATATGCAGACAGAGACAGTGCTGTAGAGAGGGACAAAGTTGGAGAGAGGGAGATTGTTGGGGTGGATTGAAAAAGATAATGGAAGATATATTAATTTGATGTAATCCTTCATTGCTGTGTGCACAAACATTTAAGAAATAGGTATTGAGACAGAAACATCGGGAGAGATTCAGAGGGAATATCCTCCATTTTAAACATCCAGCAAGCTATTCTACTGTGGGAGCCATCACACCCTCATGATATTGGTTGTGGAAGTTTTGAAATCTATGTCCCCGCTTATGGACCTCTGTGCTAAGGGAAATAGGTCCTTCCTATCCACTCTATCGAGGACCCTCATTATTTTATTCACCTCAACTCAATCTCCCCTCATCCTTCAGTGTTCCAAAGAAAACAATCCCAGCCTGTCCAATCAGTCCTTTGGATTTCTTTGTAATTTTGGAACTCTCTTCTGCAAATAGGAATTCATGCTGGCTTAATTGCTAATTTTTATATCTGTGATTGATAGATTCTTGTTAGCCAAAGGTATTAAGAGATAAGGGGAAAAGGCGGGATACATGGTGTTAGTTAGATCACAGATCAGCCCTGATCTCATTGAATGCTGGAACAGGGTTGAGGGGCTAAATTGCCTCCTCATCTTCCTATGTCTGATATTAAATATCCTTCTTTCACTCTCAGTCACCCTGTCAGTCTGTGTCTCTCTCTATTTCTCTCGTTCTCTCTCGCTCTGTCTGTTTCGGACAGTGTACAGTGAGATTCACTCTGTATCCACCCCATGATGTTCCTGCCCTGGGAGTCGTCTCTGCTTATGCTGCGTTTCACCCGGTCTCACTTTGTACTGCACAAGACCTTTTCTCTGTTTATAATACAATAGGCCCTGTCTTGACTCTGTATCTCACCCCATGCTGCCCCTGCCCTGGGAGTGATGGGACAGTGCAGATGGTAATTTACTCTGTGTCTAACCACACTGTGCTTGGTTTGGGAATGTTTAATGGGACAGTGTAGATGGAGCTTTACTGTGTATCCCTGGAATTTAAGTGTGGTGATAAGAACTGGACACAGTTCTCCAGTTGGGGCCTAACTAGAGCTTTATAAATGTTCAGCAGAACCTCCCTGCATTTGTACTGACTCTATACAGTGTACATTGTGGTACAGGGGTATTCCCCAGGGGTTTGGATTAGGACCACTGATCTTTTTGAGAAAATTAATGACCTGGACTTGGGTTTACAGGGCATAACTTCAACATTGTGCCATCTGCAATGTAATAAACAGAGCAGGGAATAGTAGTAGTAGTAAGACTCTGTCTTCTCTGTTCTATAAAATACTGTCAGGGCAGGTACAGTGTGGGGTTCAGGAGGATAGAGGCAGTCTGGTGAAATGGTCAGACACATGGCAGGTTAACTTCAATGCTGAGAAATGTCAAATGATGCATTTTGGAAGGAAGGCTGAGGAGAAGCGATATAAACTAAATGTTACAATGTTAAAATGGGTGCAGGGACAGAGAGATCTGGGATTTCATTTGTGTCACTTTTTATATCTGAAAGATTTAATTTGGAGCTTGCAATCTTGTCAGTTGAATTTAGCTTCATCCTGAAAAGTGTTAGCAAACATGTTTGGAAATGTGTCAAAAGCTGTTTCCATTCAGACATTCCTGCATTGTGGAAGTGTGAGCTATCTTTACAGAGACAGGAAACAGTGGTGTTTGAATGGATCTGCAGCTTTTGGTTGATGCAATAAGGTGAGAATTTGAATTGTATCCCTTGCAGATACACAGAATTGAAGGTATTTACAGAACACCACATGAAGTAGTTTACCAATGTCTGACAAACTTCAAAGACTTCAGTAATATGGAAGAGGAGAAGGGAACAATATGCAAAACCTGAGACAGTCGGGCAACAAACTGAATCTCTTTTTTTGGGTTTTAATTTGAAGGCCTGATCTGATGATTGAAAAAGCAGGAGTTCAAATCCCACACTGGGCTGTTGTGAATTTGAATTCTGCTTTTTCTTAAAAAAAACATAAATCTGAATTTAAAAACCTCTCGGATGGAATGATTCACTCCTGTCTACTAGTGCAAAGCCTGTGTGTGTCTCCGTTATGCTGTATTAACGATTTAAGATGATGGGGTAGAATGCAACATTCCCAAGTTTACCAATGATACAAAAATAGGCAGCATTGTCAGCAGTGTCGCTGGAAGCATCAAATTACAAAGAGATATTAATATCTGAAGTGAATGGGCAAAACTGTGGTAGATAGATTTCAATGTCAGTAAAAGAAGACTAGAACGGAGTACTTTATAAATGGTGAAAATATAGAAACACTGGAGGTCCAAAGAGACTTTGGGTGGTCTGTGTCCATTCGAGTGCAGTGTAGATTTACCAGAATGATAACTGGACTCCAAAGGTTAAATTACGAGGTGATATTACACAAACTAGGGATTTATTCCCTGGAATTTAGGAGGATCAAAGTGATTTGTTCAAAGGTGTTGAGATATTAAGGGGAACTGATGGCATAGTTTGGGAGAAACGATTTCAGCAGCTTGGGAACATAGGAACAGGAATAGGCCATTCAGCCCTTCGAGCCTGCCTTGCTGTTCAATACTATCATGGCTGATCATTCCCCTTTTTCCCAGACTGAGCTTCCACAGACCACTGGGGGAGAGAATTCCAAAGATTCACAACCCACTGAGCAAAGAAATTTCTCCTCATCTCTGACCTAAGTGGCTTCCCCTTTATTTTGAAATTGTGTTCCCATATAAAATCCATTGCATTCCCTTCATCAACCTTCTCTGTTACTTCATCAAATCCATGCTGGCTTTCCCTAATGAACTCAAACCTCTCCAAGTGCCTGTTGATTTTTTTCCCTTTCAATGATTTCTCCATTTGTCCTTTTGAAAGTTACTATTGAATCTGTTTGCACCACTATCAGACATTGCATTTCAAATCTGAAGCACTTGTGTGAAAGAAAAACCTTTTCCTCATGTCACCAATGTTTTTTTTTGCCGATCACCTTCAATCTGTGCTCTCTGGTTATCAATCCTTCAGCCATTGGAAACACTTTCTCTTTATTTCCTCCATCTAAAGCTTTCATGATTTTAAACACCTCGATCAAATCCCCTTTTAATCTTCTCTGTTCTAAGGAGAACAAGCCCAGCTTCTCCAGTCTATCAGTGTAACTGTAATAATCTCATACAGGAACCGTTCCAGTAAATCTCTTCTGTACATTCACCAAAGCCTCCATGTCCTTCCAAAAGTGTGGTCCCAGAATTGGACACAATACTGCAGCCGAGGACAAACTATTATTTTATAAAGGTTTAGCATCACTTCCTGACTTTTCTACTCTCGACCTGTTTATAAAGCTCAGGATCCCATCGGCTTCATTAACCCATCAGCAAATTGGGAAATTCTACCAGAACAATTGACCAGTTCCCTTGGACATGAATCCATGAGTCGTTCCAAGGCTGGCGGGAGGGTTTAGAGAGAACCCCAACCTGGTCATTTTTTGAAACCGAAAACCATCAATGCATTGGCAGGGATATTAATAAAGCCCTTCGTAAGACAGGAGGAGGCCATTCGTCCCTTCGAGACTGTCCTGTCCATTCATTCAGGTCATGGCTGATTTGCCCCTTATCCACATCGAGCTGTCTCGGCTCCGTAAACATTAATACCCTTTCCTAACAAATCTCTACCGGCAATCAGGAATTAATGTCACTGCCTGTTAACACTGGGGAATTCCTTCCCTAAACCTCTCCATCTCTATCTCTCATTCATGGTTAAAGACGTTCCTTAAAACTAACCTCTTTGACCAAACATTTGGTCATCAGCCTTAATCTTTCATCATGTGGGTTTGGTGTCAGATTTTGGATGATAATACACCCTGTGCAGCACCTTTGGAATTTCATATTCCTTGCCTTCTCCTTCACTCCGTCTCTCTCTATCTTTCTCCCCTCACCCCCCACCTCTCTCTCTCTCTCTCTCTCTCATTCTGCCCCTCAACCCGTCTCACACTCTCTCTCTCTCTTTCTCTCTCTTTCTCACCCTCACCCCTCCTCTCTTTCTCCCCCTCGCCCCCCAAACCTCTTCGTCTCTCTATCTCTCAATCCTGTTTAAAGACGTTCTTTAAAACCTACCTCTTTGACGAAGGTTTTTGTCATCAGCCTTCATCTCAACTTCTGTGGGTTTGGTGTCAGATTTTGTTTTATAATGCACCCTGTACAGAGTCTTTGGGATTTTTTATACCTCACCTTCTCCTTCACTCCGTCTCTCTCTCTCTTTTTCTCGCCCTCACCCCGCCTTCTCTTTCTCCCCCTCACCCCCCTTTCTCTTTCTCCCCCTCACCCCGTGTCTCTCTCTCTCTTTCTCCCCCTCACCCCGTCTCTCTCTCTCTCTCTTTCTCCCCCTCACCCCCCTTTCTCTTTCTCCCCCTCACCCTGTCTCACTCCCTCTCTCTATCTCTCCATCACCCCCTCTCTTTCTCCCCCTCACCCCCTTTCTCTTTCTCCCCCTCACCCTGTCTCTCACTCTCTCTTTCTGTTTCTCTCACTCACCCCCTCTCTCTCTCTCCTCCCCACCCCCTTTCTCTTTCTCCCCTTCACCCTGTCTCTCTCTCTCTCTCTCTCTCTCTTTCTATTTCTCTCCCTCACCCCCTCTCTCTTTCTCCTCCTCACCCCCTTTCTCTTTCTCCCCTTCATCCTGTCTCTCTCTCTCTCTCTCTTTCTCTCCCTCACCCCCCCCACTCTTACTCTCCCTCACCCCTATCTCTTTCTCCCCCTCACCCTGTCTCTCTCTCTCTCTCTCTTTCTCTCCCTCACCCCCCTCTCTCTTCCTCCTCCTCACCTCAAAGACAAGTATATCCTTCCTTCAGTACCGAGACCAGGACTGTACACAATACTCCAGGTGTGGGCTCACAGAGATACCATCACACACCTGACTGGTGTCTTGCAGGTGATGGAAAGGCTTTGGGGTGTCAGGGGGTGAGTCACTTGTAGCCACAGTATTGATGTGATTTCGTCAGCTCAGTTCCTGGTCAATGTTTCCCCAAGAAGTTGACGTTGGGGGATTCAGCGATGGGATAATGCTTTGAATGCCAAGGGGAGGTGGTTGGATTCTCTCTTGTTGCAGATGGTCATTGTCTGGCACTTGTGTGACCTGAATGTTACTTGCCACTGGTCGGCCCAAGCCTGAATGTTGTCCAGGTCTTGGTGCATGCGGCTCGGGATTGCTTCATTATCTGAGGCAAAATACTGTGGATGCTGGAAATCTGGAATCCATCGAGCTGAATCAATAACTCTGTTTCTCTCTCCACAGATGATGCCTGACCTGCTCAGTATATCCAGCATTTTCTGCTGGGATTTCATTATCTGAGGAGGTGCGAATGGAACTGAACACTGTGTAATCGTCAGTGAACATCCCCACTTCTGACCTTGCGATGGAGGGCAGGTCATTGAGGAAGTAGCTGACGATGGTTGTGCCGAGGACACTAACCTGAGGAACTCCTGCAGTGATGTCCTGGGACTGAGATGATTGACCTCCAACGACCACAACCATTTTCCTTTGTGCTCGGTATGATTCCAACCAACGGATTCCCACTGACTTCAATTTCACTCGGGCTCCTCGATGCCACATTCGGTCAAACGCTGCCTTGATGTTCAGGTCAGTCTGTGTTCCCTGTAGCAGACAGGAGTGAATCGTTCCCTTTGACCCGTTGTCGACTGAATATGTTCTGCTTCTGCACAGCCTGATACAGGACTGTACACGGCCGATTAATGTAGCCCAACAAACACTCCCAGAGCAGGTTCAGCACAGCTTAGGAATAGAGTATAGTTCCTTCAACATTCTCTCTGTCTTCCTCTCTGTCCATCTCCCTCTCTCTCTGACTCTTTCCCTGCCTGACTTTCTCATTTTCTTTCCCCATCTCTCTCTCTCTGCTTCTCCCTCCTTCTCTGCTACTTCCTGTGTCTCCCTCCCTTTCTCTCTCTCTCTCTTTGTCTCTCTCCTGGTCTCTTTCTCTCTCTTTCTCTGCCTCTGTCCATGACTCTATTTGTGCCTCCCTTACACCATCTCTCCCTCTCTGTCTCTCTCTCTGCCTCTGTCGCTCTACCTCTCCCTGTCTCTACCTCTCTATCTGCCTCTCCCTGTCGCTACCTCTCTATCTGCCTCTCCCTCTCTCTCTCCCTCTATCTATCTCTCTCCCTCTGTACCCTCTCAATCCCAATCTCTCGCTGTGTCATACCTTCCAGGCTGTTGTCCACAGCTTTGCAGGAACACTGACCGACACTCTCCATCCCAATCTCTTCCTCTTTCTCTCTGGTACTCTCTCCCCATTGCTATCCTTCCCTCTCTCTGTCCTTCCCTCTCTATATCTATCCCTGTCTTTCTCACTGTTACTCTCTCCATCTGGACAGAGGACGAGAAAGAGAGTCATATATAGAGGCAGCTTTACTCTGTATCTAACCCCACACTGTACCTGCCCTGGGAGTGTTTGATAGAACAGCGAAGACAGAGATTTACTCAATAGCTAACTAATAGCTTGGCAGCATTTGATTGGACAGTGTAGATGGAGCTTTACTCTGTATCCCTGGAATTTAGAAGGTTAAGGGGAGATCTGATCAAGTTTCAGGTGTTGGATGGGGTGCCAATCAAGTGGGCTGCTTTGTCCTGGATGGTGTCTAGATTCTGGAGTGTTGTAGGTACTGCACTCATCCAGGCAAGTGGAGAGATACCATCAGACACCTGACTTGTGTCTTGTAGGTGGTGGAAAGGCTTTGGGGAGTCAGGGGGTGAGTCACTTGTAGCCACAGTATTGATGAGATTTTTTCAGCTCAGTTTCTGGTGAATGTTTCCCCAGGATGTTGATGCTGGGGGATTCAGCGATGGGATAATGCTTTGAATGCCAAGGGGAGGTGGTTGGATTCTCTCTTGTTGCAGATGCTCATTGCCTGTCTGTGTGTGTTTTTCTGTGTGTGTGTTTTTCTGTGCTCTGGGACCAATTTCCTCATGGGGAGTTCATAATGGTGCCTCATAATTGACTAGTTAGCAAAATGAATGTTCATGGAATGAACGGGACAGGGACAGAATGGATACGACATTGGATAAGGGACAGAACACAGAGAGTAGTGGTGAATGGTTGGTTCAGACTGGAGGACGGTATCTATGCCTGACATAATCTTATACACTTCTATTCAATCTCCCCTCAATCTCCTTTGTTCTAAAGAGATCAAACCCAGCTTTTCCGACCTAACTTTGTAGCTAAAATCCCTCATCCCTGGAACCATTCTAGTAAATCTCCTCTGCACCCTCTCAAGGACCCTCACCTCCTTCCTAATGTGTGGTGACCAGAACTGGACATAATTCTCCAATTGGGGCCTAACCAGAGCTTTATAAATGTTCAGCATAACCTCCCTGCTTTTGTACTCACTGTATACAGTGTACATTGTGGTACAGGGGTATTCCCCAGGGGTTTGGATTAGGACCACTGATCATTTTGATATATATTAATGACTTGGACTTGGGTTTACAGGGCAAAACTTCAACATTGTGCCATCTGCAATGTAATAAACAGGGAAGGGAATAGTAGTAGACTTCAGGAGGATAGAGGCAGTCTGGTGAAATGGTCAGACACATGGCAGGTTAACTTCAATGCTGAGAAATGTAAAATGATGCATTTTGGAAGGAAGGCTGAGGAGAAGCGATATAAACTAAATAGTACAATGTTAAAATGGGTGCAGGGACAGAGAAATCTGGGATTTCATTTGTGTCACTTTTTACACCTAAAAGATTCAATTTGGGGCTTGCAATCTCTAAATTGAATTTAGCTTCATCCTGAAAAGTGTTAGCAAACGTGTTTGGAAATGTGTCAAAAGCTGTTTCCATTCAGACATTCCTGCATTGTGGAAGTGTGAGCTATCTTTGCAGAGACAGGAATTAGGGGTGTTTGAATGGACCTGCAGCTTTTGGTTGATGCAATAAGGTGAGAATTTGAATTGTGTCCCTTGCAGATACACAGAATTGAAGGTATTTACAGAACACCACATGAAGTAGTTTACCAATGTCTGACAAACTTCAAAGACTTCAGACACATGGAAGAAGAGGCGAAGGGAACAATATACAAAACCTGAGACAGTCAGACAACAGCAGTAGGAAAATGAATCTCTTTTTACGGGTTTTAATTTGAAGGCCTGATCTGATGATTGAAAAAGCAGGAGTTCAAATCCCACACTGGGCTGTTGTGAATTTGAATTCTATTTTTTCTTTAAAAAAACATAAATCTGTTGTTAAAAAGCCTCTAGGTTGGAATGATTCACTCCTGTCGACTAGTGCAAAGCCTGTGTGTGTCTCAGTTTTGCTGTATTTATTAACGATTTAAGATGATGGGGTAGAATGCAACATACCCAAGTTTACCAATGACACAAAAATAGGCAGCATTGTAAGCAGCGTAGCTGGAAGCATCAAATTACAAAGAGATATTAATATCTGAAGTGAATGGGCAAAACTGTGGTAGTTAGATTTCAATGTCAGCAAAAAAAGACTAGATCACAGTACTTTTTCAATGGTGTAAAGCTAGAAACACTGGAGGTCCAAAGAGACTTTGGGGGGTCTGTGTCCACTTGAGTGCAGTGTAGATTTACCAGAATGATAACTGGACTCCAAGGGTTAAATTACGAGGTGATATTACACAAACTAGGGATGTATTCCCTGGAATTTAGGAGGATCAAGGTGATTTGATCAAATATGTTGAGATATTAAGGGAAACTGATGGGGTAGTTTGGGAGAAACTATTTCAGCAGCTTGGGAACAGAGGGACAGGAGTAGGCCATTCAGCCCATCGAGCCTGTTCTGCCATTCAATACGATCATGTCTGATCATCCACTTCAATGCCTTTTTCCCTGACTGAGCTTCCACAGCCCACTGGGGTAGAGAATTCCAAACATTCACAACCCTCTTAGCAAAGTAATTTCTTCCCATCTCTGACCAAAGTGGCTTCCCCCTTATTTTGAAATTGTGTCCCCTGGTTCAAGACTCCCGAACCAAAGGAGACATCTTCCCTGCATCTAACCTGTCAATCCCTTTAAGTATTTAGTATGTTTCAATAACTTCACCTCTCATTCTTCTGAAGTCCAATGAGTATCGGCCCAGCCTGTTCAACCATTCCTCATAAGACAACCTCTTCATCCCAGGAATCAGCCGAGTGAACCTTCTCTGTACTGATTCCAATGCATCCAGGCTTGACCATTTATCCACTTTCAAAGATGCCAAACACCTTAATATTTCCCTCTCACTCTGTTTATCCCATCCAATATTTCACACTCCTCCTCTTTAACTACAATATCTGCATTGTTCCCCCTCTTTTATAAAGACGGTCACAAAGTATTCATTATGAACCATGCCCACATCTCCCACCTCCACACACACATTCCCTTTTTGGTCCCTAATACTATATCCTTACTTATCCTCTTGCTCTTCATGTATTTATAAAACATCTTTGTGATTTCTTTGATTTAATGGTAATATTATTTTCCAGCCATTTCTTTGCCCTCCTAATTTGCTTTTTAATTTCACCCTTGTACTTTCTACATCCTCTCAGCTTTCTGTGGTATTGAGCTCTCGGTATCTGACATAAGCGTTCCTCTTGTGCCTTATCCCACACGGTTTGATCCTTGACATCCAAGGGGCTCTAGATTTCGGAGTACCACCCTGTTTGTCTTTGTGTGAACATATTTGACATATACCCACAATACAGGACTGGGCAGATTGTTACTGAGGTTGTGTTTGAGGATTTTTACTGACATCAGTGTGGATTTTAAAGTGTGTCTCCCCTTCCTTCACATCTAAGGTCTCTCAGTGTTTTTGTTGTGTGTTGACAGCTTTTCCAGTGTCCAGTCCCTTTCAACTTTTAATAAAATCTGTGGAACACAAATAAATGTAAACTTTCTCCTACAAGCTGTTTTGTCTTCCCTCTTTCACTGTCTTTCTCTGTCACTGCCCTATCTCTCTCTCTGTCTCTCTCAGGACTGGGCAGACACTGGGGATTGTTACTGAGGTACTGTTGGTCATTTTTACTGACATCAGTGTGGATTGTAAAATCTGTCTGTGTGTGTCTGTCTGTGTGTGTGTGTGTGTCTGTGTGTCCCTTTATGTATGTGTCTGTGTGTGTCTGGATGTGTGTGTGTGAGAGAGAGAGAATATCAGGGTCACCTCGCTACATCTCTATCTCTCCTTCTCTCTCTGTTTCTCCTTCTCTCTCCCTCTCTCAATCCGCCTCTCTCAGAGAAACATAGAAAATAGGAGCAGGAGCAGGCCATTCGGCCC
Source organism: Heterodontus francisci (assembly GCF_036365525.1). NCBI lineage: Eukaryota > Metazoa > Chordata > Chondrichthyes > Heterodontiformes > Heterodontidae > Heterodontus > Heterodontus francisci. Next base: position 3,606,693 of record NC_090419.1, read on the forward strand.
TTTGGGCCTGCTCCGTCATTCAATAAAGATCATGACCGATGGTCTAATTCAGTACCCTGTTCCCACTTTCTCCCCATACCCCTTGATCCCTTTGACATTTAGAAATATATCTCTCTCCTCCATGAATATATTTAATGACTTGGCCTCCACTGCCTTCTGCGGTAGAGAATTCCACAGGTTCACCACCCTCTACCCCATCCATCTCTCCCCCTCTATCTCCATCTCCACCCTCTATCTCCGTCTCCACCCTCTATCTCCGTCCCCACCCTCTATCTCCCTCTCCCCCTCTATCTCCCAATCCGCCTCTATCTCCCTCTCCCGCTCTCTCTCCCTCACCCCCCCTCTATCTCCCTCTCCCCCTCTATCTCCCTCTGCCCCTCTATCTCCCTCTCCCACTCTATCTCACACATCCCCTCGATCTCACACATCCCCTCGATCCCACACATCCCCTCGATCTCACTCTCGTCCTCTATCTCACTCTCCCCCTCTATCTCACTCTCTCCCTCTATCTCACTTTCTCCCTCTAACTGTCTCTCCCCCTCTATCTCCCTCTCCCCCTCTATCTCCCTCTCCCCCTCTATCTCACACACCCCCTCTATCTCACACACCCCCTCGATCTCACACATCCCCTCTATCTCACACACCGCCTCTATCTCACACACCCCCTCTATCTCACACACCCCCTCTATCTCACACTCCCCCTCTATCTCACTCTCCCCCTCTATCTCACTCGTCCCCTCTATCTGTCTCTCCCCCCACTATCTCACACACCCCCACTATCTCCCTCTCCCCCTCTATCTCACTCTCCCCCTCTATCTCACTCTCCCCCTCTATCTGCTTCTCGCCCTCTATCTCACTCTCTCCCTCTATCTGTCTCTCCCCCTCTATCTCCCTCTCTCCCTCTCCCACTCTCTCTCCCTCTCCCGCACTCTCTCCCTCTCCCCCCCTCTATCTCCTTCTCCCCCCGCTATCTCCCTCTCCCCCTCTATCTCCCTCTCCCCCTCGATCTGTCTCTCGCCCTCTTTCGCACTTTCTCCCTCTCCCGCTCTCTCTCCCTCTCCCGCTCTCTCTCCCTCTCCCCCTATATCTCCCTCTTCCCCCCTCTCTCTCCCTCTGCCCCTCTCTCTCCCTCTGCCCCTCTATCTCCCTCACCCCCTCTATCTCACTCTCCACCTCTATCTCACTCTCCCCCTCTATCTCACTCTCCCCCTCTATCTGTCTGTCTCTCCATCTATCTGTCTCTCTCCCTCTATCTGTCTCTCTCCCTCTATCTGTCTCTCCCCCTTTATCTCCCTCTCCCGCTCCTCCTGACACTCACTCTCTCTCCTTCTATATCTGTCTCTGCCACTCTCTCTGTCTCTCTCTCTCTGTCCCTCCTTCTGTCTTTCCCTCTCTGTCTCTATGTCTTTCTCCTTCTATCTTTCTCTCTGTCTCTCTCTCTCTGTCTCTCTCTCTTAATCTCTCTCTCTCTGCCCCTCCATCTGCCTTTTCCTCTCTGTCTCTCCCTCTCTCTCCTTCTATCTGTGTGTGTGTCTCTCTCTGTCTCTCCATCTGGCTTTCCCTTTCTGTCTCTCCCTCTCTCTCCTCTCTCTGTCTCTGCCTCTCTCTCTGTCCCTCCATCTGTCTTTCCCTCTCGGTCACTCCCTCTCTCTCCTTCAATCTCTGTCTCGCTCTCTGTTCCTCCAACTGTCTTTCCCTCTCTGCCAATCCCTCTCTCCTTCTCTCTGTCTATCCCTCTCTCTCCTTCTCTCTCTCTCGGTCCCTCCATATGTATCCCCGCCCACCACCTGTCACTCCCTCTCTCTCCTTCTATCTATGTCTCTTGCTCTCTATCCCTTCATCTATCCTTCCCTCTCTGTCACTCCATCTCTCTCCTTCTCTCCCTTTCTCTCTCTCTCTGTCTTTCCATCTGTCTTTCTCTCCCTGTCACTCCCTCTCTCTCCGTCCATCTCTGCCTCTCTCTATCTCTATCTCTCCATCTGTCTTTCCCTCTCTCTGTCTGTCCATCGCTCTCCTCTCTCTCTCTCTGTCCCTCCATTTGTCTTTCCCTCTTTGTCACTCCCTCTCTCTCCTTCTATCTCTGCCTCTCACTCCCTATCCCTCCATCTGTCCTTCCCTCCCTGTCACTCCATCTCTCTCCTTCTATCTCTGTCTCTCTCTCTGTCCCTCCATCTGTCTTTCCCTCTCTGTCTCTCCATCTCTCTCCTTCTATCTCTGTCTCTCTCTCGCTCTCTCTCTCTCCATCTGTCTTTCCCTTCCTGACACTCCCTCTCTCTCCTTCCATCTCTGCCTCTCTCTGTCTCTCCATCTGTCTTTCCCTCTCTGTCACTCCCTCTATGTCCTTCTATCCCTCTCTCTCTCTCTCTCTCTATCCCTCCATCTGTCCTTCCGTCCCTGTCACTCCATCTCTCTCTGTCTCTCAGTCTGTCCCTCTATCTGTCTTTGCCTCCCTGACACTCCCTCTCTCTCCTTCTATCTCTGTATCTCTCTCTGTCTCTCCATCTGTTTTTCCCTCTGTCAACCCCTCTCTCCTTCTCTGTCTCTCCCTCTCTCTTTCCATCTGTATTTGCCTCCTTATCACTCCCTCTCACTCGTTCCATCTCTGCCTCTCTCCCTGTCCCTCCATCTGTCTTCCCACCCCCCACCCATCACTCCATCTCTCTCCTTCTATCTCTGTCTCTATCTCTCTATCCCTCCATCTGTCCTTCCCTCCCTGTCACTCCATTTCTCACCCTGTCTCTCTCTCTCTGTCCCTCCATCTGTCTTTCCCTCCCTGACACTCCCTCTCTCTCCTTCCATCTCTGCCTCTCTCTCTCTCTGTCTCTCCATCTGTACTTCCCTCTCTGTCACTCCCTCGATGTCCTTCTATCCCTCTCTCTCTCTCTCTCTCTATCCCTCCATCTGTCCTTCCGTCCCTGTCACTCCATCTCTCTCTGTCTCTCAGTCTGTCCCTCTATCTGTCTTTGCCTCCCTGACACTCCCTCTCTATCCTTCTATCTCTGTATCTCTCTCTGTCTCTCCATCTGTTTTTCCCTCTGTCAACCCCTCTCTCCTTCTCTGTCTCTCCCTCTCTCTTTCCATCTGTATTTGCCTCCCGATCACTCCCTCTCACTCGTTCCATCTCTGCCTCTCTCCCTGTCCCTCCATCTGTCTTCCCACCCCCCACCCATCACTCCATCTCTCTCCTTCTATCTCTGTCTCTATCTCTCTATCCCTCCATCTGTCCTTCCCTCCCTGTCACTGCATTTCTCTCTCTGTCTCTCTCTCTCTGTCCCTCCATCTGTCTTTCCCTCTCTGTCTCTCCCGCTCTCTCCTTCCATCTCTGCCTCTCTCTCTCCCTGTCCCTCCATCTGTCTTTACCTCTCTGTCTCTCCCTCTCTCTCCATCTATCTCTGTCTTTCTCTCTCTGTCTTTCCATATGTCTTTCCCTTCCTGTCACTCCCTCTCTCTCCTTCCATCTCTGCCTCTCTCTCTCTCTGTCTCTCCAACTGCCTTTCCCTCTCTGTCTCACCCACACTCTCCTTCTCTCTCTGTCTCTGCCTCTCTTTCTGTCCCTCTGTCTCTCTCTCTCTGTCCCTCCATCTGCCTTTCCCTCTCTGTTGCTCCCTCTCTTTCCTTCTATCTCTGTCTCTCTCTCCGTTCAACCATTTGTCTTTCCCTCTCTGTCACTCCCACTCTCCTTCTCTCTGTCTCTCCCTCTCCCTCCTTCTCTCTCTCTCTGTCCCTCCATCTGTCTTTCCCCCATGTCACTCCCTCTCTCTCCTTCTATCTCTGTCTGTGCCTCTTCCTCTATCTCTCTCTCTCTCTCTGTCCCTCCATCTGTCTTTCCCTTTCTGTCACTCCCTCTCTCTCCCTCTCTCTCCTTCTATCTCTGTCTCTCTCTCTCTCTATCCCTCTATCTGTCCCTCCTCCCTGTCACTCCATCTCTCTCCTTCTCTCTCTGTCTCTCTGTCTGTCCCTCCATCTGTCCTTCCCTCCCTGTCACTCCATCTCTCTCCTTCTCTCTCTGTCTCTCAGTCTGTCCCTCTATCTGTCTTTGCCTCCCTGACACTCCCTCTCTCTCCTTCTATCTCTGTATCTCTCTCTGTCTCTCCATCTGTTTTTCCCTCTGTCAACCCCTCTCTCCTTCTCTGTCTCTCCCTCTCTCTTTCCATCTGTATTTGCCTCCCTATCACTCCCTCTCACTCGTTCCATCTCTGCCTCTCTCCCTGTCCCTCCATCTGTCTTCCCACCCCCCACCCATCACTCCATCTCTCTCCTTCTATCTCTGTCTCTATCTCTCTATCCCTCCATCTGTCCTTCCCTCCCTGTCACTCCATTTCTCTCCCTGTCTCTCTCTCTCTGTCCCTCCATCTGTCTTTCCCTCCCTGACACTCCCTCTCTCTCCTTCCATCTCTGCCTCTCTCTCTCTCTGTCTCTCCATCTGTCTTTCCCTCTCTGTCACTCCCTCTATGTCCTTCTATCCCTCTCTCTCTCTCTCTCTATCCCTCCATCTGTCCTTCCGTCCCTGTCACTCCATCTCTCTCTGTCTCTCAGTCTGTCCCTCTATCTGTCTTTGCCTCCCTGACACTCCCTCTCTCTCCTTCTATCTCTGTATCTCTCTCTGTCTCTCCATCTGTTTTTCCCTCTGTCAACCCCTCTCTCCTTCTCTGTCTCTCCCTCTCTCTTTCCATCTGTATTTGCCTCCCTATCACTCCCTCTCACTCGTTCCATCTCTGCCTCTCTCCCTGTCCCTCCATCTGTCTTCCCACCCCCCACCCATCACTCCATCTCTCTCCTTCTATCTCTGTCTCTATCTCTCTATCCCTCCATCTGTCCTTCCCTCCCTGTCACTGCATTTCTCTCTCTGTCTCTCTCTCTCTGTCCCTCCATCTGTCTTTCCCTCTCTGTCTCTCCCGCTCTCTCCTTCCATCTCTGCCTCTCTCTCTCCCTGTCTTTCCATCTGTCTTTACCTCTCTGTCTCTCCCTCTCTCTCCATCTATCTCTGTCTTTCTCTCTCTGTCTTTCCATATGTCTTTCCCTTCCTGTCACTCCCTCTCTCTCCTTCCATCTCTGCCTCTCTCTCTCTCTGTCTCTCCAACTGCCTTTCCCTCTCTGTCTCACCCACACTCTCCTTCTCTCTCTGTCTCTGCCTCTCTCTCTGTCCCTCTGTCTCTCTCTCTCTGTCCCTCCATCTGCCTTTCCCTCTCTGTTGCTCCCTCTCTTTCCTTCTATCTCTGTCTCTCTCTCTGTTCCACCATTTGTCTTTCCCTCTCTGTCACTCCCACTCTCCTTCTCTCTGTCTCTCCCTCTCCCTCCTTCTCTCTCTCTCTGTCCCTCCATCTGTCTTTCCCCCATGTCACTCCCTCTCTCTCCTTCTATCTCTGTCTGTGCCTCTTCCTCTGTCTCTCTCTCTCTCTCTCTCTCTCTCTGTCCCTCCATCTGTCTTTCCCTTTCTGTCACTCCCTCTCTCTCCCTCTCTCTCCTTCTATCTCTGTCTCTCTCTCTCTCTATCCCTCTATCTGTCCCTCCCTCCCTGTCACTCCATCTCTCTCCTTCTCTCTCTGTCTCTCTGTCTGTCCCTCCATCTGTCCTTCCCTCCCTGTCACTCCATCTCTCTCCTTCTCTCTCTGTCTCTCAGTCTGTCTTTGCCTCCCTGAAATTCCACTTTGTCTCCATCTCTCCATTTCCCCATTTGTTTTCGTTTCCCTCTTCTCCTCCTTCCTTCATCGCCCACAACTTTATAAATAGAGAGTACACTCCCTCCACTTTATACATAGAGAGGGCGCTCCCTCCACTTTATACGTAGAGGCGGAGCTCCCTATACGTAGAAAGGGAGCTCCCTCTGTTTTGTATAGCTGCCGTGGTGGGATTTGAACCCCTGTCCACAGGCCATCAGGTTGGGCCTCTTGATTACGTGACCATTGATATTATCACTACCCAACTGCCTCCCAAATGGATGCGTACACTGTCTGTCCCATAATATCAATCACAGCAGTTTCTGGGCTGTAACCCTGAACATGGTCCTGAATCAGAAACTCAAAGTTCACATTTTAACTGGAAAAAGGCAGGAACAGAGTGAAACGGGATTGCTTTTGTCCCTGGATTCAGTGTCGACTGCAGACAGATCAGTTACATTTACAATAGAAAAGCCAGGAGTGAACAAGGTCAATACAATAATATGGAAAATGTAAATGACGCCTCTCACAATTGAAGCATCCGTCCAGTATGAGTTCAGATTTCAGGTTTATTCCCGAGAGAGGTCTTACTCAGAAAATATCATTGACATTGAAATGATTGTGTTTTATCCACCACATTATTTACATCAGAGTCAAAGCTGCTGAAGTAATGTGTTTGTTCAGGAGAGTGTAACTAATAGCAATGATCAGGGGTATAACCGTGTCTGTGGAGACTTTTCCCCTGTATAAATCAGGACCCATTGGAATGGATCAGCTCAGAGTGCCTACTGGAGCTGTGGATTCCAGGCTAATAGAAATCTCTGCTTCTCACAGAAATGGGATATCCAGTAATGTATCAGATAGAAGACATTTACTATCCTGTACTTGCAGCAATTGGAGTTGCTGGTAAGACAGTATCTCAGCTGTTAATGGTGTTAACTGTGCTGCTGTACTGGGTATTATTTCCCTCTGTGTGTGTTACACAGCCGCCTGTTCTTTTCCAGCAATTTACTGATGGAATCTCCTCATTGTCTACTCTTTCATTCTTGTAGGAGTTGTGTTATGTATTTAATGGTATTGTTTTAAGTAACTGTGGCTTTGTTATTGGATTATTCTGTGTATTGAATGTATTGGAATGAGATGTTTCAGTTAGGATCAATAATCAGACCATTAGGAGTTTTTAATATTTTCATGATGTGGATCTAACCAATCCTGGAATAATTTTATGATTGTTTTTGCAGTGATTGATAATGAGACATCTCACGGTCTCAGTGTTACAAGCAGACAGAACAATGTCCTCCCTCCCCAATAACATGGCCCAGTTTAACTGTGATTTCAATGTATTTATTGATTATCAAATATTGTTTCATTCTGTGTGTGTCTGACGCTGCTTCAGAAGTCTGGCTACTGAACTGAGTTTGCTGCTGACACTTTCACTTCTCCTTCTCTGCTTCACTGTGAAACTTCACTGTCACTGGACTACATTGTAAAATAGAAAGTATTGATGTGATGCTTTACTGGTTTTCACTTTATCAGTTGGTATCAAGAGTCTTTCCATTTATCAGCTGCAGCGCTGATGTTGGTGTTTTATTGATGAAACAATCCCACATTATAACAGATTACTTTATAATTCCAGGAGAAGGAATTTCAATGATTGTGAGGTTTGTCTGGAAGTAGCTTTCGATCCTGTTTATTCCATGTATTGTAGATGAAGTGAAGAGTGTAGGTGAACAGGTGGAGACTTGGGTGTTCTGTAGATACATTAAATTATTCACAGAGGTTTCACCATTGAATAAGCTGACTCTGAGAATAGAATCATTGAACCTGGGGCTGGTGAACAGAACACAGACGCAGAATGTTAGGAATAAATCATATGTGAAAAGCAGCATGAAGTAACAATTTACAGGGTGTGAGTACTCCAGAGAGATAGGGAAGGAGAAAAGGAGCAGGGAGAATGAAACAGAGGGAAAGAGATCAGCAGAAGTAAAGAGAAAGAGAAAGAAGCAGCAGTGTAAATAATTCACTATCATAAAGTGCTGGAATGTCCAGAACAATTAGTGAGAGAAACTGGGAGTTGAAGTTGTCTGTTGTCAGATTGTGTTCATTTTTCTGTTGGACTTGATCCTCTGTGTTGATTTCTGTCAGGTCCTCATTTTGTTTTGTGGAATGTTCCTATTCCTTACTTAGTGACTGAATGAACTGAATAGAATCAGTTCTTCACTGATGGTAATTCATTATTTAAATACTGCACTTTAAAATCTCTGTGACTGCTGAATTCAATAAAGAGCGAGGCTAATATCAGAAATATATTTAAATTTATATTTAATTGCCTGTACAAACGAAATATATTGACTATATTGTATTAACAATGAACTGTTCTCGAACACCAATAACCACAGGGATTATTGTTTGAATGTATGAATTGAGTTGTATTACTGGGATCTATAGATTAGATTTCCTCCAACACTCTGCTGCAGTCTCTCCCTGTGAATCTCAGCCTCTCCTCTCACTGTATTGAATCCTCAGTCTCCTCATCCATTGCTTCAGTTTATCCACTTTCCCAAACCATCTGCTCCAGTCTCCCCTCCTGCTTCAACATGTCCTTTTCCTTCTCTCCCTCCCAATCTCACTCATTGGCTCCACCTCCAGCTGCCTTGTCCAACCTGATAGGAATACAGGAACATAGGAGCAGGAGGTGGCCATTCAGCCCTTCTCGCCTGCTCCACCATTCTAGATCATGGCTGATAATCAGACTCAGCGCTGCAGTTTTCAGCCTTTTCCCATGTGGGAACAGTCCCTGTCTGTTCCCTGAACCAAGAGCAACAAACCAGCTACACATCCCGCTCTCCCCAACCCTTCCCAACCAACAGTCTGGAGACACATTCCCAATTAACCCATTGGATTCCATCTCTGTAAATCTCCTTCTCATACCCCCACTGGCACTGCATCCTCACTCAGTACTTCCAGTAGATCCGGTGCTGACTTTATTCACTTTCTGCATCAATTTCCCAATTCATTATTAATAATTGTGTTTTCAAACATTTCACTGTGACAAAGCACTGCCCAGGTCAATGAATCAGTTTTCACTGCTCGATGCAGCAACAAAGCTGGAAATTTCAGCCCAGATCCTGTTAAACTGTTGCTTTGTCTCCAGGTCTGATCAGTAATTTCTCTGCTTCCTTTTCTCTCTCTCTTCCAGTTAACTTGGTGGCGATTGTGATCCTGTCCCGAGGAAAGTGCGGTCTCTCCAAATGTATCAGTGTCTACCTGGTGGGAATGGCAGTGTCTGATCTCCTGGTCGTTATCACTGATCCCATATTGAGCTGGATTGTTTTAATTTATTTCCCATATTCATTCCTGAGAATTACTCCTGTGTGTTCTCTCATTGGCGTTCTGCTTTGTGCATCCACAGTTGTTTCTGTCTGGCTCACAGTCACTTTCACCTTTGATCGATTTGTGGCCATTTGTTGTGAGAAGCTGAAAACAAAATATTGCAGCGAGCAAAGGGCGGCTGTGGTTGTGGGAACAGTGAGTGTGCTGGGCTGTTTAGAGTCTCTCCCCTGGTACTTTACACAGGAACAACAATACATTATTGATAATGTTCCCATGGGTTGTGTTAATAAACTGAGCTTCTTTACTTCCCCCATATGGGGGGCATTTGAATTGACTGACCTCATTTTAACCCCTTGTGTCCCGGTCTTTCTGATTTTGCTGCTCAATGTTCTGACTGTCAGGCGGATTTTATTCTCCAGTAAAGTCCGCAGGGGATTCCGGCGCCACAGCAATGCAGAGAATCACAAGGACCCAGAGATGGAGAATCGCAGGAAATCAATTATTTTACTCTTCAGTATATCCGGCAGTTTTATCCTGTTATGGGTGACCCAGGTTGGGTCTATCATTTACAGGAGAATTACAGATATTAATTATTATTCCTCCTACACTGACCCTCTCTATATCACACAACAAACATCACAGATGCTGCAGATTCTCAGTTCCTGCACCAACACATGTATTTACATTGGGACCCAGACTAAATTCAGACAGGAGCTGAAGAAGGGGGTGAAATACCCTCTCAATCTCATTGTTAAATTAGTGCAATCATAGAAAGAGCTGAAGGGTTTCAAACACTGGAACTAAATCCCATTCCCCCTCCTCCCCCCCCAGACCCCCAGTTCCACCTCCCACCCTTCACCCGCCTCTGTGATTATTTGACCGGCGCCATCTTTAGTCCTGGCAGCTGCCTGAGCGTGGGCAGACCCTGACGTTTAACTGGAATTGTGTACGTTTGCGCATGTGCCAGTACAGCTCCACCTCGTGTTTGCTATGTCAACAAACGCCGCCAGTGGACAAAGCTGCAAATCGCAGTGATTGTGAGGTGGTGAGAGGGGCAGTAACTGCAGTGAGGCAGGGACACCAGCAGATGGAGATGGTGAGAGGGGGACAGTAACTGCAGTGAGACAGGGACACCAGCAGATGGAGATGGTGAGAGGGGACAGTAACTGCAGTGAGACAGGGACACCAGCAGATGGAGATGGTGAGAGGGGACAGTAACTGCAGTGAGACAGGGACACCAGCAGATGAAGATGGTGAGAGGGGACAGTAACTGCAGTGAGACAGGGACACCAGCAGATGGAGATGGTGAGAAGGGACAGTAACTGCAGTGAGACAGGGACAATGGCAGATGGAGATGGTGAGAGGGGACAGTAACTGCAGTGAGACAGGGACACCAGCAGATGGAGATGGTGAGAAGGGACAGTAACTGCAGTGAGACAGGGACACTAGCAGATGGAGATGGTGAGAGGGGACAGTAACTGCAGTGAGACAGGGACACCAGCAGATGGAGATGGTGAGAAGGGACAGTAACTGCAGTGAAACAGGGACACCAGCAGATGGAGATGGTGAGCCACTGCTGATAGAGATTTGGTGTTTCTGAATGTTTGAAAGTTTCTACAAGTTTGAGGAATTTACTTCCTGTAAACCTGAGATGCTCAATAAAATAATTTTAATATAGTTTGTGTAAAGTGGCTATTTTACTACTCTGTAAACACTTGCAACATTAAACTCGTTACTGTTTGGAAAATTATTTTCACTGATTAAAGGGAATGTATAAATAAAACAACAGCATCAAATTAAACTCAATCATTTTCAAATAAAAACTCTCTATATAAGGAAGGTCAGTTTCAGCTAAAGTTAAAGTTAATTACTTTTTGTTTCAGCAGAGCAGGGGACTGCTGGGTAAGTTCTATATATACAAACCTATATATTTGGGCAGTGCCCGGTGCCAGGGTGCTGGACATCTCTGACCGGCTTGAAAGGATATTGGAGCGGGAGGGGGAGGATCCAGTTGTTGTGGTCCACGTTGGGACTAACAACATAGGCAAGGCTAGGATGGAGGACCTGTTTGGGGATTATAAAGCACTAGGAACGAAATTAAGGAACAGGTCCTCGAGGGTCATAATCTCCGGATTACTGCCCGTGCCACGTGCAAATTGGTTTAGGAATAAGAATATTAGGGAAGTAAACACGTGGCTAAGGGAGTGGTGTGGGAAAGAAGGATTGCATTTCATGGGACATTGGCATCAGTTTTGGAACCGGGGGGATCTGTACCGATGGGACCGTCTCCATCTGAACCGATCTGGAACCAGTGTTCTAGCGAAACGGATAAATAGGGTGGTCTCTAGGACTTTAAACTAGTGAATCGGGGGGAAGGGAAAGGGAAAACGACAGGGTGTATGATGGTAAATAAAAAGGGAAGCAGCAGGTTAACATGTGTGCAGGAGGGTTTAAGTTCAGGGCAGACTATGAAAGAAGCAGAAAGGAAGGATAACTCCGGAGTTATTATTAGAGATGTTGGAAATCATGAGGGTAAGAAAGCTAGCATAAAGGCACTTTACCTGAATGCTCGTAGCATTCGTAACAAGGTTGATGAGGTAACGACGCAAATCATCACGAATGAATATGATTTGGTAGCCATTACGGAGACATGGTTACAGGTTGGTCACGAATGGGTGTTAAATATCCAGGGGTACCAGACTATTCGGAAGGACAGACAGGAAGGTAAGGGAGGTGGTGTAGCTCTGATATTCAAGGATGACATCAGGGCGGTGCTGAGAGATGATATAGGTTCTATGGAGAATGAGGTTGAATCTATTTGGGTGGAAATTAGAAACTCTAAGAAGAAAAATTCATTGATAGGCGTAGTCTATAGGCCACCAAATAATAACATCACATTGGGGCGGGCAATAAACAAAGAAATAACTAATGCCTGTAAAAATGGTACGGCAATTATCATGGGGGATTTTAATCTACATGTAGATTGGTCGAACCAGCTCAGTCAGGGTAGCTTTGAGGAGGAATTCGTTGAGTGTATCCGTGATAGTTTTCTTGTACAGTATGTAATGAAACCGACGAGGGAGCAAGCTATCCTAGATCTAGTCCTGTGTAATGAGACAGGAATAATTAATGACCTCATAGTTAGGGATCCTCTTGGAAGGAGTGATCACAGTATGGTTGAATTTAGAATACAGATGGAGAGTGTGAAGATAAAATCCAATACCAGGGTCCTGCACTTGAACAAGGGGGACTACAATAGAATGAGGGAGGACTTGGCTAAAGTAGACTGGAAACAAAGATTTTATGGTGGGACAGTTGACGAGCAGTGGAGGACTTTCAAAGCAATTTTTCAAAGTGCTCAGCAAAAGTATATTCCAGTGAAAAGGAAGGACTGGAAGAAAAGGGGTAATCTGCCATGGGTGTCTAAGGAAATAAGGGAGGCTATCAAATTGAAAGAGAAGGCATACAAAGTGGCCAAAAACAGCATGAAACTAGAAGATTGGGAAAACTTTAAAGGTCAACAGAAAGCCACAAAAAGAGCTATAAAGAAAAGTAAGATAGAACATGAGAAAAAACTAGCACAGAATATAAAGACAGATAGCAAATGTTTCTATAAATATATAAAATGAAAAAGAGTGGCTAAAGTAAACGTTGGTCCTTTAGAGGATGAGAAGGGGAATTTAGTTATGGGATATGATGAAATGGCCGAGGCATTGAACAGGTATTTTGTATCGGTCTTCTCAGTGGAGGACATTAATAACATGCCAGCAATTGATAAAGAGACGAACGTAGGTGAGGACCTGGAAACAATCATTATTACGGAAGAGGTTGTGTTGGGCAAGCTAATGGAGCTAAGGATTGATAAGTCTCCTGGCCCTGATGGAATGCATCCCAGGGACTAAAAGAGATGGCGGGAGAAATAGCAGGTGCACTGACGGTAATTTTCCAAAATTCGCTGGAATCTGGGGTAGTCCAAGCTGATTGGAAAACAGCAGATGTGACGCCACTGTTTAAAAAGGGAGGTAGACAAAAGATGGGGAATTATAGACCGGTTAGCTTAACCTCTGGAGTGGGGAAGATGCTTGAGTCTATTATCGAGGAAGAAATAGCAGGGCATCTCGATAGAAATTGTCCCATTGGGCAGACGCAGCATGGGTTCATGAAGGGCAGGTCATGCTTGACAAATCTTTTGGAATTCTATGATGACATTATGAGCAAGGTGGACAATGGAGACCCAGTGGATGTGGTGCACCTAGATTTCCAAAAGGCCTTCGACAAGGTGCCGCACAAGAGGCTGCTGCATAAGATAAGGATGCATGGCGTCAGGGGTAAAGTATGAGCATGGAAAGAGGATTGGTTGACTAACAGGAAGCAGAGAGTGGGGATAAATGAGTGCTATTCTGGCTGGCAATCAGTCACTAGTGGTGTGCCTCAGGGATCGGTGTTGGGACCGCAATTATTTACAATTTATATAGATGATTTGGAGTTGGGGACCACGTGTTGCAGATGACACTAAGATGAGTGGCAGAGCAAAGTGTGCAGATGACTGTGAAACTTTGCAGAGGAACATAGATACATTGAGTGAGAGGGCAAAGGTCTGGCAGATGGAATACAATGTTAATAAATGTGAAGTCATTCATTTCGGTAGGAGTAACAGTAAAAAGGATTATTACCTGAATGGTAAAAAGTTGCATCATGCTGCCTATCAGAGGGACTTAGGTGTCCTTGTGCATGAATCGCAGAAGGTTGGTCTGCAGGTACAGCAAGTAATTAGGAAGGCAAATGGAATTTTGTCCTTCATTGCTAAAGGGATTGAGTTTAAAAGCAGAAAGGTTATGTTGCAGCTGTATAAGGTACTGGTGAGGCCGCACCTGGTGTACTGTGTGCAGTTTTGGTCTCCTTACTTGAGAAAGGATATTCTGGCACTGGAGAGGGTGCAGAGGAGGTTCACTAGGTTGATTCCGGAGTTGAGGGGGTTGGCTTATGAGGAGAGACTGAGTAGATTGTGATTATATTCATTGGAATTCAGAAGAATGAGGGGGGATCTTATAGAAACATATATAATCATTAAGGGAATAGATAAGATACAAGTAGAGAGGATGTTTCCACTGGCAGGTGAAGCTAGAACAAGAGGGCATAGCCTCAAGATTAGAGGGAGCAGATTTAGGACTGAATTAAGAAGGAACTTCTTCACCCAGAGGGTTGTTAATCTATGGAATTCCTTGCCCAGTGAAGTAGTTGATGCTACTTCAGTAAACGTTTTTAAAGCTAAGGTAGATATCTTTTTGAACAATAAAGGAATTAAGGGATATGGTGAGAGCGCGGGTAAGTGGATCTGAGTCCACGAAAAGATCAGCCATGATCTTATTGAATGGGGGAGCAGGCTCGAGGGGCCGGACGGCCTACTCCTGCTCCTACTTCTTATGATCTTCTGAAACTAATGCAGCCCCTCAAACTCATGCAGACCCTCAAACCAAACCAATGTCGCCCCTCAAACCTTTGTAGCCCCTCAAACTAATGCAGCCCCTCAAATGAATGCAGATTCTCAAACTAATGCAGCCCCTCAAACTCATGAAGACCCTCAAACCAAACCAATGTCGCCCCTCAAACCTTTGTAGCCCCTCAAACTAATGCAGATTCTCAAACTAATGCGGCCCCTCAAACTAATGCAGCCCCTCAAACTAATGCGACCCCTCAAACTTATGCGGCCCCTCAAACTAATGCGGCCCCTCAAACTAAGGCGGCCCCACAAACTAATGCGGCCCCTCAAACTAACGCAGACCCTCAAACTAATGCGGCCCCTCAAACTAATGCGGCCCCTCAAACTAATGCGGCCCCTCAAACTAAGGCCGCCCCTCAAACTAAGCCGGCCCCTCAAACTAATGCGGCCCCTCAAACTAAGGCAGCCCCTCAAACTAAGGCGTCTCCTCACCTAATGCAGTCCCTCAAACTAATGCAGAATCTCAAACTAATGCAGACCCTCAAACCAATGTCGCCCCTCAAACTCATGCAGTCCCTCCAACTCATGCAGATCCTCCAACTAATGCAGAACCTCAAACTCACGCAGACCCTCAAACTAATGCAGAACCTCAAACTAATGCAGAACCTCAAACTAATGCGGCCCCTCAAGCTAAGGCGGCCCGTCAACTAAGGCGTCCCCTCAAACTAAGGCGGCCCCTCAAACTTATGCGACCCCTCAGACTAAGGCGGCCCCTCAAACTTATGCGACCCCTCAAACTAAGGCGGCCCCTCAAACTAAGGCGTCCCCTCAAACTAATGCAATCCCTCAAACTAAGGCAGATCCTCAAACTAATGCAGTCCCTCAAACTAAGGCAGATCTTCAAACTAATGCAGTCCCTCAAACTAATGCACACCCTCATACCAATGTAGCCCCTCCAACTCATACAGACCCTCCAACTAATGCAGACCCTCAAACTAATGCAGAACCTCAAACTCAAGCAGACCCTCAAACTAATTCAGACCCTCAAACTAATGCAGTCCCTCAAACTAATGCAGCCCCTCAAACTAAAACGGCTCCTCAAACGAAGGCAGCCCCTCAAACTAATGCAGCCCCTCAAACTAAGGCGGCCCCTCAAACTAAGGCGGCCCCTCAAACTAATGCAGCCTCTCAAACTAAGGCAGCCTCTCAAACTAAGGCGGCCCCTCAAACTAATGCAGCCTCTCAAACTAAGGCAGCCCCTCAAACTAAGGCGGCCCCTCAAACTAAGGCGGCCCCTCAAACTTAGGCGGCCCCTCAAACTTAGGTGGCCCCTCAAACTTAGGCGGCCCCTCAAACTTAGGCGGCCCCTCAAACTAATGCAGCCTCTCAAACTAAGGCGGCCCCTCAAACTAAGGCGGCCCCTCAAACTAAGGCGGCCCCTCAAACTAATGCAGCCTCTCAAACTAAGGCAGCCTCTCAAACTAAGGCAGCCCCTCAAACTAATGCAGCCTCTCAAACTAAGGCGGCCCCTCAAACTAAGGCGGCCCCTCAAACCTAGGCGGCCCCTCAAACTTAGGCGGCCCCTCAAACTAAGGCGTCCCCTCAAACTAATGCAGATCCTCAATCTAATACAGCCCCTCAAACTAATGCAGTCCCTCAAACTAATGCAGTCTCTCAAACTAATGCAGTCCCTCAAACTAATGCATTCCCTCAAACTAAGGCAGATCCTCAAATCAATGCAGATGCTCAAACTAATGCAGTCCCTCAAACTAATTCAGCCCCTCAAACTAAGGCGGCCCCTCAAACTAATGCAGCCTCTCAAACTAAGGCAGCCTCTCAAACTGAGGCGGCCCCTCAAACTAAAGCAGCCCCTCAAACTTAGGCGGCCCCTCAAACTAAGGCGGCCCCTCAAACTAAGGCGGCCCCTCAAACTTAGGCGGCCCCTCAAACTTAGGCGGCCCCTCAAACTAAGGCGTCCCCTCAAACTGAGACAGATCCTCAAACTAATGCAGTCCCTCAAACTAATGCAGATCCCCAAACTAATGCAGATGCTCAAACTAAGGCAGTCCCTCAAGCTAATGCAGTCCCTCAAACTAAGGCAGATGCTCAAACTAATGCAGATCCTCAAACTAATGCAGTCCCCAAACTAATGCAGTCCCTCAAACTAATGCAGTCCCCAAACTAATGCAGTCCCTCAAACTAATGCAGTCCCACAAACTAATGCAGATGCTCAAACTAATGCAGATGCTCAAACTAATGCAGATGCTCAAACTAAGGCAGTCCCTCAAACTAATGCAGTCCCCAAACTAATGCAGTCCCTCAAACTAATGCAGTCCCTCAAACTAAGGCAGTTCCTCAAGCTAATGCAGATGCTCAAACTAATGCAGTCCCTCAAACTAATGCAGTCCCTCAAACTAAGGCAGATCCTCAATCTAATGCAGATGCTCAAACTAATGCAGTCCCTCAAACTAATGCAGCCCCTCAAACTAATGCAGTCCCTCAAACTAATGCAGTCTCTCAAACTAATGCAGTCCCTCAAACTAAGGCAGATCCTCAAACTAATGCAGTCCCTCAAACTAATGCAGATCCCCAAACTAATGCAGATGCTCAAACTAAGGCAGTCCCTCAAGCTAATGCAGTCCCTCAAACTAAGGCAGATGCTCAAACTAATGCAGATCCTCAAACTAATGCAGTCCCCAAACTAATGCAGTCCCTCAAACTAATGCAGTCCCCAAACTAATGCAGATGCTCAAACTAATGCAGATGCTCAAACTAATGCAGATGCTCAAACTAAGGCAATCCCTCAAACTAATGCAGTCCCCAAACTAATGCAGTCCCTCAAACTAATGCAGTCCCTCAAACTAAGGCAGATCCTCAATCTAATGCAGATGCTCAAACTAATGCAGTCCCTCAAACTAATGCAGCCCCTCAAACTAATGCAGTCCCTCAAACTAATGCAGTCTCTCAAACTAATGCAGTCCCTCAAACTAAGGCAGACTCTCAAACTAATGCAGTCCCTCAAACTAATGCAGCCCCTCAAACTAATGCAGTCCCTCTAACTAATGCAGTCCCTCAAACTAATGCATTCCCTCAAACTAAGGCAGATCCTCAAACTAATGCAGATGCTCAAACTAATGCAGTCCCTCAAACTAAGGCAGATGCTCAAACTAATGCAGATGCTCAAACTAATGCAGCCCCTCAAACTAAGGCAGCTCCTCAAACTAAGGCAGCCCCTCAAACTATGGCAGCCCCTCAAACTATGGCAGCCCCTCAAACTAATGCAGCCCCTCAAACTAAGGCAGCCCCTCAAACTAATGCAGCCCCTCAAACTAAGGCAGCCCCTCAAACTAATGCAGCCCCTCAAACTAAGGCAGCCCCTCAAACTAAGGCAGCTCCTCAAACTAAGGCAGCCCCTCAAACTATGGCAGCCCCTCAAATTAATGCACCACCTCAAATGAATGCAGATTCTCAAACTAATTCAGCCCCTCAAACTAATTCAGCCCCTCAAACTAATTCAGCCCCTCAAACTAAAGCAGTCCCTCAAACTGAGGCATCCCCTCAATCTGAGACAGGCCCTCAATCTGAGACAGGCCCTCAATCTGAGGCAGACCCTCAAACTAATGCAGACCCTCAATCTGAGGCAGCCCCTCAATCAGAGGCAGCCCGTCAAACTAATGCAGCCCCTCATACTAAGGCAGCTCCTCAAACTAAGGCAGCCCCTCAAACTATGGCAGCCCCTCAAACTAATGCAGCCCCTCAAACTAAGGCAGCCCCTCAAACTGATGCAGCCCCTCAAACTAAGGCAGCCCCTCAAACTAATGCAGCCCCTCAAACTAAGGCAGCCCCTCAAACTAAGGCAGCTCCTCAAACTAAGGCAGCCCCTCAAACTATGGCAGTCCCTCAATTTAATGCACCCCCTCAAATGAATGCAGATTCTCAAACTAATTCAGCCCCTCAAACTAATTCAGCCCCTCAAACTAATTCAGCCCCTCAAACTAAAGCAGTCCCTCAAACTGAGGCATCCCCTCAATCTGAGACAGGCCCTCAATCTGAGACAGGCCCTCAATCTGAGGCAGACCCTCAAACTAATGCAGACCCGCAATCTGAGGCAGCCCCTCAATCTGAGGCAGCCCCTCAAACTAAGGCAGTCCCTCAATCTAAGGCAGCCCCCGGCAAGAAAACCTATATTGATGATTGCTCTTTTTTTGATTGGGAACAGTTTGTCTTCCCACTTCCAATTTCACTCGTTTCTCTGTGGGTAAAATTCCGGACACTCGCACCCAAATTTATGTCACAACCAGATGGGAAGGGGGTCAGTTACTATCTTCATCTGGTCTTATTGTAACAGGGTTTCATTTTAAACTCAGTGTGTTTTAACCTCCCACTTAGTGACTCTTTGTTCTCAAGTTTCCAATTACAAGGCACATAAATGAGCATCAACAGGCTTTCTTTAGTTTAAAGGAGGAAAGTGAAATTTATGAAACTTACTTAAACTTAACCTCTCATACAGTTCACACCTATAAATATACGACAAACCCACGCACATGTGATACACACATGCAATAGGGACAGAAAAGAGAAGGAAAATAAAATAAAGAGGCTGAGACAATTTCAGAAGTGCTTTTTGTTTACTGTGCTGTGTTTACAGTTAACCGTAAATTCCTTGATTGTAGACAGCTATTACTTTCCACTGGGGCCCAATATTTTTCTTGAACGTTGCTCACTGCAGGCCACTTTTTTCTCTTCGGGTTCATAGGTGTTCAATGGTTACCAGTGCTGGTGTGAGCAGGATGAGAGCAGACAGGAGGGAGGTGCTTTCTGATTTTCAAACACTCTGTGGCAAGCAAGTTCAGAATACAAGCAACTCCAACAGTCAGCCAGCCCTGTGATCAAACCGTTCCTCCCACGCCTGTTTGTATATCAAAGTGATTCATGACAACGCTTGGTCATCGCCGACGTCATCAGGATGCGCCGCGGTGCGCACATGCGCACACGGTCTCCTGATCTCTGCGCATGCGCTGCGGTCCGGCTTGCCACGGACGCTTTCCGCATGCGCAGATGACGTCATCGCGTTCCGTCGTGTGTCTCTCTTGGGCAACGCGCCAGGTTGGCCTCTGCGCATGCGTCAATCTTCGGACATTCACGCCTGCGTCAAAGTTTCGGCGCGACTTTTTGAAAGTGGAGGGTGGAGAGGTTTCGTCGGGCATTTTCTCGCATTTTATCTGAATTATTTAGTCGTTTTGGAGACTTGCTTCATTTTTATTAGACACAGGAGATTGTTCCAAGGTCAGTTTGTATATTCGGCCATTCTAGCGGTTAACCTGGAATGCTAGCCTTTTCCCCTTCACCGTGTGGTAATCAAAATTCCATTGTGGATTAGATTGGAGCAGGGAATAGCGCCTTCATACTTTGAAGTACTGTCTGTGGATGTGCTAATGTCTCTCTTCAGCCAAAGTTTCCAATTGTTTGTTCAAACAATTCTTTCTTGACCATCAGCACTTTAAAATCAACGTTTATGTGGCGAAACTAATTGTCCTCATTCCTGTCACACCTCAAATTACATCTCCCCTTCCTGGCCCCTTGCAACATCCCAGATCACTCTTCTGTTACTCCCAACATCCGCTGTCCTTCCCGCCTCGCACCTTGCTAAGCAAGAGCCGGGGGTGCAATGCCTGACCTTTCAATTCCTTCCTTCTCACCGTCCAAGGTATCAAACTATCCCAGCAGATGAAACATTGGTTTACTTGTATTTCTTTTGTTTTATTTATTGTCCGAACTGCTCATGATGTAGTCTCCTGTACCATCACCATGATTAAACATAGGTTGAGTCAGTGCTATGCCAGACACTTCCTTTAAGAGTTTCTTGTCTATTCCCACTAAAATTCCACATCCTGATCCCGCTCTGGCCTCTCTTAGACTCCTACATTGTTCCACATTGACATTCAATGGGGAACAGCGACGCAGCAACTTATCTTTTCCACTAGGCCTGCTGGAGCCAAAACTGAGTTTCAGAGATATGGAGAGCGGTAGGGGCTGGAGGAGGTGACAGAGATGGAGATGTTTGTAGGGACTAGCGGAGGTTACAGAGATAAGGAAGGATGTAGGCTTGGAGGAGGTTACTTGGTAAGGAATGATGAACATTCCATTTTTAATGTTTCTACAGCCTTGCTGTAGTTTGGCCTGCCACCATGGTGATCACAATAACACCAACATTCTTTTCTCCTCATTTTCTCCCATTCTCCTCCTCTGCATGTGGGAAACCTTTCCACTAGCAAACTGTTTGTGTGCGACTCTGTGTGTGCGTGTGAGAGAGATCAAGAGCTGGGGTGTACGTGTGTATGTGTGATAGTGCCTGTGTATGTGTATCTGTGTGTGTTTGTGTACGAGTGTTTGTGTACGAGTGTGTGTTTGTAAGTGTATGAGTGTATGTATGAGAGTATGTGAGACCGTGTTTGTATGTATGCCTGTGTGTGTGTAATTGGATGTGTGGTGTTGGCCCTCTGGTCTCTGCATGATCAGCCATATTGGCACAGATTCTGGAATAAGAATCCAAACCTTTTTCCACCTCAGAGTACTCACTAATTCAGTTCTGTTATTTTACTATATACTATTCCTGTCTTTTGCCACGTACTGTTCTTACAAGTTAACTGTGTGCTCCACAGGACTAGCAACATGTTTGCAGAGATAAGGAGGGTTGTAATTGTGGAGCAGTAAACTCCTGTAGGAACGGTTGCAGCTGTGGAGTAGACTACAGAGGTATGAAAGGTTCGAGTGCTAGATTAGGTTCAAGAGATTGGATCGAGGACATAGATGGATTGGACATAGGAACACAGGGAATAGGAGCAGGCCATTTGGCCCCTCAAGCCTGCTCCACCATTCAAACAGAACATGGCTGAACGTCTAACTCAACTCTATTTTCCCGCTTATTGTCCATACCCCTTGACACATCCACCGCCCTCTGGGTAAAGAATTCCAAGGATTCACCACCCTCTGAGTGAAGAATATCCTCTTCATCTCAGTCCTAAGTGGTCAATCTTATTCTTCGAGTTTATCCCCTGCTTCACGGCTCCCAGCCAGAGGAAACATAATTCCTGCATCTACCCTGTAAGGATTTTGTATGTTTCAATGTGAATCGTCTCTCATTCTTATAAATTCTAGATAGTACAGGCACAGCGTACTCAATATATCCTCATATCCCAGGAATTAGCCTGGTGAGCTCCTTCTGTGTCAAGCATATCCTTTCTTAGGTAAGGAGACAAATCTACACACAATACTCCAGGTGAGGTCTCACCAAGGCTCAATAAAAGTTAAGCCAGACATATTTACTCCAGTACTCAAATCCTCTTGCAATAAAGGCCAGCATACCATTTGCCTTCCTAATTGTTTGTTGCATCTGCATGTTAGCGTTCAGTGAAAGAAGACCAAGGAGACTATGGTCCCAGTGGACATCAACACTTGTCAATCTCTCACCATTTAAGAAATATTCTGCATTTCCTTTTTTTTTCTAGCAAAGTGGTTAACTTCATATCTTTCCATATAATATTCCATCTGCTATGTTCTTGGCCACACACTTCGCCTGTCTAAATCTCCTTGAATTCTTTTTGCACCCTCCTCACACAACTCACATTCCCACAAAGTTTTGTGTCATCAGCAAACTTGGAAATAGTACCCTTGTTCCCCGCAGTGTAGGAATAGCTGGGGCCCAAGCACTGATCCTTGCGGCTCCCCATTCGCAACAACCTGCCAACTTGAGAATGATCTGTTTAAGCCTATTCTTTCTTTTCTGTCCGTTAACCAATACTCAATCCATTCCATTATAATACCCCCAATCCCATGTGCTCTAATTTTGCTGACTAACTTCTTCTTTGGGACTTTCTCGAAAACGTTCTGAAAATTATAATATAGCGCATCCACGAGTTTCCTTTTTTCTATTATGCTTGTTCCATCCTCCAAAAACTCCAAAAGAATGAAACTTTTTAAATTGAGACAGTGCTTGCTTGGGACCCAATGAAGGTCAGCTCGCACAGGATGCTGGGTGAGCGGGACTTGGCACGAGTGAGGACACGGGCTGTAGCTTTTTGGAATGACATCAAGTTAATGGGGGTTAGCATGTGGAAGGTTTGCCAGGAATGGATTGGAATAGTCCAGTCTAGAGGTGAGAAAGTCAGGATGAAGATTTCAGCAGCAGATGAGCTGAGTCAGTGGTGAGGCGGGGCAATGTTAGGGAGGTGGAAATTGGCAGTGTTAGTGATGCCGTAAATATGTGAGTAGAAGTTCATCTTGGGTTGAAATATGACACCAGATTGTGAACAGTCGAGTTTATCTTGGTCTGTTGTCTGAGTGAGGGATGGGGCCATGGACAGATCCTTAGGGAACAGCAGAGATAACCGTGCAAAAGCAGGAGGAGAAGCCATTGGGAGTGACACCATGACTACGATTAGATAGATCAGAATGATGTCAGGTGTGGGCAGTCCAACCACAGGGAAGAGAATGATTAATCACCGGTTCTCAACTGAGAGGGTGGACGGGGCCTTGGTTTAACAATCCAATTGAAAGACAACACATCTAGCAGTCCAGACTCTTTGCAGAGCTCTCCAGAGTATGACTTGAACCCATAAACTTGTGGCTCAGAGGCGAATATAATATTGACTGAAAGTCAGATGGAAGACAATGTAAATGTCAAATCCATATTTCCATTGACAGCTTCAATGACTTTTGCTGCATTTTATTTCCAGTTATCTTTAAAGAGAATTCAATTTTTTAAACTGTGATGGTAGGAATTGAACTCAGCTCTGTGGATTACTATTCTAGTGATGTAATCACTAAGTGTATGACTGCTGAGGTATACAGCATTAAAAATAATTTAGCGCTGGTGTACTAATCTGACTAGAACATTTGAAACATGAATGCCTGCTGTGCAAGAAGACACCTATACACTGAGACAATTCAGCATTTACCTACCTTTTAAAATCTGAACAATGAATGGGCTTCTCCGAGATATGGTTTAGGTGTCACGCCATGGTCACTTCTGGGTTCCCAACCTGAAATTGACGCTGATGTTGAGGTCCCGACGCAGCTGAGAAAATCCAGCCCACTCACACTGAATCATGCACAAACAGATAGACACACATAATCACACAGACACAGATACACACACACACATATACACACAAAATCGCACAGATACACACACACAGAATTACAAATAGAATTACACATAAATACACATACACAAACCCACATGGTTAAAGTACTGATTCTGGAATGCTGTTGGAGCTGCTCCTAGAATACACGTCCCCCCAACCCCAAAGAAGGACGTGCCACTATTGGGACGGAGCAGGAGTGACTGGGTACTATGTCTGAAGGAAGTCACCTTGTGGCCCTAAGGTTTGGCGATGCCTCAATGGAGATTTTCCACCAGGCTGCAATGGAAAGGCGGGAGGTCCACCCACCTGACTAAACAAATGTAATGGCGATTGCAGAGGAAATGAGAAGCCATGGTGTCAGCCCATACAACTGCGTCCAGTGCAGGAAGAAAGTGATCCACTTCCTTTGTTTTGCCAAGGTGAGTCCTCCATACCTTTCTCCTCTTTGGGCTCATATGTGGCTAGGCAGGAGGCAGTGTGACATGGGGAGGGAATGACCACAAAGGCACTGAAAAGGAGGTTAGGCATAACCACATCCTGAAAAATGCTTAGCTGCATCTTGGCCACAGGCCGAGATTTATTCATTCTTATGCACTCATTCTTATGCATTCATTCTTAGCACCACAGCCTCACAGCTCCAGCAACCCGGGTTCAGTTCTGGGTACTGTCTGTGTGGAGTTCGCAAGTTCTCCCTGTGACCATGTAAGTTTCCATCCGGTGCTCCGGTTTCCTCCCACAGCCAAAGACTTGCAGGTTGATAGGTAAATTGGCCATTGTAAATTGCCCCTAGTGTAGGTCGGTGGTAGGAGAATGGTGGGGATGTGGTCGAGAATATGGGATGAACGTAGGATTAGTATAAAATGGGTGGTTGTTGGTCGGCACAGACTCGGTGGGCCGAAGGGCCTGTTTCAGTGCTGTACCTGTCTATGTCTATGTGGGCGACGCTGGCTAGGCCAGAATTTATTGCCCATCCCTAATTGCCCTTGAGGAGGTGGTGGTGAGCTGCCTTCTTGAACTGCTGGAGTCCATGTGGGGTAGGTACTCCCACTGTGCTGTTAGGAAGGGAGTTCCAGGATGTTGACCCAGCAACAGCCAAGTAATGGCAGTATAGTTCCAAGTCTGGATGGGGTCTTGCTTGGAGGGGAACTTGAAGTTGGTGGTATTCCCATGCATCTGCTGCCCTTGGACTTCTAGGCGGTAGAGTCTGAGGGTTTGGAAGGTGCTCTCTAAGGAGCCGTGGTGGATTGCTCCACAAAAGAGAGTGAGGAATGGCTTCATTTGACCTGCAACACTTATGGAGATCTTATGGTTGGCATGAAAAGATCTGCGCAGACTAATCCACAGATGTTGGTGTTCTCTCATGCAGGTCAGCATCTGCAGGAGCCTCCAGCGGAAGGGGGCAGCTGTCAAACTCTGAGGAGAAGATGCAGTCAGAGGATGCACCATCACATGATTCTCCAGTGTCTTTCACCAGAGCAGAGACGTTCACGTTGGTGGATGTGCGCTCGGTTTTAGATTCAGGGTCATGAACTGGTGAGAGTACCACAGACACACCTGGCTGAGGCTCCGACAGGCCAGGTCACAGTCGGAGGACTGTGGGTGTCCCGGCCCATGCTGAGCCCCAGCCTGATGACGAGCCTCTGATGTCGCCACCACTGGGTATGCTGAAGTTGCAGAGAGAGGTCAGACAACATGTGATGGAGCTGCCAGTGGCAATGCACAGTCAGGGGCGAATAATGCAGGAGCCCATTCATACCATGAGTGCTGCCATATCTCAGAATATGAGCGCAGGGCTTCTTCGACTGAAAGGTTGGCAACACACATATAGAGCCAGATTCCACAGATGGATTCTGGCCTGTACTCCATCACCTTGGCCATGAGCTCAATGCAGCAATGGCAAGACAAGAGTGGGATAAAGCGCCTGGTGTCTTCTCTTCATTCTCTGGTGAGCAGGAAGGTGGAATACAGCCTTGAAAGAATAGAGGAGAGGCTGACCTCCACATCTTGGGTATCACCTGCGGGGGCTCTAAGTGTGGACAATGGCTCCCCAGCCCTCCGCCAATGAGCCCAGCATGAATAAAACATGTGCCGGGGCCCACCAGGCCTCAGATACCCAGAGGACAGCCGCAAAAGCCATCCCAGGAATGGGTAGCCTGATCAGCAGCCTGCCTGCAGCCCAGCTGCAGGGGAGGGCTCATATCTTGCAGAGGAACTCTTACACGTATTAGGAAAATCCACGTAAGCACACTTGGGGTTCTTTTTCTTTCTATTTGCCATGTTTATTGCTTTATAAAGTTTTGTTGTTATTACGATTCACAATCATTGTTGCTAAATGGTCACTTTTTCATTACTTAATTGTGAGATACTGCCTTCACCCTTGCTTCCTCATTAGGCTGTCAGAGTAGGCACAGGCCGCGTTTGGCAGGTGCTCAGATGCTGACGGTGAAGCTGGGAGCTAGGCAAAGAATCCAGATAGAATGGAGGTGACAGGCAGATTACAGTGATGTAATACTTTATTAAGTTCACTTTGAAAGGACATGATTGTGTCAGGAACAGGTATATCTGAGATTGTCTCTTGCCACCCTGGCGTATCTCTCAATGTGCCTGGGCTCCTGAACAAGTGTTTCAATATCCAGTGTTGCCTGCTCATTAACATCCTCCACATCCTCCTCGTCAGTGGAGGACTGGTGATTAATCATGCCCCCCGGCCTGCTCTCAGTTGTTTTGCTTATTAAGTAATTGAATAATTGAAGTAACTGGATATTTCAACATGCTTGTGACCTGTTCTCTGAACTTGGACTGAGTCGCTCCATAAATAAATGTGTTTGTGCAGCAACTTAAATTCCGCAGCATCCATCCAACATGTTTAAATATATATTCAGAATCATTGTAATCCCTGGGATTTGTTCCTGTCATGTTATAATATAAGAATTCTATAACATACACCAACCACAGAAGTATGAAGCTGCCGGATATGGTGAAGAGTAAAATCACAGACTTCTTTCTGCTCTGCATCTCTGGGTCACTGCGATTCTCTCCTTTGCTCTGACCCCTCAGTCCTTTACGAACTCGACTGGCCACTAAAATGTGTCTGACTGTCAAAACTTTGAGCAACACAATTAAAGTGAATGGGAGGAATGGTGTTAAAACTGTGTCAAACCAATCAAATCCTACCCATCCAGGCTGAGTATAATAGGTTGGAATTGGATAACAGAACCAAACAGCATTGTTAATTATCTCTACAGGTTCGTATGCAAAATAGAAGGGAACATTTTTTCAGCAGAGCACAATGCAGGTAGATGCTACAACTACAGCTGCAGTTCTCTTGGTGCAATATTTAGTTTTCAGCTTCTGGCAACAAATGACAACAAATCGATCCAAGGTGAAGGTGACGGTGAACCAGACAGAAAAGTCTGTGGCTGCACGAAGCAAGACAATGTCAACACTACAGACAGGGGGGATGCTCAGCAAATAATTATAACAGATCCTGAATAGTATGACCTGAGTGACAATGGACAGTAGATCCGCTGTTGCCATGGCCACCAGGTAGCAAGAGGTGCAGGTGGAGAGTCCGCACTTTCCCCAGGATAGGATCACAATCGCCAATAAATTAACTGTAAGAGAGAGACGGGAAAAGAGACTGGAAATTACTGATCAAGCATTCCCGATGTCAGACCCAAATAGTAAGGGCAGAATTTTAGCACCAAAACAAGTGTTTTTTTTGTGGGGGGATGGGGGTGGGGGTCAGTGATTAACATTTTAAAAATTATCATACCTGGCCCCAACCCGCCTCAGACTCGTCCACTTCCAGGTTCAATGTTTGCTTCCTGACCCGAACCTGACAGGACCCCACTCCCATGATCTGAGCGCCCCCCCTCTCCCCCAGGTCCAGAAGCATTGAAAATCAGGTTCGTCCATTGTGTTTAGGATCAAGCACTCTCCCGCTCATTCCCCACTACTGGACTAGGGCCAATTCCAAGTAAAGGAGACCCTTCCCTGGGGATGGATACCATCCAGATGACATCCCAATGGATACACATCACGTTCTATGATAGGAAACTCCTTTGTAAGATTGGGGATCAGAAAGTTGCTCTTCCATTTCCCAGAAATGTTGTACATTTCAAAATAGAAAACTCTTCCCTGGGGTTGAGGATCAGACACTACACTTTTCCCTCCCCTCCTCTACTCCTCCCCTTCCCCAGTACATGAACCACATTCCAGGGTAGGAGACCCATCCCTGGGATCGACTACCAAACATTCCCGATCCAATCCCCGTTTCCAGATTCAGACTAGGCTCCAGTAAAGGAGCTCCTCCGTGATCTTGAGGATCAAAACCTCCCATTCCCTCTCCAGAATCAGACGACTCTCCAGGATAGGAAACAACTCCCTGGCGCTGGGAATCAGACTCTCCTCTCTCTCCTGCTCCCCCTCTCTGGACTCGGGTTATGCTGCAGGATAGTAGACCCCTCCACAGAATTGGGGATCCACAACCCACGATCGGAGATGTCAACACTCTCTCCCTCTCTGCTGTTGGCAATTGGACCCCTCCTGGTCTCAGGCTGCTCCACACTGTCCCTCCCCCAGTAACGTGGGGTCAGGTTCTGGACCATCCCAGTCCTGAAGCATGTTCCAGAGCCCTCCCTGCCCGACTGGAAGTCAAACCTGTCCATCAAGTAGACCTCAGGACGGGGAAACTGTCAAGAGTAAAAGTCTGTGCGGGAAGGCGGTGGCGTAGTGGACTAGTAACTGGACTAGTAACCTAGAGTATTATTCTGGAGACATGGGTTTGAATCCCACCACAGCAGAAGGTGGATTTTGAACACACATAACAAAAAATCTGGGATTAAAATCTAGTCTAGTAATTGCTGTGAAACCATTGTCGATTGTTGAAAAAAAATCTGGTTTACTGATGCCCTTTAGGGAAGGAAATCTGATGACCTTACCTGCTCTGGCCGACATCTGACTCCAGAGCCACAGCAATGTGGTTGACTCTTACATGCCCTCTGAAATGGCCTAGCAAGCCACTCAGTTGTATCTAACCGCTATGAAGTCAGTAAAAATGAATAAAACCGGACCGACTACCCGGCATCGGCCCAGGCACTGGAAATGACGATGGCAAACCCAGCTCTGTCGACCCTGCAAAGTGCTCCCTACTAACATCTGGGGGCTTGTGTCAAAGTTGGGAGAGCATAGTCCAAAACTAACCACAGATTAGTCAAGCAACAGATTGACATAGTCATACTCACGGAATCGTACTTTACAGACAATGCCCCATGCAATGCCATCACTCCCCGCCGGGTATGTCCTGTCCCACTGGCAGGACAGACCCAGCAGAGGTGACGGCACGGTGGTATACAGGAGGAAGGGAGTTGCCCTGGGAGTCCTCAGCATCGACTCTGCACCCCATGAAGTCCCATGGTATCAGGTCAAACATGGGCAAGGAAGCCTCCTTCTGAATAGTACCTACCACCCTCCCTCAGCTGATGAGTCGGTACGCATAGATTTAGAAAGCACAGAAACAGGCCCTTCGGCCCATTGTGTCTGTGTCGGCCATCAAGTACCTAAGTATTCTAGTCCCATTTCCCAGCACTTGGCCCGGATTGTTGTATGTTATGGCATTACAAGTGCTCATCTAAATATTTCTTCAATGTTGTGAGTGTTCCTCTCCACCACTTCTGGCAGTGTATTCCAGATTCCAACCACCCTCTGGGTGAATATTTTTCCTCAAATCCCCTCAAAACCTCCTACCCCTTACCTTAAATCTATGTCCCGGGTGCTTGAACCCTCCGCTAAGGGAAAAAGTCTCTTCCTATCCAACCTATTCATGCCCCTCATAATTTTGTATACTCCAATCATGTCCCGCCTCAGCCTTCTCTGCTCAAAGGAAAACAACCCAAGCCTTTTCAGTCTCTCTTCATAGCTGAAATGCTCCAGCCCAGGCAACATCCTGGTGAATCTCCTCTGCACCCTTTCCAGTGCAGTCACATCCTCCCGAGAGTGTGGTGCCCAAAACTGTACACAGTACTCCAGCTGTGACCGAACTAGTGTTTCATAAAGCTCCATCGTAACCTCCCTGCTCTTATATTCTATGCCTCGGCTAATAAAGGCAAATATCCCATGTGCCTTCCCAACCAGCTTATTGACCTGTGCTGCTGCCTTCAGTCATGTATGGACAAGCACACCAAGGCCCCTCTGACCTTCTGTACTTCCTAGGGTCCTAACATCTATTCTATATTCCCTTGCCTTGTTAGTTCCCCCAAAAGTCATCAACTCACACTTCTCAGGAGTAAATTCCATTTGCCACATCTCCACCCATCTTACCAGCCCATCTATATCGTCATGCAATCTAAGGCTTTACTTCTCATTATTCACATCTAAAGCATTAATGTACACTACAAAAAGCAAGGGTCCCAGCACCTATCCCTGTGGTACACCACTGGTTACAGCCTTCCACTCACAAAAGCAACCCACGACCATTACCCTCTGTTTTCTGCCACCAAGCCAATTCTGGATCCAATTTGCCAAATTGCCCTGGATCCCATGGGCTGTTACCTTCTTGACCAATCTCCCATGCGGGACCTTATCAAAAGCCTTACTGAAGTCCATGTAGACTACATCAACTGCTTTACCCACATCTACACTTCTAGTCACCTTCTCGAAAAATTCAATCAAGTTAGTTAGACACGATCTCTCCCTGGCAAAGCCGTGCTGACTAGCCCTGCCTCTCCAAGTGGAGATTAATTCTGTCTCTCAAACTTTTGTCCAACAGTTTCCCAACCACTGATGTTAGACTCACTGGCCTGTAATTACCTGGTCTATCCCTGCAACCCTTCTTCAATACTGGTACTACATTTGCTCTCCTCGCATCCTCAGGGACTTTTTAAATTTAGAGATACAGCACTGAAACAGGCCTCTCCAGTGCACCAATTCTGTGCCAGCAATTACCCATTTATACTGACCCTATACTAATCCTATATTCCTTACCTACAATAGGGCAATTTACAATGGCCAATTTACCTATCACCTGCAAGTCTTTGGCTGTGGGAGGAAACTGGAGCACCCGGCGAAAACCCATGTGGTCACCGGAAGAACTTTCAAACTCTGCAGAGGCAGTACCTAGAATTGAAACCGGATCCCTTGAGCTGTGAGAGTGCGGTGCGAACCACTGCGCCACTGTGCCGCCCCATTCTCCCATGATCAGAGAGGAGCTGATAATTTGTGTCAGAGCCCCTGCAGAGCCTTGCCTCAAATAACAGCCTGGAATATATCTCATCTGGACCTGGGGATTTATCCACTTTTAATGCCGCTAAAGCATCTAATACTTCCTCCCTTTCAATGTTAATATGTTCAAGTACATTGCAATACCCCTCCCTGATCTCTACACCTACATCGCCGTTGTCCACAGTGAAAACAGATGAAAAGTAATCATTTAAAACCACACCTAGGTCCTCTGGCTCCACACACAGATTGCCACTTTGGTCCGTAATGGGCCCTACTCTTTCCCTGGTTCTTCTCTTGCCCTGAATATACTTGTAAAACAGCTTCGGATATTCCTTTATATTGACCGCCAATGTTTCTTCATGTCCCCTCTTCGCTCTCCTAATTACTTCTTTAAGAACCCTGCTGCACTTTCTATACCACTGTAATGCCTCCGCTGTTTTCTTCTCTCCGAATCTGCCACAAGCCTCCCTTTGTTTTCCTGACCCAGGACTCTATATCCCTGGACATCAAGGGTTCCCTGGACTTGATGGTCTTAGCCTTCACCTTAACGGGTACATGTTGGCTCTGAACTCTCACTATTTCCTCTTTGAATGACTCACACTGGCCTGATGTTGACATTCCTACAAGTCGCTGCTCCCAGTCCACTTTGGCCAGATCCTGTTTTATCATATTGAAATGGGCCTTCGCTCAGTTCAGTACTTTTATTCCCGGCCTGTCTTTGCCCTGTTCCACAACTACCATAGATCTTACAGAGTTATGGTCACTATCTCCAAAATGCTCCCCCATTGATTCTTCTACCACTTGTCCAGCTTAATTCCCTGGGATTAGGACCAGTACAGCCCCTTCTCTTGTAGGACTTCCTACGTACTGGCTCCAAAAGCTCTCCTGTATACATTTTAAGAATTCCTACCCCTTTAAGCCTGTTACACTAATACTATCCCAGTTGAAGCGAGGTAAGTTGAAATCTCCTACTCTTATTACCCTATTATTTTTACGCCTATCTGAGATTTGCCTACATATCTCTCCTCGATCTCTCCCTGACTGTTTGGAAGCTTGCAGAACACTCACAGCCAAGTGATTTCCCCCCTTTTGTTCTTATGTTCTACCCATATGGCCTCATTTAAGGAACATTCTAAGATATCATCCCTCCTTATTGCATAAGTGACTCCTTGATCTCGGTATCTGATTGAGAGGAGCAGTGTCTCAGTATCTGATTTAAAGGAGCAGTGTCTCGGTATCTGATTTAGATGAGCAGTGTCTCGGTATCAGATTTAGAGGAGCAGTGTCTCAGTATCTGATTTAGAGGAGCTGTGTCTCAGTATCTAATTTAGAGGAGCAGTGTCTCGGTATCTGATTTAGAGGAGCAGTGTCTCAGTATCTGATTTAAAGGAGCAGTGTCTCAGTATCTGATTTAGAGGAGCAGCGTCTCGGTATCTGATTGAGAGGAGCAGTGACTCAGTATCTGATCTAGAGGGGCAGTGTCTCAGTATCTGATTCAGAGGAGCAGTGTCTCGGCTTCTGATTTAGAGGAGCAGTGTCTCAGTATCTGATTTAGAGGAGCAGTGTCTCAGTATCTGATTTAGTGGAGCAGTGTCTCAGTATCTGATTTAGAGGAGCAGTGTCTCAGTGTCTGATTGAGAAGGGCAGTGTCTCAGTATCTGATTTAGAGGAGCAGCGTCTCGGTATCTGATTTAGAGGAGCAGTGTCTCAGTATCTGATTTAAAGGAGCAGTGTCTCGGTATCTAATTTTGAGGAGAAGTGTCTCAGTATCTGATTTAGAGGAGCAGTGTCTCAGTATCTGATTTAGAGGAGCAGTGTATCAGTATCTGCTTTACAGGAGCAGTGTCTCGGTATCTGATTTAGAGGAGCAGTGTCTCGGTACCTGATTTAGAGGAACAGTGTCTCGGTATCTGACTTAGAGGAGCAGTGTCTCAGTATCTGATTCAGAGGAGCAGTGAATCATTATCTGATTTAGAGGAGCAGTGTCTCGGTATCTGATTTAGAGGAGCAGTGTCTCGGTATCTGATTTAGAGGAGCAGTGTCTCAGTATCAGATTTAGAGGAGCAGTGTCTCGGTATCTGATTTAGAGGAGCAGCGTCCCGGTATCTGATTTAGAGGAGCAGTGTCTCAGTATCTGATTTAGAGGAGCAGTGTCTCGGTATCTGATTTAGAGGAGCAGCGTCTCAGTATCCGATTTAGGGGAGCAGTGATCCGGTATCTCATTTGGAGGAGCAGTGTCTCGGTATCTGATTTAGAGGAGCAGTGTCTCGGTATCTGATTTAGAGGAGCAGTGTCTCAGTATCAGATTTAGAGGAGCAGTGTCTCAGGATCTGATTTAAAGGAGCAGTGTCTCAGTATCTGATTAAGAGGAGCAGTGTCTCAGTATCTGATTTAGAGGAGCTGTGTCTCAGTATCTAATTTAGAGGAGCAGTGCCTCGGTATCTGATTTAGAGGAGCAGCGTCTCAGTATCCGATTTAAGGGAGCAGTGATCCGGTATCTGATTTAGAGGAGCAGTGTCTCGGTATCTGATTTAGAGGAGCAGTGTCTCGGTATCTGATTTAGAGGAGCAGTGTCTCAGTATCAGATTTAGAGGAGCAGTGTCTCAGTATCTGATTCAGAGGAGCAGTGTCTCGGTATCAGATTTAAAGGAGCTGTGTCTCAGTATCTGATTTAGAGGAGCAGCGTCTCGGTATCTGATTTAGAGGAGCAGTGACTCAGTATCTGATATAGAGGAGCAGTGTCTCAGTACCTGATTCAGAGGAGCAGTGTCTCGGTATCAGATTTAGAGGAGCAGTGTCTCGGTATCTGATTTAGAGGAGCAGTGTCTCAGCATCTGATTTAGAGGAGCAGTGTCTCAGTATCTGATTTAGAGGAGCAGTGTCTCAGTATCTGATTTAGAGGAGCAGTGTCTCAGTATCTGATTTAGAGGAGCAGTGTCTCGGTATCTGATTTAGAGGAGCAGTGTCTCAGTATCTGATTTAGAGGAGCAGTGTCTCAGTATCTGATTTAGAGGAGCAGTGTCTCAGTATCTGATTTAGAGGAGCAGTGTCTCAGTATCTGATTTAGAGAAGCAGTGTCTCAGCATCTGATTTAGAGGAGCAGTGTCTCAGTATCTGATTTAGAGGAGCAGTGTCTCAGTATCTGATTTAGAGGAGCAGTGTCTCAGTATCTGATTTAGAGGAGCAGTGTCTCGGTATCTGAGTTAGAGGAGCAGTGTCTCAGTATCTGATTTAGAGGAGCAGTGTCTCGGTATCAGATTTAGAGGAGCAGTGTCTCAGTATCTGATTTAGAGGAGCAGTGTCTCAGTATCAGATTTAGAGGAGCAGTGTCTCAGTATCTGATTTAAAGGAGCAGTGTCTCAGTATCTGATTTAGAGGAGCAGTATCTCAGTATCTGATTTAGAGGAGCAGTGTCTCGGTATCTGATTTAGAGGAGCAGTGTCTCGGTATCTGATTTGGAGGAGCAGTGTCTCAGGATCTGATTTAGAGGAGCAGTGTCTCGGTATCTGATTTAGAGGAGATGTGTCTCGTATCTGATTAAGAGGAGCAGTGTCTCAGTATCTGATTTAGAGGTGCAGTGTCTCGGTATCTGATTTAAAGGAGCAGTGTCTCGGTATCTGATTTAGAGGAGCAGTGTCTCGGTATCTGATTTAGAGAACCAGTGTCTCGGTATCTGATTTAGAGGAGCAGTGTCTCAGTATCTGATTTAGAGGAGCAGTGTCTCAGTATCTGATTTAAAGGAGCAGTGTCTCAGTATCTGATTTAGAGGAGCAGTGTCTCAGTATCTGATTTAGAGGAGCAGTGTCTCAGTATCAGATTTAGAGGAGCAGTGTCTCAGTATCTGATTCAGAGGAGCAGTGTCTCGGTATCAGATTTAAAGGAGCAGTGTCTCAGTATCTGATTTAGAGGAGCAGCGTCTCGGTATCTGATTTGGAGGAGCAGTGACTCAGTATCTGATATGGAGGAGCAGTGTCTCAGTACCTGATTCAGAGGAGCCGTGTCTCGGTATCAGATTCAGAGGAGCAGTGTCTCGGTATCTGATTTAGAGGAGCAGTGTCTCAGTATCTGATTTAGAGGAGCAGTGTCTCAGTATCTGATTTAGAGGAGCAGTGTCTCAGTATCTGATTTAGAGGAGCAGTGTCTCAGTATCTGATTCAGAGGAGCAGTGTCTCGGTATCTGATTTGGAGGAGCAGTGTCTCAGGATCTGATTTGGAGGAGCAGTGTCTCGGTATCTGATTTAGAGGAGCTGTGTCTCGTATCTGATTATTAGGAGCAGTGTCTCAGTATCTGATTTAGAGGTGCAGTGTCTCGGTATCTGATTTAAAGGAGCAGAGTCTCGGTATCTGATTTAGAGGAGCAGTGTCTCGGTATCTGATTTAGAGAACCAGTGTCTCGGTGTCTGATTTAGAGGAGCAGTGTCTCAGTATGTGATTTAGAGGAGCAGTGTCTCAGTATCTGATTTAAAGGAGCAGTGTCTCAGTATCTGATTAAGAGGAGCAGTGTCTCAGTATCTGATTTAGAGGAGCTGTGTCTCAGTATCTAATTTAGAGGAGCAGTGTCTCGGTATCTGATTTAGAGGAGCAGCGTCTCAGTATCCGATTTAGGGGAGCAGTGATCCGGTATCTGATTTAGAGGAGCAGTGTCTCGGTATCTGATTTAGAGGAGCAGTGTCTCGGTATCTGATTTAGAGGAGCAGTGTCTCAGTATCAGATTTAGAGTAGCAGTGTCTCAGTATCTGATTCAGAGGAGCAGTGTCTCGGTATCAGATTTAAAGGAGCAGTGTCTCAGTATCTGATTTAGAGGAGCAGCATCTCGGTATCTGATTTAGAGGAGCAGTGACTCAGTATCTGATATAGAGGAGCAGTGTCTCAGTACCTGATTCAGAGGAGCAGTGTCTCGGTATCAGATTTAGAGGAGCAGTGTCTCGGTATCTGATTTAGAGGAGCAGTGTCTCAGTATCTGATTGAGAGGAGCAGTGTCTCAGTATCTGATTTAGAGGAGCAGTGTCTCAGTATCTGATTTAGAGGAGCAGTGTCTCAGTATCTGATTTAGAGGAGCAGTGTCTCGGTATCTGATTTAGAGGAGCAGTGTCTCGGTATCTGATTTAGAGGAGCAGTGTCTCGGTATCTGATTTAGAGGAGCAGTGTCTCAGTATCTGATTTAGAGGAGCAGCATCTCGGTATCTGATTTAGAGGAGCAGTGACTCATTATCTGATATAGAGGAGCAGTGTCTCAGTACCTGATTCAGAGGAGCAGTGTCTCGGTATCAGATTTAGAGGAGCAGTGTCTCGGTATCTGATTTAGAGGAGCAGTGTCTCAGGATCTGATTTAGAGGAGCAGTGTCTCGGTATCTGATTCAGAGGAGCAGTGTCTCGGTATCTGATTTAGAGGAGCAGTGTCTCAGTATCAGATTTAGAGGAGCAGTGTCTCAGTATCTGATTTAAAGGAGCAGTGTCTCAGTATCTGATTTAGAGGAGCAGTGTCTCAGTATCTGATTTAGAGGAGCAGTGTCTCGGTATCTGATTTAGAGGAGCAGTGTCTCGGTATCTGATTTGGAGGAGCAGTGTCTCAGGATCTGATTTAGAGGAGCAGTGTCTCGGTATCTGATTTAGACGAGCTGTGTCTCGTATCTGATTAAGAGGAGCAGTGTCTCAGTATCTGATTTAGAGGTGCAGTGTCTCGGTATCTGATTTAAAGGTGCAGTGTCTCGGTATCTGATTTAAAGGTGCAGTGTCTCAGTATCTGATTTAGAGGTGCAGTGTCTCGGTATCTGATTTAAAGGTGCAGTGTCTCGGTATCTGATTTAGAGTAGCAGTGTCTCAGTATCTGATTGAGAGGAGCAGTGTTCCGAAGAAGGGTCACTGACCCGAAACGTTAACTCTGCTTCTCTTTCCACAGATGCTGCCAGACCTGCTGTGTGACTCCAGCATTTCTTGTTTTTGTTTCAGATTTCCAGCATCCGCAGTATTTTGCTTTTATCTGATTTAGAGGAGCAGTGTCTCGGTATCTGATTTAGAGGAGCAGTGTCTCGGTATCAGATTTAAAGGAGCAGTGTCTCAGTATCTGATTTAGAGGAGCAGCATCTCGGTATCTGATTTAGAGGAGCAGTGACTCAGTATCTGATATAGAGGAGCAGTGTCTCAGTACCTGATTCAGAGGAGCAGTGTCTCGGTATCAGATTTAGAGGAGCAGTGTCTCGGTATCTGATTTAGAGGAGCAGTGTCTCAGTATCTGATTGAGAGGAGCAGTGTCTCAGTATCTGATTTAGAGGAGCAGTGTCTCAGTATCTGATTTAGAGGAGCAGTGTCTCAGTATCTGATTTAGAGGAGCAGTGTCTCGGTATCTGATTTAGAGGAGCAGTGTCTCAGTATCTGATTTAGAGGAGCAGTGTCTCGGTATCTGATTTAGAGGAGCAGTGTCTCGGTATCTGATTTAGAGGAGCAGTGTCTCAGTATCTGATTTAGAGGAGCAGCATCTCGGTATCTGATTTAGAGGAGCAGTGACTCAGTATCTGATATAGAGGAGCAGTGTCTCAGTACCTGATTCAGAGGAGCAGTGTCTCGGTATCAGATTTAGAGGAGCAGTGTCTCGGTATCTGATTTAGAGGAGCAGTGTCTCAGTATCTGATTTAGAGGAGCAGTGTCTCGGTATCTGATTCAGAGGAGCAGTGTCTCGGTATCTGATTTAGAGGAGCAGTGTCTCAGTATCAGATTTAGAGGAGCAGTGTCTCAGTATCTGATTTAAAGGAGCAGTGTCTCAGTATCTGATTTAGAGGAGCAGTGTCTCAGTATCTGATTTAGAGGAGCAGTGTCTCGGTATCTGATTTAGAGGAGCAGTGTCTCGGTATCTGATTTGGAGGAGCAGTGTCTCAGGATCTGATTTAGAGGAGCAGTGTCTCGGTATCTGATTTAGAGGAGCTGTGTCTCGTATCTGATTAAGAGGAGCAGTGTCTCAGTATCTGATTTAGAGGTGCAGTGTCTCGGTATCTGATTTAAAGGTGCAGTGTCTCGGTATCTGATTTAAAGGTGCAGTGTCTCAGTATCTGATTTAGAGGTGCAGTGTCTCGGTATCTGATTTAAAGGTGCAGTGTCTCGGTATCTGATTTAGAGGAGCAGTGTCTCAGTATCTGATTGAGAGGAGCAGTGTTCCGAAGAAGGGTCACTGACCCGAAACGTTAACTCTGCTTCTCTTTCCACAGATGCTGCCAGACCTGCTGTGTGACTCCAGCATTTCTTGTTTTTGTTTCAGATTTCCAGCATCCGCAGTATTTTGCTTTTATCTGATTTAGAGGAGCAGTGTCTCGGTATCTGATTTAGAGGAGCAGTGTCTCGGTATCTGATTTAGAGGAGCAGTGTCTCAGTATCTGATTTAGAGGAGCAGTGTCTCAGTATCTGATTTAGAGGAGCAGTGTCTCGGTATCTGATTTAGAGGAGCAGTGTCTCAGTATCTTATTTAGAGGAGCAGTGTTCCGAAGAAGGGTCACAGACCCGAAACGTTAACTCTGCTTCTCTTTCCACAGATGCTGCCAGACCTGCTGAGTGACTCCAACATTTCTTGATTTTGTTTCAGATTTCCAGCATCTGCAGTCTTTTGCTTTTATCTGATTTAGAGGAGCAGTGTCTCGGTATCTGATTTAGAGGAGCAGTGTCTCGGTATCTGATTTAAAGGAGCAGTCTCTCAGTATCAGATTTAGAGGAGCAGTGTCTCAGTATCTAATTTAAAGGAGCAGTGTCTCAGTATCTGATTTAGAGGAGCAGTGTCTCGGTATCTGATTTGGAGGAGCAGTGTCTCGGTATCTGATTTAGAGGAGCAGTGTCTCGGTATCTGATTTAAAGGAGCAGTGTCTCAGTATGTGATTTAAAGGAGCAGTGTCTCAGTATCTGATTTAGAGGAGCAGTGACACATTATCTGATTTAAAGGAGCAGTGTCTCAGTATCTGATTTAAAGGAGCAGTGTCTCAGTATCTGATTTAGAAGAGCAATGTCTCAGTATCTGCTTTAGAGGAGCAGTGTCTCAGTACCTGATTTAGAGGAGCAGTGTCTCGGTATCTGATTTAGAGGAGCAGTGTCTCGGTATCTGATTTAGAGGAGCAGTGTCTCGGTATCTGATTTAAAGGAGCAGTGTCTCAGTATGTGATTTAAAGGAGCAGTGTCTCAGTATCTGATTTAGAGGAGCAGTGACACAGTATCTGATTTAGAGGAGCAGTGACACAGTATCTGATTTAAAGGAGCAGTGTCTCAGTATCTGATTTAAAGGAGCAGTGTCTCAGTATCTGATTTAGAGGAGCAGTGTCTCAGTATCTGATTTAGAGGAGCAGTGTCTCAGTATCTGATTTAGAGGAGCAGTGTCTCGGTATCTGATTTAGAGGAGCAGTGTCTCGGTATCTGATTTGGAGGAGCAGTGTCTCAGGATCTGATTTAGAGGAGCAGTGTCTCGGTATCTGATTTAGAGGAGCTGTGTCTCGTATCTGATTAAGAGGAGCAGTGTCTCAGTATCTGATTTAGAGGTGCAGTGTCTCGGTATCTGATTTAAAGGAGCAGTGTCTCGGTATCTGATTTAGAGGAGCAGTGTCTCGGTATCTGATTTAGAGAACCAGTGTCTCGGTATCTGATTTAGAGGAGTAGTGTCTCAGTATCTGATTTAGAGGAGCAGTGTCTCAGTATCTGATTGAGAGGAGCAGTGTTCCGAAGAAGGGTCACTGACCCGAAACGTTAACTCTGCTTCTCTTTCCACAGATGCTGCCAGACCTGCTGAGTGACTCCAGCATTTCTTGTTTTTGTTTCAGATTTCCAGCATCCGCAGTATTTTGCTTTTATCTGATTTAGAGGAGCAGTGTCTCGGTATCTGATTTAGAGGAGCAGTGTCTCGGTATCTGATTTAGAGGAGCAGTGTCTCAGTATCTGATTTAGAGGAGCAGTGTCTCAGTATCTGATTTAGAGGAGCAGTGTCTCGGTATCTGATTTAGAGGAGCAGTGTCTCAGTATCTTATTTAGAGGAGCAGTGTTCCGAAGAAGGGTCACAGACCCGAAACGTTAACTCTGCTTCTCTTTCCACAGATGCTGCCAGACCTGCTGAGTGACTCCAACATTTCTTGATTTTGTTTCAGATTTCCAGCATCCGCAGTATTTTGCTTTTATCTGATTTAGAGGAGCAGTGTCTCGGTATCTGATTTAGAGGAGCAGTGTCTCGGTATCTGATTTAAAGGAGCAGTCTCTCAGTATCAGATTTAGAGGAGCAGTGTCTCAGTATCTAATTTAAAGGAGCAGTGTCTCAGTATCTGATTTAGAGG
This sequence comes from Heterodontus francisci, assembly GCF_036365525.1. Classification (NCBI taxonomy): domain Eukaryota; kingdom Metazoa; phylum Chordata; class Chondrichthyes; order Heterodontiformes; family Heterodontidae; genus Heterodontus; species Heterodontus francisci. The sequence continues at coordinate 3,646,780 of NC_090419.1, forward strand.
AGCAGTGTCTCGGTATCTGATTTGGAGGAGCAGTGTCTCGGTATCTGATTTAGAGGAGCAGTGTCTCGGTATCTGATTTGAAGGAGCAGTGTCTCAGTATGTGATTTAAAGGAGCAGTGTCTCAGTATCTGATTTAGAGGAGCAGTGACACATTATCTGATTTAAAGGAGCAGTGTCTCAGTATCTGATTTAAAGGAGCAGTGTCTCAGTATCTGATTTAGAGCAGCAGTGTCTCAGTATCTGCTTTAGAGGAGCAGTGTCTCAGTATCTGATTTAGAGGAGCAGTGTCTCGGTATCTGATTTAGAGGAGCAGTGTCTCGGTATCTGATTTAGAGGAGCAGTGTCTCGGTATCTGATTTAAAGGAGCAGTGTCTCAGTATGTGATTTAAAGGAGCAGTGTCTCAGTATCTGATTTAGAGGAGCAGTGACACAGTATCTGATTTAGAGGAGCAGTGACACAGTATCTGATTTAAAGGAGCAGTGTCTCAGTATCTGATTTAAAGGAGCAGTGTCTCAGTATCTGATTTAGAGGAGCAGTGTCTCAGTATCTGATTTAGAGGAGCAGTGTCTCAGTATCTGATTTAGAGGAGCAGCGTCTCAGGATCTGATTTAAAGGAGCAGCGTCTCGGTATCAGATTTAAAGGAGCAGCGTCTCGGTATCTGATTTAAAGGAGCAGCGTCTCGGTATCAGATTTAAAGGAGCAGCGTCTCAGTATCTGATTTAAACGAGCAGCGTCTCGCTATCAGATTTAAAGCAGCAGCCTCTTGGTATCAGATTTAAAGGAGCAGCGTCTCTTTATCAGATTTAAAGGAGCAGCCTCTCCATATCAGATCTAAAGGAGCAGCGTCTCGGTATCAGAGTTAAAGGAGCAGCGTCTCAGTATCAGATTTAAAGGAGCAGCCTCTCCATATCAGATCTAAAGGACAGCGTCTCGGTATCAGATTTAAAGGAGCAGTGTCTCCATATCAGATTTAAAGGAGCAGTGTCTCAGTATCTGATTTAAAGGATCAGCGTCTGGCTATCAGATTTAAACGTGCAGCGTCTCGCTATCAGATTTAAAGGAGCAGCCTCTCCATATCAGATCTAAAGGAGCAGCGTCTCGGTATCAGATTTAAAGGAGCAGCGTCTCGCTATCAGATTTAAAGGAGCAGCCTCATGGTATCAGATTTAAAGGCACAGCGTCTCGGTATATGATTTAAAGGAGCAGCCTCTTGGTATCAGGTTTAAAGGAGCAGCGTCTCGGTTTCAGATTTATAGGAGCAGCGTCTCGCTATCAGATTTAAAGGAGCAGCCTTTTAGTATCAGATTTAAAGGAGCAGCGTCTCGCTATCAGATTTAAAGGAGCAGCTTCTTGGTATCAGATTTAAAGGAGCAGCGTCTCGCTATCAGATTTAAAGGAGCAGCCTCTTGGTATCAGATTTAAAGGAGCAGCGTCTCGGTATCTGTTTGAGTGGAGCAGTGTTCTGATGGTTTCTAAATATTTGTCAAGATTGATGAACGGTTCTAAAGGATTATAAGGTAGTATGAAGTTTTACAAAGAGTTATAAAGGGTCGTAAAGAAATACCCATGTTTTAAAAGTGTTTTAGCAGATTATAAAGGTTTAACAAAAAATATAAAAGTTATAAAAGATTGTAAAGTTTTTTTCATGATTATGTAGGGTTCTAATAATTAGAATGGGTTATAGATGATTATAAATCTTTCTAAAGTATTATAAAGTGTTCGAAATGCTTAGAAAGTTTTATAGAGCATGACAAAGTTTACGAATATTATAATCAATTTTGAAGGGTTGTCAAAGATTTTAAAGCATATAAAGTGTTATCTCCAATTATAACGGTGTATTTGAGGGAGGCTCTGGCGTAGTGCTAATGTCAGTAGACTTGCATTCAAGAGGCCAAGGCTAAGGCTCCGGGGACATGGGTTGACTCCCAACAAGGTCGATTGTGAAATTTGAATTCAATAAATAAATCTGGAATTAAAAGCTCATCTAATGGTGAACAAGAAACCATTGTCGTTTCTTGTAAAAAACCCGTCTGGATCACTAATGTGCTTTAGCCAAGTAAATCTGCAGTCCACACCTGGTCTGGTCTACATGTGACCTCAGACTGACCGCAAGGTGGTTGACTCTTAAATTCACTTTGTCGGAGCCACGCAGTTGTATCAAGTCGCCACAAGGTGTAAAACAAGGAATGAAACTGGGCAGACCACCCATCATCAACCTTGGCACTGGAAACGACAATAGCACACCCTGCAAAGATCTCCATACTCACATCTCACACACTGGTCAAGTAAGCTCGAGGAACAGCATCTCATCTACCGATTAAGCACGCTACAGCCTGCCGGACTGAACATTGAGTTCAATAATTTCAGAGCATGACAGCCCCCCATTTTACTTTCATTGTTAGTTGTTTTTTTCTTTTTTACATTTTTTGCAACCTTTTTTTTTGCATTTATTTCATTTCATCTTAGTTTGTTCAGTTTGCTTACCCACTGTTTTTTTTCATGTTTGCACTTGCTGCTGTTCAATATTCAGTCCGTTAACACCTTTTGTGTACTAATGCTTTGTCTTTTCACACACCATTAACATATTGTTTGCCTTTGCTCCATGACCTTTTGGTCAGCTATGTGGCCTTGTCCAATCTGCACCTTCTCCTTTGTTATCTCTTGCCCCACCCCCACCTCACTTGCTTGTAACCTGTGACCTTTTTAATATTTGTCAGTTCCGAAGAAGGGTCACTGACCCAAAACATTAACTCTGCTTCTCTTTCCACCAATGCTGCCAGATCTGCTGAGTGGTTCCAGCATTTCTTGTTTTTATTTCAGATTTACAGCATCCGCAGTATTTTGCTTTTATTTTAGTGTTTAATTCACTGCCACTTCTCTTCCAGGAATGCCTACCTTGAAGAAGTTCTGCTCTTCTCTCTGATGGGATTTTCGTTTGTCTCTTTTACCTTATTCACCTTCATTGCTTTCTATTTCCCTCCTGGTGTTTGATAAAGTTTCTACCAAAACTCGTTTTCACAGCCACATCTCCTTCCTCAGTGACTGTCTCCGGCTCCGACTTATTCCACGTGGATTCCAACTGCAATTTCACCCATCATGCTTTGAATCTACCCAGGATCACAGGTATCTCCGAGAAATACAACGTTCCTCGGACTGCTGTTCTCGCCGCATCCTGAGATCCACACTCAGTGCGATGCGCCGCCACATGCACACACTGGACCTCTCTCTCCAGCAGCACCGTCTCACCTTATCTCAAAGCTGTTCTACTCCACAGTTTCATTTCATCTTTCGTCTCATCCGACACATTCACAAAAAACATATTTTTCTTCCTTTCAGGTGTCAAGGAATGCAAGCTCCAGCAGCTGATGGGGACGAATGCTCCTCCAGATCCTCCTTCCGCTTCACTTCCCTCTGACCCCACCCCTTCTGATCTGACCCCTTGCCGTGTATTCACTTTACCCTCTGACCTCCCCCTCTCTGATGCTGAACGTTCTGTCCTCAGCAAAGGTCTGAGTTTTTACCCGTTATGTCCCCACCTCAATGAATTTCGCGCTGGGCATGACGTTGAGCTCTTCTTCCGTCGCCTCCGCCTGTAATTCCCTGTTTTCTCTCTCCCTCCCTTCTTAAATCGTGGGATGGCATTTACTACCTTCCAATCTGGAGGACCCGTTCCAGAAACTATAGAATTTAGAAGGATCAAGGTGATTTGATCAAAGTTATTGAGATATTAAGGGGAAATGATGGGGTAGTTTGGGAGAAACTATTTCAGCAGCTTGGGAAGATAGGAACAGGAGTAGGCCATTCAGCCCATCGAGCCTGCTCCACCATTCAATATGATCATGGTTGATCATCCACCTCAAAGTCTTTTCCCGGACTATCCTCATATCCCTTTATGTCATTGGTATTTAGAAATCTGTCAATCTCTGCTTTAAACATATTCAATGAAAGAGCTTCCACAGCATTCTGGGGTCGAGAATTCCAAAGATTCACAACTCTCTGAGTAATGAAATTACCCATTTATTCCTACTCTTTGTTTTCTGCCTGTTAACCAATCCTGAATCCATGCCAGTATATTACCTCCTATCCCATCTGCTTTAATTTTGTTAACCAATCTCCTGCGGGAGACTTTATCAAAAGCTTTCTGAAAATCCCAAGTATCCCATGTCCACCGACTCGCCTTCATCCTCAAAAAACTCCAAAAGGTTCATCTAACATGAATAAATCCATGTTGACTCTGCCCAATCAGATCATTATTATCCAAGTGTCCATTTATCACATCCTTTAGAATAGATTCTAGCCTTTTCCCAATGACTGATGTCAGGCTAACTGGTCGGTAATTCCCTGTTTTCTCTCTCCCTCCGTTCTTAAATAGTGGGATGGCATTTACTACCTTCTAATCTGCAGGACCCGTTCCAGAAGCTATAGAATTTTGGAAGATGATCACCAATGCATCCACTATCTCCATAGCTACCTCTTTCAACATTCTGGGATGTAGAATATCAGGTCCTGGGGACTTATCAATCTTCAGCCCCATTAGTTTCTCCAATACAACCTTCTTACTAATACTAATTTCCTTCAATTCCTCATTCCCCCTAACCCCTTGTATCTCTAATTCTGGGAGATTTCTTGTATCTTCCTCAGTGAAGACAGACACAAAGTCATCATTTAGCTTCACTGCCATTTCTCTATTCCCCATTATAAATTCACCTGACTCTGCCTGCAATGGACCCACATTTGTCTTAGCCAAACGTTTCCTTTTTACGTACCTATAGAAATTTCGACAGTCAGTTTTTATGTTTGGGGTCTCTGGGACTAGTAAGCACAGTCTCAAAATTAGAGGCAGACCTTTCAGGAGTGAAGTTAGGAAACGCCACTACAGACTAAAGGTGGTATTAGTTTGGTACTGTCTTCTGTAAACGACCATTGATGCTAAATCAATTGTTCATTTTTAAATCTAACATTGACCTTCTCGAATGGCTTTTGGAAATTGAAATATTCTTCTGTCACTCTCTGTCCCTTGGGCAGTCTGTTTCTGTGTGTGTGTCTGTCTGTGTGTGTGTGTGTGTGTGTGTCTGTCTGTGTGTTTGTCTGTGTGTGTATCTATGCCTGTTTCTCTCTCCTCTCTCAGAAACTCAGTAAAACTCCAGTTAGTACAGAGGCAGCGATTCTCTGTCAAAGCGTCAGTCCTGAAGGTGTGCTGCACTGTCGGATAATCAGTAGTGTGGGATTGCTGCACTGTCAGAGGGTCAATACTGAGGGATTGCCGCACTGTCAGAGGGTCAATACTGAGGGATTGCCGCACTGTCAGAGGGTCAGTACTGAAGGATTGCCGCACTGTCAGAGAGTCAGTACTGAGGGATTGCCGCACTGTCAGAGGGTCAGCACTGAGGAATTGCCGCACTGCCAGAGGGTAAGTACTGAGGGAGGGCCGCACTGTCAGAGGGTCAGTACTGAGGGATTGCTGCACTGTCAGAGGGTCAGTATTGAGGGATTGTTGCACTGTCAGAGGGTCAGTACTGAGGGATTGCCGCACTGTCAGAGGGTCAATACTGAGGGATTATCGCACTGTCAGAGGATCAGCACTGAGGGATTGCCGCACTGCCAGATGGTCAGTACTGAGGGATTGCCGCACTGCCAGAGGGTCAGTATTGAGGGAGCGCCGCACTGTCAGAGGGTCAGTACTGAGAAGGTGTTGCATTTGGGAGGGGCAGTACTGAGGGAGCGCTGCACTCTCGGAGTGTCGGTACTGAAGGAGTGCCACGCTGTTGCCACAATAACCTCAACAGGAGAAAAGCACCAACAAATCCAACAACCACCTCAACAGTGGAGAAACATCAACAAATTCAACAACATCAGAAGGGGGAAAAATTCACACCGATAAGCACAAGCTGTTGAGGGACAGGAAATGGTTTCCGAAGGGCCAGAGTATCTGATCACACCCGGGATGGTGTAATTGTAAGCAACAAAGCCGGTTTCAGCCTGAAAAGTCGAAAGGAGAGAGCAAAGCTGAGAGGGAATGTGTTGATTTTGACTGAGTTAATGAGGGGGCAATGGCCTCATGCGGCTCCCACAATGCCCCGCGACTGGGAAAGGCCCCTATCTGTGGTAAAGGCCGCGTTGCACTCTGGGAGGAGCTTCCACACATGCGCATCTCCACAAGCGCGTTAACCGCCGCTTTTTTTCATTCTCCCGCGGCTCAGACTTTCAAGTTTCCTTCATTGAGATTGACGACTGAAGCCGCTTCGGCTTTTCCTTTAAGCTGCTTTTTGCGGAAACAAACGGTGGACAGGCGACGTCACGCAAACATGGCGACTGATGACGCCCCGTCCCAACCACTGTGTCCTGAGCTCTGATTGGCTGCGCTTCCCCACGTATTTGGAGGTCAAAGGGGTCAACTGGCGCTCCAGCCTCCGCGCAGCCGCAGTTTAAGCGACCTGTGACCCCTCCTGGGGTGGGGGAGGGGCCAGCACCAGATTCTTAAAGGGACCCTGCACCGCCAGAACTGTCCCAAACTCTTAAAGGGACCCAACATGGACAGACAGAGCAAGAGAGTTGGAGGGAAATAAAAGAGAGTGATGGAGAGAGAGAGAAATGAGATTGAAAGAATAATAGAGGGATGGAGAGACTGAGAGTAAATAGGTGATAGGGAGAGAGTGATAGAGCAAGAGATGGTGAGAAAGGGAGGGAGAATTTCCTCAATTGGACAGAGATGGAGAGAGAGTGATAGAGAGATGTGAAGAGAGATCAAAGAGAAAGGAAGGTGGGGAGTGAGGGAGAGGTAGAGTTTGAGAGTGAGGAAACAGATAAATGGAGAGAGAAAGGTGAGGAGAGAGTAAAAGAATGAAAGAGAGAGAGAGAGATGGAGAGAGAGTGGGAAGGTAAATGAGAAATTAGAGGAAAAGAGCAGACACAGGGTGTACAGAAAGAGTGAAAAATGAATGAGAGATACAGTGCCCGTCAGAGAGAGAGGGAATGTCCTGGACAGACGTGGGCAGAGAGAGAGGCAGATAGTGTGTGTGTGTCTGTGTATGTGTCTGTGCGTCTGCATCTGTGAGTGTGAGTGTGTCTGCGTCTGTGTCTGCGTCTGTGTGTGTGTCTGTGTGTGCGTGTCTGTGTGTGCATGTCTGCGTATGTGTGTGTCTGCGGCTGTGTGTGTGTCTGTGTGTGTGTCTGTGTGTGTGTGTGTGTTTGTGTGTGAGTGTCTGTCTGTGTGTCTGACTGGGTGTGCGTGTCTGTGTGTGCGTGTCTGTGTGTGAGAGAGAGAGATCAGCACACGTTCACAGTAAAAAAATGTCTTGCGGTGTCACGCACTCATTTAATTGGGTGCACAACCAGACAAAAGTAACTTTATCCCCGGGCGAATGAGTGGAGTCAGACATATAAAAAGAGATTGCAGGTTAATGCCCAGATAACCCAGATAAAAGTTGCGGAGAGAAATCACCCAGTAATCCTGGTTGTAACCCATTGGACTCAATACAATGATCCAAAAATATTATCACTGCCAATCAAACAAATTCATCAGCTCAACAGCGATTAGTGAAATGATCCATAAACTGCAGTGTTACATGATTCAAGGAAGATTACAGAGCATGATAGAGAACATGTAAACAGACACAAAGTGTTTGTTTAGTTTCTCTGCCATTGTCCGATGATGAGAGGCTGAGTAAATTGGGCCTGTATTCTCTGGAGTTTAGAAGAATGAGAGGTGATCTCATTGAAACATATCAGATTCTAAAGGGACTGGATAGGGTCGACACTGAGAGATTATTTCCGCTGGTTAAGAAATGAAATTCTCCCTTATCCCTTCCTAACCAGCATATCCACCTGTCCTGTCAGCCCCAGGAATCAGTGAACATCAGTGAGCTTTCCTCTGTATCCTTGGAATTTAGAAGGTTAAGGGGTGATCTGATCGAAGTTTAAAGTGGTGGATGGGGTGCCAATCAAGTGGGCTGCTTTGTCCTAGATGGTGTCGATCTTCTGTAGTGTTGCAGGTGCTGCACTCATCCAGGCAAGTGGAGAGATACCATCACACACCTGACTTGCATCTTGTAGGCGGTTTAAGGCTTTGGGGAGTCAGGGGTGAGTCACTTGTAGCCACAGTATTGATGTGATTTCTTCAGGTCAGTTTCTGGTGAATGTTTAACCAGGATGTTGATTCTGGGGGATTCAGCGATGGAATAATGCTTTGAATGCCAAGGGGAGGTGGCTGGATTCTCTCTTGTTGCAGATGCTCATTGCCTGTCAGTGTGTTTTTCTGTGTGTGTGTTTTTCTGTGCTCTGGGACCAATTTCCTCATGGGGACGTCATACTGGTGCCCCATAATTGACTAGTTAGCAAAATGAATACTCATGGAATGAACGGGACAGGGACAGAGTGGATACGACATTGGCTAAGGGACAGAACACAGAGAATAGTGGTGAATGGTTGGTTCAGACTGGGGGACGGTATCTATGCCTGACATAATCTTATAGACTTCTATTAAATCTCCCCTCAATCTCCTTTGTTCTAAGGAGACCAAACCCAGCTTTTCTAACCTACCTATGTAGCGAAAATCCTTGAACCCTGGAACCATTCTGGTAAATCTCCTCTGCACCCTCTCAAGGACCCTCACCTCCTTCCGAAAGTGTGGTGACCAGAACTGGACACAATTCTCCAGTTGGGGCCGAACCAGAGCTTTATAAATGTTCAGCATAACCTCCGTGCTTTTGTACTGACTGTATACAGTGTACATTGTGGTACAGGGGTATTCCCCAGGGGTTTGGATTCGGACCACTGATCTTTTTGATATATATTAATGACTTGGACTTGGGTTTACAGGGCATAACTTCAACATTGTGCCAACTGCAATGTAATAAACAGGGAAGGGAATAGTAGTAGACTTCAGGAGGATAGAGGCAGTCTGGTGAAATGGTCAGACACAGGGCAGGTTAACTTCAATGCTGAGAAATGTCAAATGATGCATTTTGGAAGGATGGCTGAGGAGAAGTGATATAAACTAAATGGTGCAATGTTAAAATGGGTGCAGGGACAGAGAGATCTGGGATTTCATTTGTGTCATTTTTTACATCTAAAAGATTCAATTTGGGGCTTGCAATCTCTCAGTTGAATTTAGCTTCATCCTGAAAAGTGTTAGCAAACATGTTGGGAAATGTGTCAAAAGCTGTTTCCATTCAGACATTCCTGCATTGTGGAAGTGTGGCCTATCTCTGCAGAGACAGGAAATAGGGGTGTTTGAATGGATCTGCAGCTTTTGGTTGATGCAATAAGGTGAGATTGTGAATAGTGTCCCTTGCATATCCACAGAATTGAAGGTATTTACAGAACACCACATGAAGTAGTTTACCAATGTCTGATAAACTTCAAAGACTTCAGACACATGGAAGAAGAGGAGAAGGGAACAATATATAAAACCTGAGACAGTCAGACAACAGCAGTAGGGAAATGAATCTCTTTTTATGGGTTTTAATTTGAAGGCCTGAGCTGATGATTGAAAAAGCAAGAGTTCAAATCCCACACTGGGCTGTTGTGAATTTGAATTCTGTTTTTTCCAAAAAGAAAAAACATATCTCTGGAAGTTTACCAATGACACAAAAATAGGCAGCATTGTAAGCAGTGTAGCTGGAAGTATCAAATTACAAAGACATATTAATATCTGAAGTGAATGGGCAAAACTGTGGTAGATAGATTTCAATGTCAGTAAAAAAGACTAGAACAGAGTACTTTATAAATGGTGAAAAACTGGAAACACTGGAGGTCCAAAGAGACTTGGGGGTGGCGGGGGGGGGGGGGGGGGGCGGGGGGGGTGGGGTGGGGGTGGGGTCCATGTCCATTTGGGTGCAGTTTAGATTTCCCAGAATGATAACTGGACTCCAAGGGTTAAATTACGATGTGATATTACACAAACTAGGGATTTTTCCCCTGGAATTTAGGAGGATCAAGGTGATTTGATCAAAGTTGTTGAGATATTAAGGGGAACTGATGGGGTCGTTTGGGAGAAACTATTTCAGCAGCTTGGGAACATAGGAACAGGAGTAGGCCATTGAGCCCATTGAGCCTGCTCCACCATTCAATAATATCATGGCTGATCATCCACTTCAATGCCTTTTCCCCAGACCATCCTCATATCCCTTTATGTCTTTGAATGATGCTCACCAATGCATTGACTATCTCCATAGCGACCTCTTTCAACACTCTGGGATGTAGAATATCAGGTCCTGGGAATTTCAGTCCCATTAATTTATCCAATACAACCTTCTTACTAATACTAATTTCCTTCAATTCGTCATCACCAAGGCTGATTAAAAGTTGGAGTTTACCTCAGTGCTTTGGAAATATCAAACCCTGATCCCACACCCAGTAAAGTATTTTACATGATGGGACGCTGCAAATGTTGATATACTCAGTACGCACGGTACCTTCATGTTGCAATAAGATATTATATTCTCTATTCAGATAACTCTCATCCCACAGGGGCAAAATTCTACTGGGTCAACATTCTGACCAAAACATTAAAACATTCCAGAAAGCGAGGCTCACAAATTCAACACAAGTTTCCTTTTCTGAGTCTCGCTGGTCTGTTCTGATTTTCTGTTGGGTGGCATCAGCCGAGATTTTATGTTCAGACCTGAACCCACAAACGTATAACTCAGAGGCAGGATTATTACCCACTGAGCTACATCTGGCTCCAATGTTCCCAGAAAATTTAGTTGTTGTGCACGGCCAGTTATTTTTTCCGTGCCCTGTCCTTTTAAATTTTTAAGAATCTTTGCAGACGTGTGTTATTTATCATGGAACAGGACCTGCATGGGACCTTCCAGGCTGCTGCACACAGCTTTGCAGGAACACTGACCGACACTCTCCATCCCAATCTCTTCCTCTTTCTCTCTGGTACTCTCTCCCCATTGCTATCCTTCCCTCTCTCTGTTATTCTCTCTCTATATCTATCCCTGTCTTTCTCACTGTTACTCTCTCCATCTGGATGGAGGAGGAGAAAGAGAGGCAAATATCGAGGCAGCTTTACTCTGTATCTAACCCCACACCGTACCTGCCCTGGGATTGTTTGAGAGAACAGAGAAGACAGAGATTTACTCTGTAGATAACTTGGCTTGGCAGCATTTGATGGGAAAGTCGAGACAGAGCTTTACTCTGTATCCCTGGAATTTAGAAGGTTAAGGGGTGATTTGATCAAAGTTTACAAGATAATAAAGGAAACTGATTGGGTAGATAAGGAGAAAATCTTCTCACTAGTTGTGGGAGTCTTGGACGAGGGGCACAGTCGAAAAATCAAACATTAGTCGAAAACACTTCCCAGGGTGAAATTTATTATCACTTCTACACACAAAGGGTGGTGGAATTTTGGAATTGTCTTCCACAAATGACCCTTCCCTATCTCTGCAATCTCCTCCAGCTCCACAATCCACCAATATCTGTGATCCTCTAATTCTGGCCTCTTGAACATCCCCAATTTGAATCGTTCCACCATTGGTGGCCGTGCCTTCAAGCTGCCAAGGCCCTAACTCTGGAATTCCTTTCCAAAACCTCTCCGTCTAACTAACTTCTTTCCTATTTAAAGACACTCCCTCAAAACAACCTCTGACCAAGTTTTTGGTCGTCTCGTCTAATATCTCTTTAAGTGGCTCAGTGCTGAATTTTTATTTTTAAAAATTGATTCGAGTGACGTGCGTGTCACTGTCAAGGCCAGTATTTATTGTCCATCCCTAATTTCCCTTGAGAAGGTGGGTGAGCCATGTTCTTGAACCACTGCAGTCCATGTGGGTTAGGTAGACCCACAGTGCTGTTAGGATTGTGACCCAGTGCAATATCGTTCCAAGTCAGGATGGTGTGTGACTTTAGTTGTTGTCAGTGGCCAGCTTTTTCAGTGCACTGTTGCTTTCAATTTGTGATATTATCGCAGTTAGATGTAAATGTTCTCCTACAATCTGCCTGTCTCTCCCTCACTCTTTCTGCCCATCTCTCCCTCCCTCTTTCTGCCCATCTCTCCCTCCCTCTCTCTCTCTGTCTCTCTGAAGACCAAGATCGCATATGTTTTGCTAATTACTCTCTTACTATCTCCTGCTGCCTTCAAAGATCACTGCTCGTGAACCTCCAGCTCCCTCTGTACCTGCACACTCTTGGGAAATATGTCATCGTGTCATCAAACAAAGTCAACATGGTTTCACGAAAGGGAAATCTCCTTTTAATCTTCTCTGTTCTAAGGAGCACAAGCCCAGTTTCTCCAGTCTATCAGTGTAACTGCAATAATCTCATCCAGGAACCGTTCCAGTAAATCTCTTCTATACATTCACCAAAGTCTCCATGTTCTTCCTAAAGTGTGGTCCCAGAATTGGACACAATACTCCAGCCGAGGACAAACTATTATTTTATAAAGGTTTAGCATCACTTCCTGACTTTTACACTCTCGATCTCTGTTTATAAAGCTCAGGATCCCATCTGCTTTATTAACCCATCAGCAAAGACAGACATTCTCTCCATTGACCAGTTCCATTAGACATGAATCTGTGAGTCGTTCCAAGGCTGGCGGGAAGGTTTAGGGGAGACCAGAGAGAACCCTGACCTGGTCAGATTTTTTCAAACAGGAAACCATCAGTACATTGGCAGTGATATTAATAAATCCCTGAGGAAGATAGGAGGAGACTATTCGGCCCCTCGAGACTATCCTGCCGATTCACTCAGGTCATGGCTGATTTGCTCCTTCTCCACATTGAGCTGTCTCGGCTCCGTAAACATTAATACCCTTTCCTAACAAATCTCTACCGACAATCAGGAATTAATGTCACTGCCTGTTAACACTGGGGAATTCCTTCCCTAAACCTCTCCGTCTCTATCTCTCATTCCTGCTTAAAGACGTTCCTTAAAACTAACCTCTTTGACCAAACATTTGGTCATCATCCTTAATCTCTCCTGATGTGGGTTTGGCATCAGATTTTGTTTTAAAATGCACCCTGTGTAACACCTTTGGGACTTCTTATTCCTCCTCCTTCTCCCTCACCCCATCTCTCTCTCTCTCTCTCTCTCTCTCTCTCTTCCTCCCACCATTTTATTAATAGAGGGGAAGAGTGTGTGTGTCTCTGTCTCTGGTCCCATAACGTTACCCCAGGGTATCCACACAGCCTGTCTCCCCGTCCCCCTGCTTCTAAAGTGTCTCAGGGTCTCCTGGCACTTTCTATCTCTCTGCTTCTGTCTCTATCCCTCACCATCTCTCTGTTCTCTCTCCGTTTCTATCTCTCCCTGTCTCTCTGTTACTCTACCTCTGTCCCTCTCTCTGTCTATCACTCTCTCCCACCATGTTGGTTATCATTAGGGGTCGAGTTAAATCACAGACAAAATAAACACTTCACCTGTCTGCCCCGGTATAAATAGCAAAATTTGTGGCTATTTTATGTCTGTATTCAGACAATATAGACAAGAGTGTACATTATATGATGGGATGCTGCAAATCGATTTACAATCATACTGCCGGAAAAACAACTTAAAAAGGATTATTCACAAGTCTAGTCCAACTGAACTACAGATTCGACCCGATGAGGTAATAAATGCCAACACTCTTGAGTTTGTTGCAGTACCTTAAACTTTACTCTGTATGGCTTTCAGAAATTAAACATTACACGTGCACTACAAGATTAAAGATTACACGTAGGTTAGGTTACATAGAATTCCAGTAAAATAGCACTAAAATCCCAGTGAATATTCCCGGAGAAATCAATGCTGTAAATGATCCCCACAGACTCTCACCTCGTCTGTGTCTTTAATCTCACCAAGTTCCCACTGTTCGATGATCAGTCGTTCAGGAGGGATCTTCTTCCAATCGCTGGCCCAGCTATCTGGACTGCAGTGTCAGATAAAGGAAAGGGACCCCCTTATATCCAGGACTGACCTTCACTCTCCCCTCGTGCACCATGTCACTGGGCTCAATGTTAGGGTCTTTCCCTGCATGATCAATCACTGTGTGTGATCAATATCTTTTCCTATACTGCATGGACCACCCCACACACACATTGCATTTGTTTTTACATTCCAAGCCTCACCCATAACTAATTTCTTGTCATTAAAAAACTCCATTTTATTCTCCATATCATGCCTTCTTGTAATTTCCAGGTCTTTGGTCATTTACTGTCCATATCTTGTCTTAGGAATGCAGCACATAGAACATTCCAGACCCATTTCTGTTGAGTGTTTACTTGTACAAGTGAATTGACCATTTAATATTTTAAACTTAGTTAACCCTTGTGTTCCCACAAAGATCAAGCTAGCAAATTCAACAGTGTCCACTTTGACTTCATCACATCGTGTCTTATGTATATTCTCACAGGATAGCAGGTATAACTGTAGTCATAGTATTCAGCTGAAAATTGATCAGTTACATTGTGATTTCAGTCCATATTTACAGTACACACGGGACCTTACCGTTGTAATAAAGTCATATAGTATCTATTCATCCCACTTGGGCAAAATTACACTGGCTCAACATTCTCACCAAATACTAAAACATTCCAGAAGGCGAGGCTCACAAATTCAACACAAGTTTCCTTTTCTGAGTCTCGCTGGTCTGTTCTGATTCTCTGAGGGATTACTGATGCTTATCCTCCACATGAGCAGTCGTCCTAATCCTGGGTGCCTATTCTTCCATGCTTTCCTTACGTTGCCTGAGTCTTAACATTGGATTATTTACGAGTTGGGTCATTGCGTGGGAAACCGTGAGTGTTTGACCTGACCCGGGATGACAGATGGTTCAATTTTTTTTGTTTGTTTGTAATTGAGCCATTCAAGTAATTACGAGATCATGATTGTTTAAGATAAAAGCAAAATGCTGCAAATTCTGGAATGCTGAATTAAAAACACAGAATGATGGAAATACTCAGCAGGTCTGCCATCATTTGTGCAGAGATAAACAGAGTTAACGTTTCAGGTCTGTGATCTATCATCAGAGCTGTTAAATGATAGAAAAGTAATAGGTTTGAGAAAGCGATTGGGGTAAATCGGTCTCCATAGCATTTATTGTGTCAAGAAAACATAAGGAATTTTCTTGTGCCCTGGCATGGTAGCGATATTGTGTCACATTGAATGACATAATGTACCTGGGGCAGGGCCAGCGAGTATTACATGGAGATCACTCTTCTACGCAGTGTTTAATGGTATTACTGTTGTTATTTGATATTGCTGTTCATTGCATGTGTGAAGTCATAATTGTAGTGAATAGAATATAACCACTGTTATATTCGAGTCACTTCAGAATTTGGAACAATAGTGCAAAAGAATAAATGAAGGGCAATTGACTCTCGCACCCCGACATCCAACAACTGACGAGCCGGTCAGGAATGATAAGAAAGTTGTTTTTAATTTTAAAACTATGTTCCAAATAAGCAGGATCTGACGGCATGTGACATAGGAAGTGAACCTTCAGGAGTGCAGATACTTGCACATCCAGTCATTTACTGAATTGGAAAAAAAGAATGGCTGACTAGATGTAGGATTTGCTTCCTTTTCTTTCCTTCTCTGCCGCTTCTCTGTCTCATCATTAAAGCGTTTGGGCACAAAGAATAACGCAGTTTGATGGACAGGTTGTCGCCATATTGAACCAGTCTTAGCAAGCTCCTCCAAGCCATCAATGTCAATGCTGCCGCACTTCAAAGAGAGCTTCAGATTTTCCTTGAAGGGTTCTTTTTGTCCTTCCATGGAACCTAGCCATTTGAGAGTTGGCAAAACAGGACCTGGCTGGGGAGACGCAGTTCAGTCATCTGTGCAGTGTCGAGCTCATCGAAGTTGGTTTTTCAGGAATTTTGCCTGAATGCTTGTGGATCAAGAAGTACACGAGAGTTTGTCCAACTGTCCTCCCATTGAATCCAGAGTGTCTGACAAAGACATTTCAGCTGGAATTGCTCCAACACTCTTCTGTCTTTCTGCTGTGTAGTCCAAGTCTCACTGCAGTACACGAGTGTGCTGTCAACTGCTCTGTGCACTCGGACTTTATTTGACTTGCAAAGGCCTTTGCTGTCAAACACCCCCGGCCATAGTTTCTAGAAGGCTGAGCTGGCGCAGCTGATCCGGTGTTTGATCTCCTCATCAATGGTGGCCTTTTGAGAAAGATGATTGCCAAGTTATGGGAAGTGCTCAACATTTTCCAAAGTCTCTCCTTCAAGTTAGATGGGAGGTGGATTATTTGGCCGACCAGGTGTCGGTAAAAAAAAATCAGGTTTGTTTTGGTAAATTTCAAGGATAGGCCAAACCTCCTGCATACAGAATTGAAGAGATCAAACGCAGCTTGAAAATCTGGTGCAATGTGGGCAACGACACTGCAGTCATCCACAAACTGTGGATCTGCATGCCTATGGTGGTCACTTTTTAGTTTAAGCACGGAGGTGAGTGAGGTTAAAGAGTTTGCCATCTAGGTGGTATTTACTACTCACACTAGAGGGCAGCTGATCTTTATTGAGGTGAATAGCCACAGTCAAGAAGATTGCAAATAGTATGGGGACTATGACAGTACGTCGCTGGAACCCAGTCCTTGGATTTGCCTGGCAACAAAGACCATGTTGGAGGTTCCTCTGGAAAGTAGAGAGGAACATTATGGCTCTGGGAAGATTTCCTCCATCACAGGAAGTAGATGATTCAGGCGAATGAGTGTCAGGATTTCCCCTGCTGTGCACAAGAGGGAAATACTGCAAACTTTCCACTGCATGATTTCTATCCGTTCTTGAAGATAGTTGCAATATCACATTCCTGAAGTTGTAGGGAGTTATTGTCCTCCCAAATCCGTAAGATGAGTGCATGGAGCTTTGAGGTGATCAACAACCCACCGGCTTTGAGTACACAGCTGTAATAACATCGAAGAGGCAAAACACTGAGCCAGGCATTATGGATTCAGGGTCATTGGTTCAGGGCTTAGATGTTTAGGGTCACTAGCCAAGGGCATCGAGTGTTACACGTATTGTGGTTCAGGGTCACTGATCCAGATCATTGAAGTTTAGTCTCACTGACGAAGGGCATTGAGTTTTCACGATTACTGATCCAGGCTTTGTGGTTCAGGGTCAATGATCCAGAGCATTGAAGCTCATTGTAACTGACACGGGATAGTGTGGCCTCAGGGTCACTGACCCAGGGCACTGTACCTTCAGAATCACTGACCCAGGCCACTGTACCGTCAGAATCATTGACCCAGGCCATCGGGGGTTCAAGGACACTGAGCTGGACATTATCGCGTCAGAGTCACTGACCTAGGGCTTAGTTTCAGGATCACTGACCGAGGCATTGTTGGCAGAGAGTCACTGACTCATGCATTACAAGTTCAGCGTCTCTGCTCCAGGCATTATAGGTTCAGGTTCATTGACCCAGGGCCTTGTTGGCGCAGGGTCATTGTCCCAGGGCTTTACAGATTCAGCGTCACTGACTCAGACGTTGCAGGTGCTAGGTCACTGACCCAGAGCCTTGTTGGTGCAGGGTCATTGATCAGGGAAGTGAGCGTTGAGGTTTAATGCCACAGGACATTCTGGTTTCGAGGCTAAATTCTCAGGGTATTCAGGTTCAGGGTCAGTGACCCAGGGCATTGAGTATTCTGGATCTTTGACTGGTGTGTTAGTATGTGTATCAATATTAATGTAAATCAATGGGCCCACAGAAAAGGACTCTTTCTCAGAATATAATGTCGGAATGAGTTCTGATGTTGAACGATTTTCAATTCTTCTCACATTTTAATGACTCTAACAATTAGTTTAAAGGGATACTTGACCACATCCTTCATCTGCTCCCTGATCTTAGTTTGCGTCACGGCATAAATAAAAGTATTTGTGCAGCAACTCAGCTGTTGTAGCATGAACCCCAGTTGGTTTAATGCATTCGGTGGCGATATCGTATCATACCCAAAAACAAACATTTGGTACCATATTGAATGCAATGCAAACACTGCCCATAACAATATGAAATTCCACGAGATAACAAACAATAAAATAATGGATTTCCTTCGACTCTCCATCTCTGGGTCTTTGGGACGGTCCCCAATGCTTTCCCCCCGGAGTCTCCTGCGTGCTCTGCTACTCACTAAAATGTTCCTGACAGTGAAAACATTGAGCAGCAGAATCAAAATAAATGGGAGAGCGGGGTTTAGAAGATGATGAATGGCTATCACTATTAACCAGAAGAAAGATCTCATAACAACAATTGGCATATAACAAAACCAGGGGAAATTGATAAATGGATAGTAATTTTTGAACACAAAATACCAGAAAATGTTGCTTAAACAACACAGTACAATCACTGTTCCCAGAACCACAGCCGCGATTCTCTCAGTACAATATTTTCTCTTCAGTTTCTGGCAAGAAATGGCTACAAAACGATCAAAGGTGAAAGTGACAGTGGCCCAGACAGAACAGTCAGTCATGGCATAAAGCAAGACGGCGTGGATATTACACACACGGATGTAATTCATGAAATGAAAATGTTCCCGATAAACAATTGGAATGTGCCTTAATATCAGGTCGAGGAAAACAACCAGTAAATCCATCACTGCCATGGTCACCAGGTAGCGAGTGACACATTTGGAAAGACCACACTTTCCTCGATACAGGATCACAATCGTCATCAAGTTAGCTGTGAGGATGGGAAATAAAAAGAGAAATTATACGTCAGGCTGGGAACCAGCTTTAGGCAAATGTTTTATTCTACCCATTGATGTATTGAAATGATTATACCTGTAAGAACACAGGGGAAGGTCAGGGATCTGGTGGACGGCAGGAGAAGTTAAATGGCAAACGAATGATACTGAAATTGTTGAACTTACTGTTGATCATAATCCTCCCGTCCACCTTTGGCTGCGTGTCCTACAAATTGTGACATCTCCATGTACTCCCAGTTCTAACGCAGGGTCATCAACCAGAAACGTTATCTCTATTTGTATCTCCACAGATGCGGCTGGACCTGCTGATTATTTCCTGCATTTTCTGGTTTTGTTTCAGATTTGCAGATAACACAGTGCTTAGCTCTTTTCTTAAAAGACTGACAGAGAGATTCTCTCATCCGTGACAGTCAGCATGGAATTTCATTGTTTCAAAAGAGTATTTTGCACGCCTGGTGCCTGGAAAGAGGATGTACAGAAAGCATGCATTACTTTCTACAAGAGGAAGGGAATGAGGCAGATGTAATGATACACTTTGGTGCCAATGACACAGAGAGAGTAGGTATTGAAGTCCTAGGTCAGGAACTAGTTTGGAAGTTAAAGAGGAGGACCTCGAAGGCAAACATCACTGGCTTACTCCCAGTCCCACGTATTAGTGAGAGTTGAAGTAGAAGTTTAGGTGTATCAATGCGTAGCTTGACGATGGTGCAGGAGGGAAGGCTTCAAACTCTGAGGTAATTAGGACCAGTAATGAGGCAGGAGTGGTGCAGTGGTTAGCACTGCAGCCTCACAGCTCCAGCGACCCGGGTTCAATTCTGGGTACTGCCTGTGTGGAGTTTGCAAGTTCTCCCTGTGTCTGCGAGGGTTTCCTCCGATTGCTCCGGTTTCCTCCCACATGCCAAAGATTTGCAGGTTGATAGGTAAATTGGCCATTATAAGTTGTCCCTAGTATAGGTAGGTGGTCGGGAAATATAGGGACAGGTGGGGATGTGGTACGAATATGGAATTTGTGTAGGATTAGTATAAATGGGTGGTTGATGGTCGGCACAGACTCGGTGGGCCGAAGGGCCTGTTTTAGTGCTGTATCTCTTTAAAGAAAAAGGAGGCACCTAATCACAAGGGACAGGTTGCACCTCAACTGGAGTGGACCAACATCCTCGTGAGGAGATTCATTAATGTGATTGGGGACTGTTTAGACTAAATTGGCAGGGGATGGGCACTAACGTGTAGACGTAGAAAGGAGGAATAAGGTGCCTATTGTGAGATTGTTGGACAGTAATATAGAAGGAAATGCTTCCGTCCTCGATGGGATTGGACTAAGAAGGACTATGAGGAATGTGAATCCAGGATTATGATGTAAGTTTGTAAACACCAAACGTGTGGTAAATAAGGTTGGTCAATTACAAGCACAAAAAGCAGTTCGGGAATAAGACTGTGTGGCAAAAATGGAAACATAATTTAGAAATGGTGAGCACCAGGCGCTTAATATGCAAGGATATAAAGTGTTCAGAAAAGTTAGGGAAGGAGTGAAAGAGAGGTGGGATGGCAGCAGTGATTAGGCGAGACATTGCAGTTTTGGAAAAGGAGGTTGTACTTGAGGGAGAAAGGACAGGCTTTATTTGGTTAGAATTAAGAAGCAACAAGTGTATGAACACACAAATAATGATACTCGATAGGCGTCCAAAGAGTGAGATTGAGATAGGATTAAATTTGCAGGAAAATCACAAAATGTGCAAAAATTATAGATGGTGATATGGGGGAATCAAATATCTATTAGGATAAATCAAGAGTGAAGGGTAAGGAGGCGGAGGAATTCCTGAAATGCGTTCAGGAGAGGTCCCTCCATTAGTATGTTCTCCACCCAACTAGAAAGGAGGCAGTGTTAGATCTGGTGCTGCATAATGAGTGGGACAAGTGGACCAAGTGTCTTTGGGGGAGAACTTGGGTGAGAGTGATCATCACATGCAAGGATTCTGACCATGAATGCAGAAGCGCCGTGAACGAATTAAGGTAGAACGTCTGGAGTGGAAGAGGACAACGTTCAGTGAGATGAAAGGGATCTGACCAGGCTCAAATGGAACCAAAAACTACCAGGCAGACAAAGTGTTGTCTTTAACCAAGAGCGGCTTCAGCTACAATCTAGGCAGATTCAAATAAGGCCAAGACGTTAGGAGACCAGCAACAAGGCTCCTTAGATGACGCGGGTGATAGAGATTATGATGAAACAATGAGTGAGAAGCAGGCCAAATACAATCAATTCAGAGGGAAGATGACGAGGCAGGTCAGACTGTCAAACAGGGAATGTGAGAATAGAAAAGCAGAACAATCTTCTACTGGCGTGTAAATGGAGAGTTGGTAGTAAGAGGTAGATTGGAGTGCTTAAGGACAGGGAGACTAATATCTGCGTAGAGGCGCAGGGCCAGGCTAATTTATATAATGAGTACTTTGTATCAGTTTTCACTGAGGAAGTGGCATCTGACAAAACATCTGTCGAAGTAGAGAGGGTAGAGGCGTTGGATTGGGTCAAAATTAAGAGGTGGGAGGACTAAAACGGCAGTCTATTCATATGGTAGATACGTCACCTTGGCTGGATGGCTTGCATCCAAGGTTGAAAAAGGAACTGGAGATGCAGAGAGCAGAAAGGCGTGCCATAACCATCCAATCTTCCTGGATGTGGAGGAGGTACCTGATGATTGGAGATTGGAAAATGTGACTATCTTATTCCAGAAAAGGTGTAGCGACAGTCGCAGCAACTACAGGCCAGTTAGGTTTAAAGTTAATGGTATGTAAGTTATTAGAAACAATTATAAGGGAAGAAATCAGCAGACAGTTGGAGATGATAGCCAGCGAGGATTTGTAAAAGACAGATGATGCTTGACTGACTTCAATGAATTTCTGTTGAAATACGAGAGAAGATTGATGAAGGGAATGTGGTTGATGTTGTTTTTATGGATTTTAAGGACGCTTTTGAGAAGGTGCCATATGAAAGGCTGGTTCACAAAATTAAGGTTGTTGGACTAGGAGGCACACTATCATGTTGGGTACAAATGTGACTCAAGAACAGGATAAAAGTGAGTTGTAGTAAAACGTTTCTGCTCAGACTGATGGATGGTACACAGGGATGTTCCCCAAGGTCAGTGCGAGGAAAACTGTTTGTTTTTACTTTATATCCATGCCTTGGATCTTGGAATACAAAGTAGAATCTCAAAATTTGCCGATGACATCCAATGTACAGGGATGGTGAACAGTGAGGATGATTTGAACAGCCTGCAACAGGGCATAGATTGGCTAGCAGAATGAGCAGACAGGTGGTGGGTGGAATTTAATACTGACAAGTGTGAGCATTTGCCGGAAAGAATAGGGAGATATATTTAATAGCAGAGTTCCAAAGAGTGTGCAGGAACAGAGGGACATGGCTTCGCATGTACCATGATCTTTGAAAGAGGACAGAAAGATTGAAAGAGAGGTCAGTAAAGTATACGGGATCATGAACTACATAAGTATGGCACTGATTACAAAAGGAAGGTATTCAGAAACTTTATAAAATCGATGGATAGGCCCCAACTGAAGTATTGCTTCCAGTTCTGGTCATCGCATTTCAGGAATGATGTGAGGGTTTTTTGGAGGGTGCAAACGAGATTTAACAGAATGTTTCTCGAGGTGAGGGAATTTTCATTGCAAGGGTAGGTTGTAAAATCTGGGATAGTTCTCAGAACAAAAGAGTTTGAAGAGAGATTAAATAGCGGTATATAAGATTATGGAAGGCTTAGATAAGGGAAAACTGTTCCCAATAACTAATGGTGCAAGGACTAGGTGACACAAGTTGAACGTTTTGGCCTGAGATATAGGGGGAATCCAGTGAAGATGTATTTAAACAGTTGGGTGTAATGACCTGGAAGTTGAAGTTTACTAGGGTGGTAGAAGCAGAGATGATCAATGACTTGAAAAAAGAAAATACGATGACCACTTGAATAAAATAAACTTGCAGAGCTACAGGGATCAAGTTGGTGGTGCTGGAACTGACTGGAAACATTTGTGGATTGCCGACATTGGCTCTATGGGCTGAATGGCCTCGCTGTGCCAACTGGAACAAGTGAGGATGTAACCATCACCCCTTGACATTCAATGGCATTCCGATCGCTGTATCCCCCATTATCAACATCCTGGGTGTTAATATTGAGCAGAAACTGAACTGAAATAGCCATATAAACACCGTGGCTACAAGGGCAGGTCAGAGGCCAGGAATCCTGCAACGAGTAACTCACCTCCTGACTCTCCAAAGCCTATCCACCATCTACAAGGTACATGTCAGAACTGTGAATAAGCACATTCCACTTGCCTGCATGGGTGCAGCTCCAACAACACTCAAGAAGCTCGACACCATCCAGGACAAAGCAGCCCGCTTGATTGGCACCCCATTGACAAAACATTCACTCCCTCCATCACCGACGCACAGTGGCAGCAGTATGTACCATCTATAAGATGCACGACTGCAATGCACCGAGGCTTCTTAGACAGCGACCTTTACCAACTGTAAGGACAAGAGCAGCAAATGCATGGGAACACCACCACCTGCAAGTTCCCCTCCAAGCCACTGGCCATCCGGACTTCAATGCCACCGGGTCAAAATCATGGAGATCCCGACCTCACAGCACTATGGGTGCGCCTATCCCACATGGACTGCAGTGGTTCAAGAAGGCAGCCCATCAACACCTTCTCAGGGGCAATTAGGGATGGGAACGAAATGCTGACCGAGCCAGTGACAGCCACATCCCATGAACCAATATAATCGAATGATTCTATGGCTCCTTGTCATGCTCTGCCTGGTAGGGTGGTGGATACCCATTCTATACTAGATTCTGGTAGGGAATTACTAAATATTTTAAGAAGATAATGTGCAAGGATATGCAGAAAGAGCTGGCCAGGAAGCCTGAGATCTTGTTCCTCTTCAAAATACCAAAACAAATGATTGTTGATGTTGGGAATCCGAAATAACAACAGAAATGTTGGAAATGCTCCGCAGGTCAGACAGTAATGTTGGAGATGAAAACAGGAAGAGTTAACGTTGCAGACCTGGCTGGCGTTTTATCAGAACTGGGAAAAACGTTCGACATTTAATAGCATTTAAGCAAGTGAAAGGAGAAAGCTGGATGAAGAAAAACAATGAAAGTCTGTGATGGGGTGGATGATTATCTATGTGAAGAATGTTTGCGAAGGAGAGATAGTTGCAGGCACTTCTGTCTTTAATGATAAAAATGCAATACCACAAAGTTTGAGAATAAAAAATTGGAATCGATGAACAAAAGTAAATTGATCCGAGTGGTTATTTAAAGCACGCAAAGGGAAGTATATTTGACATTTAATGGATAATCAGATTTTGAGGAAACTAAAAGCAAAAACTGTCTAGATTGTTCCCAAGTATAAACAAAAATCAAAATTTCTTTTGGGGAGATATTAAAATGATCATTAATGAAACCTATCACTCCAGCAACAGTGTTATTTGAACTAGAATAATTCGGGATGTCGAAAATCCAGTGTAATTTAGCAATTTACTTTTAAGAAATTAAAATATTATCTAAAATAGAATTGAAAAAAAAGACAAACAAATAAAATATAGTAACGCCTGGAATCAAATGGGATTGTTTGATTACTGTTTGAAAGAATTAGGAACATTGGACTGTAAAGTTTTCCCAGGGCTCAAAATGAGGTAGAATTATAATGAATGGAATTTGACAATGAGATCATGATCATGCAGGGGAGGTAAGCAAAGATCTCAGACAGGCACCAACGGTTCCTCCCGCCCGTCCCCCGACATTTTGATCTTTTGATAAGATCACCTGAGAGTTGACAATGTGTGCCATGACATTGCGATAGCGGTGTAAGTGTGCAGGTGGAATCTGTTGCACGTAGAGCAACTCATATGCAGAATGCATGGTGAAATGCACTGAAGAACGGGTCTCAAACATGTTTCCAGACTTGACAAACAGAATGGCATGACTGATTAATGCAGCCAGTAGAGTGAGACAACAATTTACTTCACCAAGGTATTGGCACCTACTCCATAGAGAAAATAACTTGACAATAATCAGGATAAATTAAACATATTAGTAATGATAGGAAGAGCGATGAAATTGCTAGGGGATGTTGTAGCAAGTACTGAGGAGGTCGGGACTGCAAGAGAAAGGGATAAATGATTTGTGAGAGGAGTATGCAGGAAACTGCATGAGCAAAGACAGAATGTTAGAGATCAGCAAACGATACACGATATGGAAACAAACAAGAAAAATAAACAGGCGAAGGTGCATAGCGTCGGCGATAGGGTAATGGTAAATGTAAATTCCGAGAGGTCAGGGTTTGTGCTTAAATGGATTGTGCTTAAATGGATAGGGCCCTACGAGGTAATAATGACCAGCGATACTTCTGCTAGTGTGGAATTTAGAGGGGAGGGATGCTGGGAACACTGGACACAACTGAAACATATAACTGACTGATTTTGTCTTGCAGAATTAATCACAGCTGACCAGTGACGACTAGAAAGGCCCATTATATCTTAAAGAATCTGTTCACAATGCTCTTGTTCCGAAAACTGGGAATCAGCTCAGGTTCAAACCGCCAGGCGACGACTGGATTATATCACAACAGCTCAACTGCAGGATGCAAGGGGAAATCAAATACCCTGGAGCTTAGCATAAGACAGACAACACATTTCCACTGTAATGTGGGAGGATTGATTTTTGTCCCCTTCAACAGGGCAACAGTCTAGTCATCTTCTCCAAGGGCAATCTCTCCATGAGATATGTCATTTTCCACCAGTGGGGCTGTATCACATTTCTAAATTTAACAGTTGCCTGAACACATAAGCCAGAAGAGGACTATGAGCTTTGATAGCAGGACTGCCCCAAGGATGGTCGGCCCGCTAGTATTTGTTGGTCTCTACTGCAAGACTGTGTAAGGATTAGATGCAGAAAAGGATCAGGTAGCCTGGTAAGCCAGAGAATAAGGACAATTGTTTCTTACAATGCGATGGACATGGGTCAAGGTGAGTTCGCTCGAAGCCGCCTCAGCCCACAAAACCACTAAGGACACAATTGACGGATACCTCTTGCTCTTTGTTGAGGCCAGGGCCAGAGAGCGAACTAGTGACGATAAAAACAAGTAAAATCTTGTATGATAATCTACACCATGAGCTGGTACCCACTGTCATAAACAGCTCTGGCATTAAATTGCCACAGTGGTGGAGATCCAAGCATTGTATGGGACTTTGGTAAGAATAAATAGTAAGACAGGCATCATGGTTTTGTGCAGGGGGGAGCGGTCAAGGGATCTACCCCCTGTTCAGCTGCAGTATCAGTAAAAATGTAGCCTGATGAATGATGCCGCCATGGTATTTAACACTGGAACTTCAGTGATAACTTCAATCTATCTAGCCTTGGTGGACCGAAAGGTCCGGACATTAAGCGCCCAATTTTACAACATCCTAACACAGGGACAAAGAATCCAAAGTGGACAGCTCGCTGCGGAAAAATCCCTGACATGGACAGTTCAGGATTTGGTTGCTGTCCTTGAGAGTCACGCATGGACCATGAATGAACTAATTGGCAAAGGGTGTATCATTTCAGAGGACGCGGCTGGGAACGATTGTCTGCAATACTTGGCTGCTTGAGCAGACATGGGAAAACCTGAGACAACTCCATGAGGGTGAAGTTCCACTGTGGATATCCAGTATACACTTGTCTAAATTGTCCTGATATCAGAACCAACACATGACTGGTTGGAACCTCAGAGGTTTAACATGTACATATAGAGCTGATGAACAATGTATCGTTAATAATAACCTATTGATAGGTGTGGTCTTGGTGATCCCAGTTATACCAGTCAACACCTGGAAATACGTTATTCCAAGTAGAACATACTGGGGTTATTAGGGGAGATTATTATGTAAGATATCATCATATGCTGCTGTATGCTGTAGAGATAGTGGGGGAAATGATAGTTACTGCCACAGATGGATGTACTGTAGCAGCCTCTGCCGTTCTGTGTCCATATCCAATATATATGACCGAAGAGGCAAAATGTAAATTTGATGCAGTTGTTAAGTGTGCACTGGAAGCTATATGGGCAGCAATGGAACCGACCCACGTTGCCTAAGTGGGAAAAGGAAGATGTTGTCTGACCATGACACAACGAGAGTATTAGTATGGACAAAACCAATCCAGTTCAATAATGAATCACACAGTGTGCCGACACCCACAGGTACCAGTGAGGATGGGAAAGGTGGAGCTGGTAGAGAAATAAAAAAGTGAGCCAGTCAACTTGCAGGTAACTGAGAGTATAAAGGAAAACCTCTCGCAGTACGTGAGGCAGTTCTCATATTTTATCTCGCCACTGCCCACTCACCGCACAGCCATCCGTTGCAGATTACAGCAGGTACATAGGGTGTATTATACGTTACAACAACAAAGTAGAGCATTGGAACAGGAGGTCGAACAGATCGATGATACCACATGGTGGGAGCATTAATGGAACTGGGGTTCGAATGTACAGCTAAACCCCTGGTCGAGGATCAACTCTCACATCTTCGTCATTGTCCAAGCAGTGGTGGTTATTATATATGACGTGCCAAAATTAAAGGGTCAGGGGGGCACACAATGACAGGCCATCTGTATGGGGACATGAGAACGTGGGGGCTAAACAGGTTGTCTGTTAGCCATGACTGCAGTGAAGACCCATGAATATGATGTAGCCAATTGTCTTTGCAACTCAAACTCGATACTTGGCCAGTATCAATGAGTGGCAGAGAGCAATGAGAGCTGAGCACCTCACTGTTCAGGTCTGTTGGCCATCTTCGGCAAGGCCAAGCGCCAAAATGAAGTACTGAAGCGGTTAAGCAGAATTAAGCAATGTATTAGAAATGTATTAGGGCGGCACAGTGGCGCAGTGGTTAGCACCGCAGCCTCACAGCTCCAGCGACCCGGGTTCAATTCTGGGTACTGACTGTGTGGAGTTTGCAAGTTCTCTCTGTGTCTGCGTGGGTTTCCTCCGGGTGCTCCGGTTTCCTCCCACATGCCAAAGATTTGCAGGTTGATAGGTTAATTGGCCATTATAAATTGCCCCTAGTATAAGTTGGTGGTAGGGAAATATATAGGGACAGGTGGGAATGTGGTAGGAATATGGGATTAGTGTAGGGTTAGTATAAAATTGGTGGTTGATGGTCGGCACAGATTCGGTGGGCCGAAGGGCCTGTTTCAGTGCTGTATCTCTAAACTAAAAACTAAACTAAAAGCAGCTCAGCAGAATATAATTAAGACAGGGTGAGAAAAGAAACAGACACGCTGTTCGGACAAAGGGCAGGGTTCGGGAATGAAGGTTGAGAGCTGGGATCAGTGCAGGCTTCACAATATGGAATGTTTGACTAATGTGAAACAAAGGGTTAATGGACTCAGGCTGGATACATCTGGAGTGGGCACTGATAAAGACTAGTTTGGTGCATTCATTAAAGTTCACGATCAATCTTTCATTGTTTGACCATACTGCGTGAGAAACCCATGCAAATACTTTTATTTATTTATTTCGAGATACAGCACTGAAACAGGCCTTTCGGCCCACTGAGTCTGTGCCGACCAACAACCACCCATCCATACTAATCCTACATTAACCCCATATTCTCTACCGCATCCCCACCATTCTCCTACCACCTACCTACACTAGGGGAAATTGATAACAGCCAATTTACCTATCAATCTGCAAGTCTTTAGAGGTGGGAGGAAACCGGAGCACCCAGCGGAAACCCACGCAGACACAGGGAGAACTTGCAAACTCCGCACAGGCAGCACCCAGAATTGAACTGGAGCTGTGAGGCTGCGGTGCTAACCACTGCACCAATGTGCCGCCCGTGTGTTAATCACAGCACTATCTCGGGACTGCTCGAGGTGGACGCTCCTTGCATATGCTCGAATAAATGATCAAAACCTGTACCTGAGTCACTTCCTGTGGTGATTGAGTTGCCCCACAGCAATGTAATTGAACATCTCAGCCTCTATCACTCTGGCAGACAGTGAGTTCCAGGACATTGTCACTCGCCACATAAGGAAATGTACTTCCTCCCATCTGCCTGTATCTGTTGCCCAAAACCATAATTCTGTCTCCCCTAGTCATTGTAACATCAGGAAATGGGAGCAGCTTTACTTTGCCTACTTTACCGAAAGCTACCAGAATCGTGTATAACTCTATCAAATCTCCCCTCAAACTCCTTTGTTCCAAAGAGAATAACCCCGACTTCTCTGTTCTAACTATACAGCTAAAATACCTCAACCCTGGAACCCTTCAGTTAGATCTCCTCTGCACCTTTTGAAATACCCTGACATCTTCCTAAAGTGTGCTGTTACGAATTGGATGCAATACTCGTGTTGCAGCCGAACCAGTGCTTTATAAAGTTTCTGCATAACTTTCCTGGTTTTGTATCAATAGTTATCTATGAAACCCAAAGTCCCAGATATTTTCTGAATTTCTCCTTCAAAAACTCCTGCCATCTTCAAAGTATATGAAGTCTCTCTGCCCCTGAATGCATTCTTCAGGATTACCAGGGACTCCAGCAACAGCAAAAATGAGGGAGCAAATTACCTCTGCAGTAATAATGTTAACAATGATTTATAGCACTAATAGCTGCATATACTTAACAAGAATACCAACTGCAACAAAGTGAGAGAATAAATGGCAAGAGCAGTAACACAGTTAAAACATATTTATAGAATTAATAGCTGAAATGAGAGACTTACCAGGGATACCGACAATAGCAAGGATGGGATAGTAAATGTGTTGAAT
The DNA here is from genome assembly GCF_036365525.1 of Heterodontus francisci. Taxonomy (NCBI): domain Eukaryota; kingdom Metazoa; phylum Chordata; class Chondrichthyes; order Heterodontiformes; family Heterodontidae; genus Heterodontus; species Heterodontus francisci. The sequence goes on from NC_090419.1 coordinate 3,676,228, forward strand.
CAGTCTCAGTGCGAAATAGATCCGTGCAGCTAATGAATACACATAATTATCTGCAGTAAGCAGGTGAAACCAATTTAATAAATCCCTGCCTACTGTTGTTCCATTCCAATCTATGGTTCTCAGCTTCTGATCCATCATTGTAACATTCCAATCCATTGTTTTGAAATTCCAGTCTATCCTCTCCCTCTCTCTGGAGCCACAATCCCTGTTAGTGCCAGAGCTGATGTTCACGCTGATAAATTGAAATGTGTATCCTTATTAATAGAAGTGGGAAATCCTCCAGTGACACAATGAATTGTCCGTGGAGATTGACATTAATTGCAGTCACTGAACAAACAGGTTTAGTTAACCCCTTTCAATTCAAAACCTTTTCTTTAATTTTATTCAGTCGAACTTTTATGCAATATGGTCGGGATGTATGAAGGTTGCTGAGGGAAAGAATGGTGGAGATTGCAGTGACACTGTGATAATCTTTCAATCGCCTTTTTGCAATGGAAGGGGTACGAGAAGGCAGTGATTTACCAATGTCAAACCCTTTTTAGAAAAAAAAACTGGAATAGATAAACCCCATAACTAGGATAAATGGGTCTTTTTCCGAATGGCAGGCAGTGACTGGTGGGGTATTGCAGGGATCCGTCCTAGGACCCCAGCTATTCACAATATTCATTAATAATTTAGACACAGGAACTAACTGTAATATCTCCAAATTTGCAAATGATACAAAAACTGGGTGGGAGGATGAGTTGTGAGCAGGGTGCAGAGAGGCTTCAGGGTGATTTGGACAAGTTGAGTGAGTGGGCTAATGCATGGCAGATGCAGTATAATGTGGATAAATGTGAGGTTATCCACTTTGCTGGAAAAAACAGGAAGGCAGATTATTATCTGAACGTCGATAAACTGAGAGGGGGAATATGCAGCGAGACCTGGGCGTTCTCATACACCAGTCGCTGAAGGTAAGCATGCAGGTGCAACAGGCGGTAAAAAAAAATGCAAATGGTATGTTGGACTTCATAACGAGAGGATTCGAGTACAGGAGCAGGGATTTCTTGCTGCAATTATACAGGGCCTTGGTGAGGCCACAACTGGAATATTGTGTGAAGTTTTGGTTTCCTTATTTGAGGAAGGATGTTCTTTCTATCGAGGGAGTGCAGTGAAGGTTTACCAGACTGATTCCTGGGATGGTGGGACTGACGTATGAGGAGAGATTGAGTCGGTTAGGATTATATTCGCTGGAGTTCAGAATAGTGAGGGGGGAATCTCATAGAAACCTATAAAATTCTAACAGGACTTGATAGGGTAGATACCGGAAGGATGTTGCTGATGGTGTTCGAGTACCGAACCAGGAGTCATAGTCTAAGGATTCGGGGTAAACCTTTCAGGACTGAGATGAAGAGAAATTTCTTCACCCAGAGAGTGGTGGGCCTGGTGAGAGTGGACAGTAACTGCAGTGAGACAGGGACACCAGCAGATGGAGATGGTGAGAGGGGACAGTAACTGCAGTGAGACAGGGACACCAGCAGATGGAGATGGTGAGAGGGGACAGTAACTGCAGTGAGACAGGGACACCAGCAGATGGAGATGGTGAGAGGGGACAGTAACTGCAGTGAGACAGGGACACCAGCAGATGGAGATGGTGAGAGGGGACAGTAACTGCAGTGAGACAGGGACGCCAGCAGATGGAGATGGTGAGAGGGGACAGTAACTGCAGTGAGACAGGGACACCAGCAGATGGAGATGGTGTGAGAGGGGACAGTAACACCATCTCTCTCTCCTTGGACAGAAATATTTTTATTCATTTCTTGGTTAATTTTGAACCTGTAAATCTTGCCCTTGCTTGGAACGTCACGGCAGTTTGAAAATACAAAACACTGCTCAACACTCGCTCCCTAAACTCTCACACTAAACCCCCAATACAGGACTGTGTAGATAATGGGGATTTTTACTGAGATTCTGTCAAAGTCCCCTCACACACTGTATCTCATTTCCCCTGCTTCTAAAGTTTGTCAGTGTTTAATACTGTTTTTTTCAATAATATTAAATGTCACTTCAGTTTGAAAATATCAATCACTGATCCAACACTTGCCCCCAAAACACTCATACTAAACCCCTGATCATTCCTTTCAAAATTAGTTCTTATACACAGCCAGTTTTACTTTTTAATTCTATCTTTTTTCAACATTATTAGATGTAAAGTTTTTCCTATAATCTCGCACTCCCTCTCTCTCTGTCTGTCTCTCCTTCTCTCTCTGTTTCTCCCTCTGTTTGTCTCCCTCCCTCTCTCTCTCTCTCTCCGTGCCTTTCTCCCTCTGCATCTGTCTCTCTCCCTCTGTATCTGTCTCCCTCGCTTTCTCCCTGTCTCTCTCCCTCTGCATCTGCCTGCCTCCCTTTCTGTCTTTCTCCCTCTGTCTCTGTTTCTCCTTTTTTTCTCTATCATGCTAGCTCTGTATCTCTCTCTCTCCCTTTCTCTGTCCCACTCTTTCTGTGTCTCTGTCCGTCTGCGTCTCACTCCCTCCATCTCTCTGTCCCTCTATACATGGACAGCAATGCTTTGAGCCATTTGTTTGGTTAATTTTGAATCTTTGACTCTTGCTTTTGTTGGGAATGTCAATGCAGTTTGAAAATATCAAACACTCATCTAACACTCATCCCTAAAACCCTTACATTAAACCCCAAATACCGGACTGGGCAGACAATGGGGATTGTTACTGGGGTTCCGTCAAGGTCTCATTTCGCTATCTGTTCTGTCTCTCACTGTCTTCCACTTTGTCCCTCTCTCTCCATTTCCCCATTTGTTTCCGTTTTCCTCTCTCCTCTTTCCTTCATCGCCCCCAACTTTATAAATGGAGAGGGTGCTCCTCCCACTTTATAAATAAAGATGGAGCTCACTCCACTTTTACATAGCGAGGGAGCTCCCTCCACTTTGTCCGGAGAGGTGGAGCTCCCTCTACCTTATACATAGAAAGGGAGCTCCCTCTGTTTTATATAGCTGCCGTGGTGGGATTTGAACCCCTGTCCCCAGGCCATCTGGTTGGGCCTCTTGATTACGTGACCAGTGATATTATCACTACCCAACTGCCTCCCAAATGGATGCGTACAGTGTCTGTCCCGTAATATCACTCACAGTAGGTTCTGGGCTATAACCCTGAACATGGTCCCGAATCAGAGACTCAAATTTCACATTTTAACTGGAAAAAGGCAGGAACAGAGTGAAACGGGATTGCCTTTGTCCCTGGATTCAGTGTCCACTGCAGACAGATCAGTTACACAACAGAGAAAAGCCAGGAGTGAACAAGGTCAATACAATAATATGGAAAATGTAAATGACGCCTCTCACAATTGAAGCATCCGTCCAGTATGAGTTCAGATTTCAGGTTTATTCCCGAGAGTGGTCTTCCGAAGAAAATGTCATTGATATTGAAATGATTGTGTTTTATCCACCACATTATTTACATCAGAGTCAAAGCTGCTGATGTAATGTGTTTGTTCAGGTGAGTGTAACTAATAGCAATGATCAGGGGTATAACCGTGTCTGTGGAGACTTATCCCCTGTATAAATCAGGACCCATTGGAATGGATCAGCTCAGAGTACCTACTGGAGCTGTGGATTCCAGGCTAATAGAAATCTCTGCTTCTCATAGAAATGGGATATCCAGTAATACATCAGATAGAAGACATTTACTATCCTGTACTTGCAGCAATTGGAGTTGCTGGTAAGCCAGTATCTCAGCTGTTAATGGTCTAAATCGATGTTAACTGTGCTGCTGTACTGGGTATTATTTCCCTCTGTGTGTGTTACACAGACGCCTGTTCTTTTCCAGCAATTTACTGATGGAATCTCCACATTGTCTACTCTTTCATTCTTGTAGGAGTTGTGTTATGTATTTAATGGTATTGTTTTAAGTAACTGTGGCTTTGTTATTGGATTATTCTGTGTATTGAATGTATTGGAATGAGATGTTTCAGTTCGGATCAATAATCAAACCATTAGAACTTTTTAATATTTTCGTGATGTGGATCGAACCAATCCTGGAATATTTTTATGATTGTTTTTCAGTGATTGATAATGAGACATCTCACGGTCTCAGTGTTACAAGCAGACAGAACAATGTCCCCCTTCCCCAATAACATGGCTCAGTTTAACTGTGATTTCAATGTATTTATTGATTATCACTGTTATCAAATATTGTTTCATTCTGTGTGTGTCTGACGCTGCTTCAGAGGTCTGGCTACTGAACTGAGTTTGCTGCTGACACTTCCACTTCTCCTTCTCTGCTTCACTGTGAAACTTCACTGTCACTGGACTACATTGTAAAATAGAAAGTATTGATGTGATGTTTTACTGGTTTTCACTTTATCAGTTGGTATCAAGAGTCTTTCCATTTATCAGCTGCAGCGCTGATGTTGGTGTTTTATTAATGAAACAATCCCACATTATAACAGATTACTTTATAATTCCAGGAGAAGGAATTTCAATGATTGTGAGGTTTGTCTGGAAGTAGCTTTCGATCCTGTTTACTCCATGTATTGTAGATGAAGTGAAGAGTGTAGGTGAACAGGTGGAGACTTGAGTGTTCTGTAGATACATTAAATTATTCACAGAGGTTTCACCATTGAATAAACTGGCTCTGAGAATAGAATCATTGAACCTGGTACTGGTGAACAGAACACAGATGCAGAATGTTAGGAATAAATCATATGTGAAAAGCAGCATGAAGTAACAATTTACAGGGTGTGAGTACTCCAGAGAGATAGGGAAGGAGAAAAGGAGCAGGGAGAACGAAACCGATGGGAAAAGAAAAGCAGAAGCAAAGAGAAAGAGAAAGAAGCAGCAGTGTAAATAATTCACTATCATAAAGTGCTGGAATGTCCAGAACAATGAGTGAGAGAAACTGTGAGTTGAAGTTGTCTGTTGTCAGATTGTGTTCATTTTCCTGTTGGACTTGATCCTCTGTGTTGATTTCTGTCAGGTCCTCATTTTGTTTTGTGGAATGTTCCTATTCCTTACTTAGTGACTGAATAAACCGAATAGAATCAGTTCTTCACTGATGGTAATTCATTATTTAAATACTGCACTTTAAAATCTCTGTGACTGCTGAATTCAATAAAGAGCGAGGCTAATATCAGAAATATATTTAAATTTATATTTAATTGCCTGTACAAACGAAATATATTGACTATATTGTATTAACAATGAACTGTTCTCCAACACAAATAACCACAGGGATTATTGTTTGAATGTATGAATTGAGTTGTATTACTGGGATCTATAGTTTAGATTTCCTCTAACACTCTGCTGCAGTCTCTCCCTATGAATCTCAGCCTCTCCTCTCACTGTATTGAATCCTCAGTCTCCTCATCCATTGCTTCAGTTTATCCACTTTCCCAAACCATCTGCTCCAGTCTCCCCTCCTGCTCCAACATGTCCTTTTCCTTCTCTCCCTCCCAATCTCACTCACTGGCTCCACCTCCAGCTGCCTTGTCCAACCTGATAGGAATACAGGAACATAGGAGCAGGAGGTGGCCATTTAGCCCTTCTCGCCTGCTCCACCATTCTAGATCATGGCTGATAATCAGACTCAGCGCTGCAGTTTTCAGCCTTTTCCCATGTGGGAACAGTCCCTGTCTGTTCCCTGAACCCAGAGCAACAAACCAGCTGCACATCCCGCTCTCCCCAACCCTTCCCAACCAACAGTGTGGAGACACATTCCCAATTAACCCATTGGATTCCATCTCTGTAAATCTCCTTCTCATTCCCCCACTGGCACTGCATCCTCACTCAGTACTTCCAGTAGATCCGCTGCTGACTTTATTCACTTTCTGCATCAATTTCCCAATTCATTATTAATAATTGTGTTTTCAAACATTTCACTGTGACAAAACACTGCCCAGGTCAATGAATCAGTTTTCACTGCTCGATGCAGCAACAAAGCTGGAAATTGCAGCCCAGATCCTGTCAAACTGCTGCTTTGTCTCCAGGTCTGATCAGTAATTTCTCTTCTTCCTTTTCTCTCTCTCTTCCAGTTAACTTGGTGGCGATTGTGATCCTGTCCCGAGGAAAGTGCGGTCTCTCCAAATGTATCAGTGTCTACCTGGTGGGAATGGCAGTGTCTGATCTCCTGGTCGTTATCACTGATCCCATATTGAACTGGATTGTTTTAATTTATTTCCCATATTCATTCCTGAGAATTACTCCTGTGTGTTCTCTCATTGGCGTTATGCTTTGTGCATTCACAGTTGTTTCTGTCTGGCTCACAGTCACTTTCACCTTTGATCGATTTGTCGCCATTTGTTGTGAGAAGCTGAAAACAAAATATTGCAGCAAAAAAACGGCGGCTGTGGTTGTGGGAACAGTGAGTGTGCTGGGCTGTTTGGAGTCTGTCCCCTGGTACTTTACACTGGAACAACAATACATTATTGATAATGTTCACATGGGTTGTGTTAATAAACTGAGCTTCTTTACTTCCCCTATATGGGGGGCATTTGAATTGTTTAACCTCATTTTAACCCCTAGTATCCCGGTCTTTCTGATGTTGCTGCTCAATGTTCTGACTGTCAGGCGGATTTTATTCTCCAGTAAAGTCCGCAGGGGATTCCGGCGCCACAGCAATGCAGAGAATCACAAGGACCCAGAGATGGAGAATCGCAGGAAATCAATTATTTTACTCTTCAGTATATCCGGCAGTTTTATCCTGTTATGGGTGACACAGGTTGTGTTTAACATTTATACTCGAATTGCAGATATTTATTATTATTCCTCCTACACTGACCCTGTCTTTATCACAAATCAAACATCAAAGATGCTGCAGATTCTCAGTTCCTGCACCAACACATGTATTTACATTGTGACCCAGACTAAATTCAGACAGGAGCTGAAGAAGGGGGTGAAATACCCTCTCAATCTCATTGTTAAATTAGTGAAATCATAGAAAGAGCTGAAGGGTTTCAAACACTGGAACTAAATCCCATTCCCCCTCCTCCTCCCCCAGACCCCCAGCTCCACCTCCCACCCTCCACCCACCTTTGTGATTATTTGACCGGCGCCATCTTTAGTCCTGGCAGCTGCCTGAGCGTGGCAGACCCTGACTTTAACTGGAACAGGATACGTTTGCGCATGTGCCAGTGCAGCGCCACCGAGTGGTTGCTTTGTCAACAAACGCCGCCGGTGGACAAAGCTGCAAACCGCAGTGATTGTGAGGTGATGAGAGGGGGGCAGTAACAGCAGTGAGGCTGGGATACCAGCAGATGGAAGTGGTGAGCGGGGGCAGCAACTGCATTGAGGCAGGGGCACCAGCAGATGGAGATGGTGAGAGGGGGACAGTAACTGCAGTGAGACAGGGACACCAGCAGATGGAGATGGTGAGAGGGGACAGTAACTGCAGTGAGACAGGGACACCAGCAGATGAAGATGGTGAGAGGGGACAGTAACTGCAGTGAGACAGGGACACCAGCAGATGGAGATGGTGAGCCACTGCTGATGGAGATTCGGTGTTACTGAATGTTTGAAAGTTTCTACAAGTTTGAGGAATTTACTTCCTGTAAAACTTGAGATGCTCAATAAAATAATTTCAATATAGTTTGTGTAAAGTGGCTATTTTACTACTATGTGCACTAGGCAAATACTTCAAGGGAACAGTGGGGCTGCACAGTGGTGCAGTGGTAAGCACTGCAGCCTCACAGCTCCATCGACCCGGGTTCAATTCTGGGTACTGCCTGTGTGGACTTTGCAAGTTCTCCCTGTGTCCGCGTGGGTTTTCTCCGGGTGCTCCGGATTCCTCCCACAAGCCAAAAGACTTGCAGGTTGGTAGGTAAATTGGCCATTATAAATTGCCCCTAGTATAGGTAGGTGGGAGGGAAATATAGGGACAGGTGGGGATGTAGTAGGGAACATGGGTTTAGTGTAGGATTAGTATGAATGGGTGGTTGATGGTCGGCATAGACTCGGTGGGCCGAAGGGCCTGTTTCAGTGCTGTACCTCTAAACTAAACTAAACACTTGCAACATTCAACTCGTTACTGTTTGGAAAATTATTTTCACTGATTAAAGGTAATGTATAAATAAAACAACAGCATCAAATTAAACTCAATCATTTTCAAATAAAAACTCTCTATATAAGGAAGGTCAGTTTCAGCTAAAGTTAAAGTTAATTACTTTTAGTTTCGGCGGAGCATGGGACTGCTGGGTAAGTACAAACCTATATATTTGGGCAGTGCCCGGTGCCAGGGTGCAGGACATCTCTGACCGGCTTGAAAGGATATTGGAGCGGGAAGGGGAGGATCCAGTTGTTGTGGTCCACGTTGGGACTAACAACACAGGCAAGGCTCGGATGGAGGACCGGTTTGGGGATTATAAAGCACTAGGAACGAAATTAAGGAACTGGTCCACGAGGGTCATAATCTCCGGATTACTGCCCTTGCCACATGCAAATTGGCTGAGGGATAAGAATATTAGGGAAGTAAACACGTGGCTCAGGGAGTGGTGTGGGAAACAGGGGTTCCATTTCATGGGGCATTGGCATCAGTTTTGGAACCGGGGGGATCTGTACCGATGGGACGGTCTCCACCTGAACCGATCTGGAACCAGTGTTCTAGAGAAACGGATAAATAGGGTGGTCTCTATGAATTTAAACTAGTGAATCGGGGGGAAGGGAAAGGGAAAACGACAGGGTGTATGATGGTAAATAAAAAGGGAAGCAGCAGGTTAACATATGAGCAGGAGGGTTTAAGTTCAGGGCAGACTATGAAAGAAGCAGAAAGGAAGGATAACTCAGGAGTTATTAGAGGTATTGGAAATCATGAGGGTAAGAAAGCTAGCATAAAGGCACTTTACCTGAATGCGCGTAGCATTCGTAACAAGGTTGATGAGGTAATGGCACAAATCATCACGAATGAATATGATTTGGTAGCCATTACGGAGACATGGTTACAGGTTGGTCACGACTGGGTGTTAAATATCCAGGGGTACCAGACTATTCGGAAGGACAGACAGGAAGGTAAGGGAGGTGGTGTAGCTCTGATATTCAAGGACGACATCAGGGCGGTGCTGAGAGATGAAATAGGTTCTATGGAGAATGAGGTTGAATCTATTTGGGTGGAAATTAGAAACTCTAAGAAGAAAAAGTCATTGATAGGCGTAGTCTATAGGCCACCAAATAATAACATCACATTGGGGCGGGCAATAAACAAATAAATAACTAATGCCTGTAAAAATGGTACGGCAATTATCATGGGGGATTTTAATCTACATGTAGATTGGTCGAAGCAGCTCAGTCAGGGTAGCCTTGAGGAGGAATTCGTTGAGTGTATCCGTGATAGTTTTCTTGAACAGTATGTAATGGAACCGACGAGGGAGCAAGCTCTCCTAGATCTAGTACTGTGTAATGAGACAGGAATAATTAATGACCTCATAGTTAGGGATCCTCTTGGAAGGAGTGATCACAGTATGGTTGAATTTAGAATACAGATGGAGAGTGTGAAGATAAAATCCAATACCAGGGTCCTGCACTTGAACAAGGGGGACTGCAATAGAATGAGGGAGGACTTGGCTAAAGTAGACTGGAAACAAAAATTTTATGGTGGGACAGTTGATGAGCAGTGGAGGACTTTCAAAGCAATTTTTCAAAGTGCTCAGCAAAAGTATATTCCAGTGAAAAGGAGGGACTGGAAGAAAAGGGGTAATCTGCCATGGGTGTCTAAGGAAATAAGGGAGGCTATCAAATTGAAAGAGAAGGCATACAAGGTGGCCAAAAGCAGCATGAAACTAGAAGATTGGGAAAACTTTAAAGGTCAACAGAAAGCTACAAAAAGAGCTATAAAGAAAAGTAAGATAGAACATGAGAAAAAACTAGCACAGAATATAAAGACAGATAGCAAAAGTTTCTATAAATATATAAAATGAAAAAGAGTGGCTAAAGTAAACGTTGGTCCTTTGGAGGATGAGAAGGGGAATTTAGTTATGGGACATGATGAAATGGCCGAGGCATTGAACAGGTATTTTGTATCGGTCTTCACAGTGGAGGACATTAATAACATGCCAGGAATTGACAAAGAGACGAACGTAGGTGAGGACCTGGAAACAATCATTATTACGGACGAGGTAGTGTTGGGCAAGCTAATGGAGCGAAGGATTGATAAGTCTCCTGGCCCTGATGGAATGCATCCCAGGGACTAAAAGAGATGGCGGGAGAAATAGCAGGTGCACTGACGGTAATTTTCCAAAATATGCTGGACTCTGGGGTAGTCCAAGCTGATTGGAAAACAGCAGATGTGACGCCACTGTTTAAAAAGGGAGGTAGACAAAAGATGGGGAATTATAGACCGGTTAGCTTAACCTCTGTCGTGGGGAAGATGCTTGAGTCTATTATCAAGGAAGAAATAGCAGGGCATCTCGATAGAAATTGTCCCATTGGGCAGACGCAGCATGGGTTCATGAAGGGCGGGTCATGCTTGACAAATCTTTTGGAATTCAATGATGACGTTACGAGCAAGGTGGACAATGGAGACCCAGTGGATGTGGTGTACCTAGATTTCCAAAAGGCCTTCGACAAGGTGCCGCACAAGAGGCTGCTGCATAAGATAAGGATGCATGGCGTCAGGGGTAAAGTATGAGCATGGAAAGAGGATTGGTTGACGAACAGGAAGCAGAGAGTGGGGATAAATGAGTGCTATTCTGGCTGGCAATCAGTCACTAGTGGTGTGCCTCAGCGATCGGTGTTGGGACCGCAATTATTTACAATTTATATAGATCATTTGGAGTTGGGGACCACGTGTTGCAGATGACACTAAGATGCGTGGCAGAGCAAAGTGTGCAGATGACTGTGAAACTTTGCAGAGGAACATAGATACATTGAGTGAGTGGGCAAAGGTCTGGCAGATGGAATACAATGTTAATAAATGTGAAGTCATTCATTTTGGTAGGAGTAACAGTAAAAAGGATTATTACTTGAATGGTAAAAAGTTGCAGCATGCTGCTATGCAGAGGGACCTGGGTGTCCTTGTGCATGAATCGCAGAAGGTTGGTCTGCAGGTACAGCAAGTAATTAGGAAGGCAAATGGAATTTTGTCCTTCATTGCGAAAGGGATTGTGTTTAAAAGCAGAGAGGTTATGTTGCAGCTGTATAAGGTACTGGTGAGGCGGCACCTGGAGTACTGTGTGCAGTTTTGCTCTCCTTACTTGAGAAAGGATATACTGGCACTGGAGAGGGTGCAGAGGAGGTTCACTAGGTTGATTCCGGAGTTGAGGGGGTTGGCTTATGAGGAGAGACTGAGTAGATTGTGATCATATTCATTGGAATTCAGAAGAATGAGGGGGGATCTTATAGAAACATATAAAATCATGAAGGGAATAGATAAGATGCAAGTAGAGAGGATGTTTCCACTGGCAGGTGAAGCTAGAACAAGAGGGCATGGCCTCAAGATTAGAGGGAGCAGATTTAGAACTGAATTAAGAAGGAACTTCTTCACCCAGAGGGTGGTTAGTCTATGGAATTCCTTGCCCAGTGAAGTAGTTGACGCTACTTCAGTAATCGTCTTTAAAGCTAAGGTAGATATCTTTTTGAACAATAAAGGAATTAAGGGATACGGTGAGAGCGCGGGTAAGTGGATCTGAGTCCACGAAAAGATCAGCCATGATCTTATTGAATGGTGGAGCAGGCTCGAGGGTTCCGGACGGCCTACTCCTGCTCCTACTTCTTATGATCTTATGAAACTAATGCAGCCCCTCAAACTCATGCAGACCCTCAAACCAAACCAATGTCGCCCCTCAAACCTTTGTAGCCCCTCAAACTAATGCAGCCCCTCAAATGAATGCAGATTCTCAAACTAATGCAGCCCCTGAAACTCATGCAGACCCTCAAACCAAACCAATGTCGCCCCTCAATCCTTTGTAGCCCCTCAAACTAATGCAGATTCTCAAACTAAGCCGGCCCCTCAAACTAATGCGGCCCTTCAAACTAAGGCAGCCCCTCAAACTAAGGCGTCCCCTCAAACTAATGCAGCCCCTCAAACTAATGGCAGAATCTCAAACTAATGCAGACCCTCAAACCAATGTCGCCCCTCAAACTCATGCAGTCCCTCCAACTCATGCAGACCCTCCAACTAATGCAGCACCTCCAACTAATGCAGCCCCTCAAACTAATGCAGAACATCAAACTAATGCAGAACCTCAAACTAATGCGGCCCCTCAAACTAAGGCGGCCCCTCAACTAAGGCGTCCCCTCAAACTAAGGCGGCCCCTCAAACTTATGCGGCCCCTCAAACTAATGCAGTCCCTCAAACTAATGCATTCCCTCAAACTAAGGCAGATCCTCAAACTAATGCAGATGCTCAAACTAATGCAGTCCCTTAAACTAATGCAGCCCCTCAAACTAAGGCGGCCCCTCAAACTAATGCAGCCCCTCAAACTAACGCGGCCCCTCAAACTAAGGAGGCCCCTCAAACTAATGCAGCCTCTCAAACTAAGGCAGCCTCTCACCTAAGGCGGCCCCTCAAACTAATGCAGCCTCTCAAACGAAGGCAGCCTCTCAAACTGAGGCGGCCCCTCAAACTAAGGTTGCCCCTCAAACTAAGGTTGCCCCTCAAACTTAGGCGGCCCCTCAAACTAAGGCGGCCCCTCAAACTAAGGCGGCCCCTCAAACTAAGGCGGCCCCTCAAACTTAGGCAGCCCCTCAAACTTAGGCGGCCCCTCAAACTTATGCGGCCCCTCAAACTAAGGCGTCCCCTCAAACTAAGGCAGATCCTCAAACTAATGCAGTCCCTCAAACTAATGCAGATCCCCAAACTAATGCAGATGCTCAAACTAATGCAGATCCTCAAACTAACGCAGATCCCCAAACTAATGCAGATCCTCAAACTAATGCAGTCCCTCAAAATAATGCAGATCCCCAAACTAATGCAGATGCTCAAACTAATGCAGATCCTCAAACTAAGGCACTCCCTCAAACTAATGCAGTCCCTCAAACTAAGGCAGATGCTCAAACTGATGCAGATCCTCAAACTAATGCAGTCCCCAAACGAATGCAGTCCCTCAAACTAATGCAGTCCCTCAAACTAAGGCAGTTCCTCAAACTAATGCAGATCCTCAAACTAATGCAGTCCCTCAAACTAATGCAGCCCCTCAAACTAATGCAGTCCCTCTAACTAATGCAGTCCCTCAAACTAATGCATTTCCGCAAACTAAGGCAGATCCTCAAACTAATGCAGATGCTCAAACTAATGCAGTCCCTCAAACTAATGCAGTCCATCAAACTAATGCAGTCCCTCAAACTAAGGCAGATGCTCAAACTAATGCAGATGCTCAAACTAATGCAGTCCCTCAAACTAATACAGCCCCTCAAACTAAGGCAGCCTCTCAAACTAAGGCAGCTCCTCAAACTAAGGCAGCCATTCAAACTAATGCAGCCCCTCAAACTATGGCAGCCCCTCAAACTAAGGCAGCCCCTCAAACTAAGGCAGCCCCTCAAACTAATGCAGTCCCTCAAACTAAGGCAGCCCCTCAAACTAATGCAGCCCCTCAAACTAAGGGAGCCCCTCAAACTAAGGCAGCTCCTCAAACTAAGGCAGCCCCTCAAACTAAGGCAGCCCCTCAAATTAATGCAGCCCCTCAAATGAATGCAGATTCTCAAACTAATTCAGCCCCTCAAACTAATTCAGCCCCTCAAACTAATTCAGCCCCTCAAACTAAAGCAGTCCCTCAATCTGAGGCATCCCCTCAATCTGAGACAGGCCCTCAATCTGAGACAGGCCCTCAATCTGAGGCAGACCCTCAAACTAATGCAGACCCTCAATCTGAGGCAGCCCCTCAATCTGAGGCAGCCCCTCAAACTAAGGCAGTCCCTCAAACTAAGGCAGCCCCCCGCAAGAAAACCTATATTGATGATTGCTCTTTTTTTGATTGGGAACAGTTTGTCTTCCCACTTCCAATTTCACTCGTTTCTCTGTGGGTAAAATTCCGGACACTAGCACCCAAATTTATGTCACAACCAGATGGGAAGGGGGTCAGTTACTATCTTCATCTGGTCTTATTGTAACAGGGTTTCATTTTAAACTCAGTGTGTTTTAACCTCCCACTTAGTGACTCTTTGTTCTCAAGTTTCCAATTACAAGGCACATAAATGAGCATCAACAGGCTTTCTTTAGTTTAAAGGAGGAAAGTGAAATTTATGAAACTTACTTAAACTTAACCTCTCATACAGTTCACACCTATAAATATACGACACACCCACGCACATGCGATACACACATGCAATAGGGAAAGAAAAGAGAAGGAAAATAAAATAAAGAGGCTGAGACAATTTCAGAAGTGCTTTTTGTTTACTGTGCTGTGTTTACAGTTAACCGTAAATTCCTTGATTGTAGACAGCTATTACTTTCCACTGGGGCCCAATAATTTTCTTAAACGTTGCTCACTGCAGGCCACTTTTTTCTCTTCGGGTTCATAGGTGTTCAATGGTTACCAGTGCTGGTGTGAGCAGGATGAGAGCAGACAGGAGGGAGGTGCTTTCTGATTTTCAAACACTCTGTGGCAAGCAAGTTCAGAATACAAGCAACTCCAACAGTCAGCCAGCCCTGTGATCAAACCATTCCTCCCACGCCTGTTTGTAGATCAAAGTGATTCATGACAACGCTTGGTCATCGCCGACGTCGTCAGGATGCGCCGCGGTGCGCACATGCGCACACGGTCTCCTGATCTCTGCGCATGCGCTGCGGTCCGGCTTGCCACGGACGCTTTCCGCATGCGCAGATGACGTCATCGCGTTACGTCGTCTCTCTCGGGCAACGCGCCACGTTGCCTCTGCGCATGCGTCAATCTTCGGATATTCACGCCTGAGTCAAAGTTTCGGCGCGACTTTTTGAAAGTGGAGGGTGGAGAGGTTTCGTCGGGCATTTTCTCGCATTTTATCTGAATTATTTAGTCGTTTTGGAGACTTGCTTCATTTTTATTAGACACAGGAGATTGTTCCAAGGTCAGTTTGTATATTGGGCCATCCTAGCGGTTAACCTGGAATGCTAGCCTTTCCCCCTTCACCGTGTATCGCATGTGCGTGGGTGTGTCGTATATTTATAGGTGTGAACTGTATGAGAGGTTAAGTTTAAGTAAGTTTCATAAATTTCACTTTCCTCCTTTAAACTAAAGAAAGCCTGTTGATGCTCATTTATGTGCCTTATAATTGGAAACTTGAGAACAAAGAGTCACTCAGTGGGAGGTTAAAACACACTGAGTTTAAAATGAAACCCTGTTACAATAAGACCAGATGAAGATAGTAACTGACCCCCTTCCCATGTGGTTGTGACATAAATTTAGGTGCTAGTGTCCGGAATTTTACCCACAGAGAAACGAGTGAAATTGGAAGTGGGAAGACAAACTGTTCCCAATCAAAAAAAGAGCAATCATCAATATAGGTTTTCTTGCGGGGGGCTGCCTTAGATTGAGGGACTGCCTTAGTTTGAGGGGCTGACTCAGATTGAGGGGCTGCCTCAGATTGAGGGCCTGTCTCAGATTGAGGGTCTGTCTCAAATTGAGGGGATGCCTCAGTTTGAGGGAATGCTTTAGTTTGAGGGGCTGAATTAGTTTGAGGGGCTGAATTAGTTTGAGGGGCTGAATTAGTTTGAGAATCTGCATTCATTTGAGGGGGTGCATTAATTTGATGGGCTGCCATAGTTTGAGGGGCTGCCTTAGTTTGAGGAGCTGCCTTAGTTTGAGGGGCTGCCTTAGTTTGAGGGGCTGCATTAGTTTGAGGGGCTGCCTTAGTTTGAGGGGCTGCCATAGTTTGAGGGGCTGCCTTAGTTTGAGGAGCTGCCTTAGTTTGAGGGGCTGCCTCAGATTGAGGTGCTGCCTCAGATTGAGGGTCTGCATTAGTTTGAGGGTCTGCCTCAGATTGAGGGCCTGTCTCAGATTGAGGGCCTGTCTCAGATTGAGGGGATGCCTCAGTTTGAGGGACTGCTTTAGTTTGAGGGGCTGAATTAGTTTGAGGGGCTGAATTAGTTTGAGAATCTGCATTCATTTGAGGGGGTGCATTAATTTGAGGGGCTGCCATAGTTTGAGGGGCTGCCTTAGTTTGAGGACCTGCCTTAGTTTGAGGGGCTGCCTTAGTTTGAGGGGCTGCATTAGTTTGAGGATCTGCCTTAGTTTGAGGGGCAGCATTAGTTTGAGGGGCTGCCATAGTTTGAGGGGCTGCCTTAGTTTGAGGAGCTGCCTTAGTTTGAGAGGCTGCCTTAGTTTGAGGGACTGCATTAGTTTGAGGGAGTGCATTAGTTTGAGGGACTGCATTAGTTTGAGGGAATGCATTAGTTTGAGGGACTGCATTAGTTAGAGGGACTGCATTAGTTTGAGAGTCTGCCTTAGTTTGAGGGACTGCATTAGTTTGAGAGACTGCATTAGTTTGAGGGACTGCATTAGTTTGAGGGGCTGCATTAGTTTGAGGGACTGCATAAGTTTGAGCATCTGCATTAGATTGAGGATCTGCCTCAGTTTGAGGGACTGCATTAGTTTGATGCTTGGTTTGAGGACTCCCATCAGTGCTGGTTCTACAGGCTGGTACTACACCCCTGGCATCCACCCACATTTCTCTGCCTAATTCCCAGATCACAGGCGCCTTCACTTCTTGACAAAAGTTTCCATAGATGCCAGCGTTCTGTTATTCTGCTGTCAGCATTTACACCTCGTCTGGACCCACGATCTGTTTATTTAATTGTCCCATTCACCTTTCATCATGATAGCTGGAGTCTTTGAATCTTTTCTGCCCTCCATCCTTTCACAGACTTCCTCCTTTGCTTTTTTTTTGTCCACTATACCCCACTCTTCACTGGCTCTAGTATTTCTTTAAAAATGTTTATCTCTACTATCTTCCAGTACTGATGAAAGAATATTGACCAGAAACATTAATTCTGTATCTCTCTCTACAGATTCTGCCTGACATGCTGAGTATATTCAACTTTCTGTTTTTTTCCCAATATATTGACAACTGTTACAAAATTTCACATTTATTCAAGTACTTAGACCTTGGTATTTTCAGCATTTCTTGTTTGTATTTCAGATTTCTAGCATCTGTAGTTTTTTGCTTTTATTTAGGTTATGGTGGTATCTGGTCTCAAGAATCTGCTCTTGACCTGTGAGCCAGAAGTGTATTTCATTTTCAGCACAGGGAGAATTCTAGGAAAAATCACGAAATATCCTATCATGTTTCCATGGGATTTCATCGTGTATCAAGACCCTGCCAGATGTGTATGGGGTTTCACAGTGAATCAGGATCCAGCCTGGTTTGTATGAGGTTTTGCAGCATATCAGGGTCCTTCCACGTGTGTATGTGGCTTTACAAGATCAACATCTAGATTAAGGGAAATAATGCAATGTCCGTCTATCAAAAGGAATACTTTGTAAGTCCTATGAATTGTAACTTGAACCTATGCTGAATAGTTAAGAACTGGTGGAAAATCTGAATGACATTCAAACATATCCCTCCAGTCTTTGAACTTCTGATTTTCAGATTCTGACAGCTTCTAAACAAGCAGTTGCATTAAAATACGCCTGATGCTCAGAGGTGTTATAACAGAGTTGAGCTTCCAATTACATATCCACTTCATCACTAACATCACCTATTTCTACCTCCATAACATTGCCCAAATCGGCACCTGCCACAGCTCATCTGCTGCTGAACCCCTCATCCATACCTTTCCTGCCCTTAGACTTGACTAATAGAAAGCTCTCCAGTCCGGTCTCCCATCCTCCACCCTCCCTAAAATTAAGGTCATCCAATACTATGTTTCTGGTGTCCCAACACGAACCAGGGCCCATTCAACCCTCAGACCTCTGCTCGCGGACCTACATTGACGGTCATCTGAGCAATTTCTCGATTTTAAAATTGTCATGCTTGTTTCCAAGTTCCTCCACAGTTTCTCCCTTCCCTATCTCTGTAAACACCTCCAGCCTCACGGCATCTGTGAACTTGATGCTCCTCTCATTCTGTTTTTTTGTGCAGCCCCAGTTTTAATTGAGGAGTAGAGTGAAAGACAAATACTGGAAATAGAAGGAAAAGATCTGTTCAGTGATGGAATCTCAGACATAAAACAATCGCTGGGCCGTGTATTGATTCATTCTGAACATGGTCTGGACATTCTGTAAACATCTAGATTCAGTCATTGACAACAATTAAATCAGATGAAACTAAAATAAAATTCATATGTAAAAACAGACAATGCTGGAAATACATCACCAGCATTGTTGAGAGATAAATAAATTTAATGCGTTAGGCCCATGAACTTACGTCACAACTAAAAACCTGCAGATCAAACAGGTTGTAAGCAAGTACGGAGGCAGGCAAGGGACGGGGCACGGGAGGAAAGTACACGAGGGAATGTGTGTGATAAAGTGGAGGACAGGGCCCTGCTCTTTGCAGAAAGAAAGAACATGTACAAACATTGCGCTTGTTGCAGCTGAACAAAATAAATCATAGCCATTCACTGGTTCCTTCCTCAAGGCAATGCCTTGGCCAATCAAAGTCAAGCTGCCTGGTTTAAATTTAAAACAAAGCTTGACAGTTAACTGTCAGTCATCGTAAACTGGTGCATTGTCCATGGCAACACCGCTACCAATCAGAGTTCACTTGCCAACAAATCAGCAGTCTCCTCTCATACAGTATAAAGTCGTTGTTTTCCATTACATTGGTATTCTGAGGATTGTCCTGATGAGTGCAAGATGAAAATCTTCAACAATATGTCCCTATTTTCAGCAACACTCAAATTGGAGTAATTTAAACATAATTCATTTTATCTGTCCTTCAGGACACAACACTTGTGGAACCTACTTCTCAACTATTGGCCTTCACAGCCATCAGAAAAGGTACAGCTAGAGAAGACACCCCAGCTAAATGGATCGTTTTCTGCATGCCCATCATCTTCAATAGATGGAAGGATGCCAAGCAGTATTCAACATGACATCAGATTACCGATTGCCAATATGATCCACTTGTTTCTCATATTCATTTCCGTTTGTTACATTTTGTAATTTATTGGAAATAAAACAGCCGAAAATCAAAACTCCAGTACCATGGAAGGGACAAGTCTGAACTGAGGGAAGCAACTGGAAAACTGTCTGAAAAATGTTCGTCAACTAACCAAAACAACTACTGTTGGTTTATCGGTTAGTAAAATTAATCAATAATAATGATAAGAAATTCAATCACTCCATTCAATTTGCCCTCAGTATTTGAAATATCTGATGCCCATTATTTTACGCAGTCACTGCTAGTGTGAAACTTTAGCAACTGAGAACATTCAGGATGTTATTCATCAAATCTTACATTTATAAAGCGGGATCAATGTAGATAAGATGGAGTACGGTAATGAACTGGTTATGTTTCAGCACATCTAATCCAGAGAAGAGAGCGTTTACCAGTTTGAGAATTTAAATTCAAATTTCAAATTGAAATATTTAGAAATAAAAGCCTGGTATCAGTAAAGAACATTGTTGCAATACCTAATCCACATTAGGTTTGATCTCCACGTGACTGGAGTTCCACACCAATGTGGTCTTCTCTAAAATGGATAAGAAGAATGGAACCAGACAAGAAACTTGGCTGGGGCCTCGGTGATGGATTCAAACATGACGAAGGAGCATTCAGCCCAGTCAACACTACAAAGTCATTCTCATTGATGTCTGGGTACTTGTGTCAAATGGAGCTCGGTGGAAGATACATTTGTCAAGCAAGAATGTGACAATTATAGTTATAATATCATGTTTATTAGTCAACTTCCCAGATTCCTTCATCAACAGCAGAAGCAGAATGTGGTAGAGCTAAATGATCTCAGAACCAATGGATCAGATTAATGCTGCCCAGTCCTGTCAAATCCAATTCCAGAAGCTGCTGAAAAATTGGCCAAATATGGCCATCATCGATCACATCATCTATCACATTCCCTCAGCCGAGGAATCAATAATCCCCCATATTAAACTCAACTTGGAGGAAGGACTGAGAGAAGCAAGTACAATGAATGGTTGGATAATTTCATGCTCCGTTTCCAAACAATTCCACTCACTCCATTAAATAAACAATTGCCTGAGAGCACTGGACAGAACAAAGGATAGGGACCCCGACAGTATTCTGGCTGTAACTTTGAAGATTAGTTCTGGAGCTAATGGAACGTTCTGGAACGAGCCATGTCTCAATCCAAATTGTTTCAGTACAGCCACAATATTGACATATCCCTGACAATATGGAGAATTGCTCAGTCATGCCCTGCACACACAAAGCAAGATAACCCTAAGCTCGCCAATTACTGTCCCACCAGCCTACTCTAAATCATCATCACAGTCGTCAATAGTGTTATCTGAACTTAATCTGAACTTGATGGAGATAAGGAGAGAAAACGCTCCAGTGGTTTAATCCAAATCTTCAACAAATAAATGTTGCAGCGCTTGTTAAAGGTCATTCATCTCAGCCCGAGGACATCCCTGCAGGAATTCAATGGTGCACAGCCCCTGGACTTAACATCTGTAACCATACGCAGAAAGAACTAAGCATGAGCCAGACTTCTGCTGACCAATGACAAGTAGCACTTAAATCACCCAAGTGCCTCGGCCATTACCACAAGAAAATCTAACCGCCTCCCTCCTTCATTCATAGTACCATCGACATCATCACACCTAGTCTAATCCAATCTCAGCCACCATTAATAAGGTGGGGGCGGGGGAAGTGTGGAGGGGTTGTGAGCGGAGTGGGGGGGGGGGTGGAGGGGTGCTGAACCGAGGCACAAGAGGCCAGAATAAGAGGGAACTGTGATTTGCAATTGCACCTGACGGTTACAGGGCTGGAGGAGGTTACAGAGATCGGGAGTTCGAGGCCAGGAGCAATAGCTGAATGGGACAGGGAACAGGCAGGTGTTTTGAATGAACTGAAGTTTACAGAGGGCGGAAGAACGTAGGCTAGCCATGGAATCATGTACCTAATTCAGCCTAAAAGTGAGAAAGATGCGGATGAGGCTGGCATAGGAGTGGAGACGGCAATGTTATGGAGGTGGGTGTCTGTTATATTTGTGATGGAGCAGATATGGGATCAAAAGCTAAGCGTTGAGTGCAAATAGCAGGTTGAGGTTGTAAACAGATAGGTTCAGTTTAAGTAAGTTGGTAGGAAGCGGGATGAAATAAAATGGCATGGAGTTAGAGCTTGTGCTAGCAGCAGAAGACGATCACTTCAGGCATCCCAATATCTAACTTTAGGACATTGCAAGCTAAATAAATGGGACGATCTAAAAATAATGGATTATAAATAGTGAAGGAAAAACAGACCTGATTTTGCAGTCAACGCCAGTCATTTAGCACCTTTGTCCATAGACTTTTTTGTTCTTATAGAAGTCCTCAGTCAACTCTTGAAAAAGCACAGCAGCTCCTGCAGAATACCTGGGGTGCATAGGAATCGGGCGAGCAATTGTGTGTCTCCTCAACCAAGAATCGTTAATGAGCATGGAAGATCTGAGCTGGGAAATGTGACTTGGAATATTCAATTCAGCATCAAATCAGACACAGAAAGTAGAAGAAAGGGAAGGAATGAAAGGTTGCATATATAGAGAGATAAAAGTTCAGAAAGCAAACATTACAACATTTTTATTATTTTCTTAAATCTCCAACTAATAAATCTGAACATCTGGAGATGTTGGAGTTACTGTTGTAGAGAGGGATTTTAAAACTTTAGGCATTATTCCACTGCAAGTGAGCAGATTAAGTGAAACATTCATGGGCAGCTTCAGATCAAATAAATAACTCGGTTGGTTGTGTAAGAAATTAACGTTAATGGGTCGTAAATAGTAAAGATCAGACTGGGTTGCTTGGATTCCAACTTGGACAAGTGGAAGCTGATGTTGGCACCCTGCTAGTGTATCATTCCCATCTACTTCTGTTCCATTAAAGGGAACTGGCAGTATATTACAAGCTACTTGTATTGAAATTCCTGAAGTACTCTATCAGGGAGTGACTACCATCCGGATTGTGTCTCCTCCAAAGTTGGAATTGACCTCCGTTGATCTTCAGGGGAGAATAAACGCTGTACAGCAACGGGTTTTCAAGCCACCAAGCTTTGGCCACCTATCCTAACGTCTAACATCCTAATGTATGTGGCTCTGTGTCCTATTTTGCCTGATAACGCTCTTTCAAGAAGTTACCAGGAATGCGTTATTGCGTTAAAAAAAGGTTAAATACACGTGTATGATTGCTGTTCATGCACTCTCCTGGATGCACTCTCCTGGAATTCTTTAAAATAGCGGAGTCCAGAATTGCTTTTCTCCCGTCTGAAAAAGATTCAACTAGCAACATTTCACTCGGTTTTCTGTGGCAAAGGAGGACCTAACTTAGAAAGACTGGATCACATCTTTCCAAATGCTTATGGTAACATCCAATTAGTTACATTCACCTGCTCTTTCACCGTTAATGTTTCCTTTAAGTATTTAAGCGTTTCCTTTTTGAATTTTTTATGGAATCTCCTTCCGTAACCCTTTCAAACAGTTTATTCCAGATAATAACAATGTGCTGCATCAAACATTTTTTTAATATAATCATGTCGCCTCTGGTAATGTTGTTCTACACACCCAACACTCAATCCTCACTCCATATTTTTAGGACATTGTAACATTTTCATTGTTTCTTTTTGTTTAATACCAGGTGAATTCGTCTCTCATTACTTTGAAACTACCTCTCTTACTCCCTGCTAATAATCTTTCAATTTTATTTCTCCTGTTCCACAGTTCCGACAGGTTTTAAAATAAAATTACAATCTCGTTTCGTCAGCTGATGCCTTTCCTGCTTAATTCACCTATTCTATAAAACCATTGTTGTTGATCGGTCCAGATAGTTTTTGTCCCTTTCCTTCCCCCTGAACTCACTCAAGTGCTCCAAGAGCTTGAACATTGCTTTCCGCTGCTAGCACCGCAGCTTCACAGCGTCCAGCGACCCCGGGTTCAATTCTGGGTACTGCCTTTGTGGAGTTTGCAAGTTCTCCCTGTGTCTGCGTGGGTTTTCTCCGGGTGCTCTGGTTTCCTCCGGACTTGCAGGTTGATAGGTAAATTGGCCATTATAAATTGTCCCTAGTTCAGGTAGGTGGTAGGGAAAAAAAGGGACAGGTGGGGGTGTGGTAGGAATATGGGATTAGTGTAGGATTAGTATAAATGGGTGGTTGATGGTCGGCACAGACTCGGTGGGCCGAAGGGCCTGTTTCAGTGCTGTATCTCTAAATAAATAAAATAAATAAAAACTTGCCAAAGCTCTTTCGACAGCACCTTCCAAACACACGACCTCTACCACCTAGAAGTACAAGGGCGACAAATGTATAGGTGCATCACAACTTGGACATTCCCCTTCACCCTGACTTGGAACTGTACCATCATTTCTTCACTGTCGCTGGGTCAAAATCCTGGCATTCCCTCCCTAACAGCACTGTGGGTGTATCTATCCCCTGGTGCTGCTGGCCCGCAGCATGGCCATGAACGCTGGCACATCAATTCACTGTCCTTCCATGGACCCTGTCGGGAAAGGAAGACACGACTCGCATTTAGACAGCACATTGCACATACTCAACAACATAAACCTGCACATTCATAGCGCCTTAACATAGGAAAATGTCCCAAGGTGCTTCACAGGAACATAAATCAAGCAGAAAATTGACACTGAGCCATATAAAGACAAATTAGGACAAGTGACAAAAAACTTGGACAAAGAAGTGGGTTTTAAGCAGAGTCGTAAATGAAAGGATAGAGAGAGATTACAGAGGTAGGGAGGTGTGTAGAGACTGGGGGAGGTTACAGAGATAGGGAGGACTGTAGGGGCTGGAGGAGGTTACAGAGATAGGCAGTGTGGGAGGGACTAGAGGAGGTTGCACGGATAGTGGCCGTTGAAGGGGCTGGACGACGTTAGACAGATCGGGAGTGTTATAGAGCTGCAGCTGGTCACAGAAATCAGGAGGGTTGTAGAGCTAGAGGATATCACAGGGATAATGAGAGATTTAGGGGATGGAGGAGGTTAGAGAGCTGGGGAGTCTTCCCGGAGCTGGAGGATGTTACAGAGATATGGAGAGCGGTCGGGGCTGGAGGAGGTGACAGAGATGGAGATGTTTGTAGGGACTAGCGGAGGTTACAGAGATAAGGAAGGATGTAGGCTTGGAGGAGGTTACTTGGTAAGGAATGATGAACATTCCATTTTTAATGTTTCTACAGCCTCGCTGTAGTTTGGCCTGCCACCATGGTGATCACAATAACACCAACATTCTTTTCTCCTCATTTTCTCCCATTCTCCTCCTCAGCATGTGGGAAACCTTTCCACTAGCAAACTGTTTGTGTGCGACTCTGTGTGTGCGTGTGAGAGAGATCAAGAGCTGGGGTGTACGTGTGTATGTGTGATAGTGCCTGTGTATGTGTAGCTGTGTGTGTTTGTGTACGAGTGTTTGTGTACGAGTGTGTGTTTGTAAGTGTATGAGTGTGTGTATGAGAGTATGTGAGACCGTGTTTGTATGTATGCCTGTGTGTGTGTAATTGGATGTGTGGTGTTGGCCCTCTGGTCTCTGCATGATCAGCTGTATTGGCACAGATTCTGCAACAAGAATCCAAACGTTTTTCCACCTCAGAGTACTCACTAATTCAGTTCTGTTATTTTACTATATACTATTCCTGTCTTTTGCCACGTACTGTTCTTACAAGTTAACTGTGTGCTCCTCAGGACTAGCAACATATTTGCAGAGATAAGGAGGGTTGTAATTGTGGAGCAGTTAACTCCTATAGGAACGGTTGTAGCTGTGGAGTAGACTACAGAGGTATGAAAGGTTCGAGTGCTAGATTAGTTTCAAGAGATTGGATCGAGGACATAGATGGATTGAACATAGGAATACAGGAAATAGGAGCAGGCCATTTGGCCCCTCAAACCTGCTCCACCATTCAAACAGAACATGGCTCAACGTCTAACTCAACTCTATTTTCCCGCTTTCTGTCCATACCCCTTGACACATCCACCACCCTCTGGGTAAAGAATTCCAAGGATTCACCACCCAATGAGTGAAGAATATCCTCTTCATCTCAGTCCTAAGTGGTCAATCTTATTCTTCGAGTTTATCCCCTGCTTCACGGCTCCCAGCCAGAGGAAACATAATTCCTGCATCTACCCTGTAAGAATTTTGTATGTTTCAATGTGAATCGTCTCTCATTCTTATAAATTCTAGATAGTACAGGCACAGCCTACTCAATATATCCTCATATCCCAGGAATTAGCCTGGTGAGCTCCTTCTGTGTCAAGCATATCCTTTCTTAGGTAAGGAGACAAAACTACACACAATACTCCAGGTGAGGTCTCACCAAGGCTCAATAAAAGTTAAGCCAGACATATTTACTCCAGTACTCAAATCCTCTTGCAATAAAGGCCAGCATACCATTTGCCTTCCTAATTGTTTGTTGCATCTGCATGTTAGCGTTCAGTGAAAGAAGACCAAGGAGACTATGGTCCCATTGGACATCAACACTTGTCAATCTCTCACCATTTAAGAAATATTCTGCATTTCCTTTTTTTTTCTAGAAAAGTGGTTAACTTCATATCTTTCCATATAATATTCCATCTGCTATGTTCTTGGCCACACACTTCGCCTGTCTAAATCTCCTTGAATTCTTTTTGCACCCTCCTCACACAACTCACTTTCCCACAAAGTTTTGTGTCATCAGCAAACTTGGAAATAGTACCCTTGTTCCCCGCAGTGTAGGAATAGCTGGGGCCCAAGCACTGATCCTTGCGGCTCCCCATTCGCAACAACCTGCCAACTTGAGAATGATCTGTTTAAGCCTATTCTCTCTTTTCTGTCCGTTAACCAATACTCAATCCATTCCATTATAATACCCCCAATCCCATGTGCTCTAATTTTGCTGACTAACTTCTTCTTTGGGTCTTTCTCGAAAACGTTCTGAAAATTAAAATATAGCACATCCACGAGTTTCCTTTTTTCTATTATGCTTGTTACATCCTCCAAAAACTCCAAAAGAATGAAACTTTATAAATTGAGACAGTGCTTGCCTGGGACCCAATGAAGGTCAGCTCGCACAGGATGCTGGGTGAGCGGGACTTGGCACGAGTGAGGACACGGGCTGTAGCTTTTTGGAATGACATCAAGTTAATGGGGATTAGCATGTGGAAGGTTTGCCAGGAATGGATTGGAATAGTCCAATCTAGAGGTAAGAAAGTCAGGATGAAGATTTCAGCAGCAGATGAGCTGAGTCAGTGGTGAGGCGGGGCAATGTTAGGGAGGTGGAAATTGGCAGTGTTAGTGATGCCGTAAATATGTGAGTAGAAGTTCATCTTGGGTTGAAATATGACACTAGATTGTGAACAGTCGAGTTTATCTTGGTCTGTTGTCTGAGTGAGGGATGGGGCCATGGACAGATCCTTAGGGAACAGCAGAGATAACCGTGCAAAAGCAGGAGGAGAAGCCATTGGAAGTGGCACCATGACTACGATTAGATAGATCAGAATGATGTCAGGTGTGGGCAGTCCAACCACAGGGAATTAGAATTAGAATTAGAATTAGAATTAGAACATTACAGCGCAGTACAGGCCCTTCGGCCCTCGATGTTGCGCCGACCTGTGAAACCATCTGACCTACACTATTCCATTTTCATCCATATGTCTATCCAATGACCACTTAAATGCCCTAAACGTTGGCGTATCGACTACTGCTGCAGGCAGGGCTTTCCACGCCCTTACTACTCTCTGAGTAAAGAAACTACCTCTCACATCTGTCCTATATCTATCACCCCTCAACTTGAAGCTATGTCCCCTCGTGTTTGTCATCACCATCCGAGGAAAAAGACTCTCACTATCCACCCTATCTAACCCTCTGATTATCTTATATGTCTCTAGTAAGTCACCTCTCCTCCTCCTTCTCTCCAACAAAAGCAACCTCAAGTCCCTCAGCCTTTCCTCGTAAGACCTTCCCTCCATACCAGGCAACATCCTAGTAAATCTCCTCTGCACCCTTTCCATAGCTTCCACATCCTTCCTATAATGCAGTGACCAGAACTGCACGCAATACTCCAGGTGCGGTCTCACCAGAGTTTTGTACAGCTGCAGCATGACCTCGTGGCTCCGAAACTCGATCCCCCTACTAATAAAAGCTAACACACCATATGCTTTCTTAACAGCCCTATTAACCTGGGAAGCAACCTTCAGGAATTTATGCACATGGACACCAAGATCTCTCTGTTCATCTACACTCCCAAGAATCTTCCCATTAGCCCAGTATTCTGCAATCCTGTTACTCCTTCCAAAGTGAATCACCTCACACTTTTCCGCATTAAACTCCATTTGCCATCTCTCAGCCCAGCACTGCAGCCTATCTATGTCCCTCTGTAACCTACAACATCCTTCGGCACTATCCACAACTCCACAGACCTTAGTGTCATCTGAAAATTTACTAACCCACCCTTCTACACCCTCATCCAGGTCATTTATAAAAATGACAAACAGCAGTGGCCCCAAAACAGATCCTTGCGGTACACCACTAGTAACTAAACTCCAGGATGAACATTTGCCATCAACCACCACCCTCTGTCTTCTTTCAGCTAGCCAATTTCTGATCCAAATCTCTAAATCACCTTCAACCCCATACTTCCGTATTTTCTGCAATCGCCTACCGTGGGGAACCTTATCAAACGCCTTACTGAAATCCATATACACCACATCCACTGCTTTACCCTCATCCACCTGTTTGGTCACCTTCTCGAAAAACTCAATAAGGTTTGTGAGGCACGACCTACCCGTCACAAAACCGTGCTGACTATCTCTAATGAACTTATTCTTTTCAAGATGATTATAAATCCTGTCTCTTATAACCTTTTCCAACATTTTACCCACAACCGAAGTAAGGCTCACAGGTCTATAATTACCAGGGCTGTCTCTACTCCCCTTCTTGAACAAGGGGACAACATTTGCTATCCTCCAGTCTTCCGGCACTATTCCTGTCGACAATGACGACATAAAGATCAAGGACAAAGGCTCTGCAATCTCCTCCCTAGCTTCCCTGAGAATCCTAGGATAAATCCCATCTGGCCCAGGGGACTTATCTATTTTCACACTTTCCAAAATTGATAACACCTCCTCTTTGTGAATCTCAATCCCATCTAGCCTAGTAGCCTGAATCTCAGTATTCTCCTCAACAAAATTTTCATTCTCTACTGTAAATACTGACGCAAAATATTCATTTAACACTTCCCCTATCTCCTCTGATTCCACACACAACTTCCCACTACTATCCTTGATTGGCCCTAACCTAACTCTAGTCATTCTTTTATTCCTGATATACCTATAGAAAGCCTTAAGGTTTTCCCTGATCCTATCCGCCAATGACTTCTCGTGTCCTCTCCTTGCTCTTCTTAGCTCTCCCTTTAGATCCTTCCTGGCTAGCTTGTAACTCTCAAGCGCCCTAACTGAGCCTTCACGTCTCATCCTAACATAAGCCTTCTTCTTCCTCTTGACAAACACTTCAACTTCTTTAGTAAACCACGGCTCCCTCGCTCGACATCTTCCTCCCTGCCTCACAGGTACATACTTATCAAGGACACACAGTAGCTGCTCCTTGAATAAGCTCCACATTTTGATTGTTCCCATCCCCTGCAGTTTCCTTCCCCATCCTACGCATCCTAAATCCTGCCTAATCGCATCATAATTTCCTTTCCCCCAGTTATAATTCTTGCCCTGCGGTATATACCTGTCCCTGCCCATCGCTAACGTAAACCTAACCGAATTGTGATCACTATCACCAAAGTGCTCACCTACATCTAAATCTCACACCTGACCGGGTTCATTTCCCAGTCCCAAATCCAATGTGGCATCGCCCCTGGTTGGCCTGTCTACATACTTTGTCAGAAAACCCTCCTGCACACACTGGACAAAAACTGACCCATCTAAAGTACTTAATAACAGCTGGAGTGGTACTGAGTCCCACTCACACACCAGGAAAGAGCCAATTCAATCCAGACTTGTGGCGAAGGGGAGTTGGAGTGAGGAGTGGAGAGTGGGGGAGGGCATGCCGAATGATTAATCACCGGTTCTCAACTGAGAGGGTGGACGGGGCCTTGGTTTAACAATCCAATTGAAAGACAACACATCTAGCAGTCCAGACTCTTTGCAGAGCTCTCCAGAGTATGACTTGAACCCATAAACTTGTGGCTCAGAGGCGAATATAATATTGACTGAAAGTCAGATGGAAGACAATGTAAATGTCAAATCCATATTTCCATTGACAGCTTCAATGACTTTTGCTGCATTTTATTTCCAGTTATCTTTAAAGAGAATTCAATTTTTTAAACTGTGATGGTAGGAATTGAACTCAGCTCTGTGGATTACTATTCTAGTGATGTAATCACTAAGTGTATGACTGCTGAGGTATACAGCATTAAAAATAATTTAGCGCTGGTGTACTAATCTGACTAGAACATTTGAAACATGAATGCCTGCTGTGCAAGAAGACACCTATACACTGAGACAATTCAGCATTTACCTACCTTTTAAAATCTGAACAATGAATGGGCTTCTCCGAGATATGGTTTAGGTGTCACGCCATCGTCACCTCTGGGTTCCCAACCTGAAATTGACGCTGATGTTGAGGTCCCGACGCAGCTGAGAAAATCCAGCCCACTCACACTGAATCACGCACAAACAGATAGACACACATAATCACACATACACAGATACACACACACACATATACACACAAAATCGCACAGATACACACACACAGAATTACAAATAGAATTACACATAAATACACATACACAAACCCACATGGTTAAAGTACTGATTCTGGAATGCTGTTGGAGCTGCTCCTAGAATACACGTCCCCCCAACCCCAAAGAAGGACGTACCACTATTGGGACGGAGCAGGAGTGACTGGGTACTATGT
Organism: Heterodontus francisci; assembly: GCF_036365525.1. Lineage (NCBI taxonomy): Eukaryota > Metazoa > Chordata > Chondrichthyes > Heterodontiformes > Heterodontidae > Heterodontus > Heterodontus francisci. The sequence goes on from NC_090419.1 coordinate 3,706,133, forward strand.
CTGAAGGAAGTCACCTTGTGGCCCTCAGGTTTGGCGATGCCTCAATGGAGATTTTCCACCAGGCTGCAATGGAAATGGGGGAGGTCCACCCACCTGACTAAACAAATGTAATGGCGATTGCAGAGGAAATGAGAAGCCATGGTGTCAGCCCATACAACTGCGTCCAGTGCAGGAAGAAAGTGATCCACTTCCTTTGTTTTGCCAAGGTGAGTCCTCCATACCTTTCTCCTCTTTGGGCTCATATGTGCTAGGCAGGAGGCAGTGTGACATGGGGAGGGAATGACCACAAAGGCACTGAAAAGGAGGTTAGGCATAACCACATCCTGAAAAATGCTTAGCTGCATCTTGGCCACAGGCCGAGATGTATTCATTCTTATGCACTCATTCTTATGCATTCATTCTTAGCACCACAGCCTCAGAACTCCAGCAACCCAGGTTCAGTTCTGGGTACTGTCTGTGTGGAGTTCGCAAGTTCTCCCTGTGACCATGTAAGTTTCCATCCGGTGCTCTGGTTTCCTCCCACAGCCAAAGACTTGCAGGTTGATAGGTAAATTGGCCATTGTAAATTACCCCTAGTGTAGGTCGGTGGTAGGAGAATGGTGGGGATGTGGTAGGGAATATGGGATGAACGTAGGATTAGTATAAAATGGGTGGTTGTTTTTCGGCACAGACTCGGTGGGCCGAAGGGCCTGTTTCAGTGCTGTACCTGTCTATGTCTATGTGGGCGACGCTGGCTAGGCCAGAATTTATTGCCCATCCCTAATTGCCCTTGAGGAGGTGGTGGTGAGCTGCCTTCTTGAACTGCTGGAGTCCATGTGGGGTAGGTACACCCACTGTGCTGTTAGGAAGGGAGTTCCAGGATGTTGACACAGCAACCGCCAAGTAATGGCAGTTTAGTTCCAAGTCTGGATGGGGTCTGGCTTGGAGGGGAACTTGCAGTTGGTGGTATTCCCATGCATCTGCTGCCCTTGTACTTCTAGGCGGTAGAGGCTGCGGGTTTGGAAGGTGCTCTCTGAGGAGCTGTGGTGGATTGCTCCACAAAAGAGAGTGAGGAGTGGCTTCATTTAACCTGCAACACTTATGGAGATCTTATGGTTGGCATGACAAGATCTGCGCAGACTAATCCACAGATGTTGGTGTTCTCTCATGCAGGTCAGCATCTGCAGGAGCCTCCAGCGGAAGGGGGCAGCTGTCAAACTCTGAGGAGAAGATGCAGTCAGAGGATGCACCATCACAGGATTCTCCAGTGTCTTTCACCAGAGCAGAGACGTTCACGTTGGTGGATGTGCGCTCGGCTTTAGATTCAGGGTCATGAACTGGTGAGAGTACCACAGACACACCTGGCTGAGGCTCCGACAGGCCAGGTCACAGTCGGAGGACTGTGGGTGTCCCGGCCCATGCTGAGCCCCAGCCTGATGACGAGCCTCTGATGTCGCCACCACTGGGTATGCTGAAGTTGCAGAGAGAGGTCAGACAACATGTGATGGAGCTGCCAGTGGCAATGCACAGTCAGGGACGAATAATGCAGGAGCCCATTCATACCATGAGTGCTACCATATCTCAGAATATGAGCGCAGGGCTTCTTCGACTGAAAGGTTGGCAACACTCATATAGAGCCAGATTCCACAGATGGATTCTGGCCTGTATTCCATCACCTTGGCCATGAGCTCAATGCAGCAATGGCAAGACAAGAGTGGGATAAAGCGCCTGGTGTCTTCTCTTCATTCTCTGGTGAGCAGGAAGGTGGAATACAGCCTTGAAAGAATAGAGGAGAGGCTGACCTCCACATCTTGGGTATCACCTGCGGGGGCTCTAAGTGTGGACAATGTCTCCCCAGCCCTCCGCCAATGAGCCCAGCATGAATAAAACCTGTGCCGGGGCCCACCAGGCCTCAGATACCCAGAGGACAGCCGCAAAAGCCATCCCAGGAATGGGTAACCTGATCAGCAGCCTGCCTGCAGCCCAGCTGCAGGGGAGGGCTCATATCTTGCAGAGGAACTCTTACACGTATTAGGAAAATCCACGTAAGCACACTTGGGGTTCTTTTTCTTTCTATTTGCCATGTTTATTGCTTTATAAAGTTTTGTTGTTATTACGATTCACAATCATTGTTGCTAAATGGTCACTTTTTCATTACTTAATTGTGAGATACTGCCTTCACCCTTGCTTCCTCATTAGGCTGTCAGAGTAGGCACAGGCCGCGTTTGGCAGGTGCTCAGATGCTGACGGTGAAGCTGGGAGCTAGGCAAAGAATCCAGATAGAATGGAGGTGACAGGCAGATTACAGTGATGTAATACTTTATTAAGTTCACTTTGAAAGGACATGATTGTGTCAGGAACAGGTATATCTGAGATTGTCTCTTGCCACACTGGCGTATCTCTCAATGTGCCTGGGCTCCTGAACAAGTGTTTCAATATCCAGTGTTGCCTGCTCATTAACATCCTCCACATCCTCCTCGTCAGTGGAGGACTGGTGATTAATCATGCCCCCCGGCCTGCTCTCAGTTGTTTTGCTTATTAATTAATTGAATAATTGAAGTAACTGGAAATTTCAACACGCTTGTGACCTGTTCTCTGAACTTGGACTGAGTCGCTCCATAAATAAATGTGTTTGTGCAGCAACTTAAATTCCGCAGCATCCATCCAACATGTTTAAATATATATTCAGAATCATTGTAATCCCTGGGATTTGTTCCTGTCATGTTATAATATAAGAATTCTATAACATACACCAACCACAGAAGTATGAAGCTGCCGGATATGGTGAAGAGTAAAATCACAGACTTCTTTCTGCTCTCCATCTCTGGGTCACTGCGATTCTCTCCTTTGCTCTGACCCCTCAGTCCTTTACGAACTCGACTGGCCACTAAAATGTGTCTGACTGTCAAAACTTTGAGCAACACAATTAAAGTGAATGGGAGGAATGGTGTTAAAAGTGTGTCAAACCAATCAAATCTTACCCATCCAGGCTGAGTATAATAGGTTGGAATTGGATAACAGAACCAAACAGCATTGTTAATTATCTCTGCAGGTTCGTATGCAAAATAGAAGGGAACATTTTTTAAGCAGAGCACAATGCAGGTAGATGCTACAACTACAGCTGCAGTTCTCTTGGTGCAATATTTAGTTTTCAGCTTCTGGCAACAAATGACAACAACTCGATCCAAGGTGAAGGTGACGGTGAACCAGACAGAAAAGTCTGTGGCTGCACGAAGCAAGACAATGTCAACACTACAGACAGGGGGGATGCTCAGCAAATAATTCTAACAGATCCTGAATAGTATGACCTGAGTGACAATGGACAGTAGATCCGCTGTTGCCATGGCCACCAGGTAGCGAGAGGTGCAGGTGGAGAGTCCGCACTTTCCCCGGGATAGGATCACAATCGCCAATAAATTAACTGTAAGAGAGAGACGGGAAAAGAGACTGGAAATTACTGATCAAGCATTCCCGATGTCAGACCCAAATAGTAAGGGCAGAATTTTAGCACCAAAACAAGTGTTTTTTTTGTGGGGGGATGGGGGTGGGGGTCAGTGATTAACATTTTAAAAATTATCATACCTGGCCCCAACCCGCCTCAGACTCGTCCACTTCCAGGTTCAATGTTTGCTTCCTGACCCGAACCTGACAGGACCCCACTCCCATGATCTGAGCGCCCCCCCCCTCTCCCCCAGGTCCAGAAGCATTGAAAATCAGGTTCGTCCATTGTGTTTAGGATCAAGCACTCTCCCGCTCATTCCCTACTACTGGACTAGGGCCAATTCCAAGTAAAGGAGACCCTTCCCTGGGGATGGATACCATACAGATGACATCCCAATGGATACACATCACGTTCTATGATAGGAAACTCCTTTGTAAGATTGGGGATCAGAAAGTTGCTCTTCCATTTCCCAGAAATGTTGTACATTTCAAAATAGAAAACTCTTCCCTGGGGTTGAGGATCAGACACTACACTTTTCCCTCCCCTCCTCTACTCCTCCCCTTCCCCAGTACATGAACCACATTCCAGGGTAGGAGACCCATCCCTGGGATCGACTACCAAACATTCCCGATCCAATCCCCGTTTCCAGATTCAGACTAGGCTCCAGTAAAGGAGCTCCTCCGTGATCTTGAGGATCAAAACCTCCCATTCCCTCTCCAGAATCAGACAACTCTCCAGGATAGGAAACAACTCCCTGGCGCTGGGAATCAGACTCTCCTCTCTCTCCCGCTCCCCCTCTCTGGACTCGGGTTATGCTGCAGGATAGTAGACCCCTCCACATAATTGGGGATCCACAACCCACGATCGGAGATGTCAACACTCTCTCCCTCTCTGCTGTTGGCAATTGGACCCCTCCTGGTCTCAGGCTGCTCCACACTGTCCCTCCCCCAGTAACGTGGGGTCAGGTTCTGGACCATCCCAGTCCTGAAGCATGTTCCAGAGCCCTCCCTGCCCGACTGGAAGCCAAACCTGTCCATCAAGTAGACCTCAGGACGGGGAAACTGTCAAGAGTAAAAGTCTGTGCGGGAAGGCGGTGGCGTAGTGGACTAGTAACTGGACTAGTAACCTAGAGTATTATTCTGGGGACATGGGTTTGAATCCCACCACAGCAGAAGGTGGATTTTGAACACACATAACAAAAAATCTGGGATTAAAATCTAGTCTAGTAATTGCTGTGAAACCATTGTCAATTGTTGAAAAAAAAATCTGGTTTACTGATGCCCTTTAGGGAAGGAAATCTGATGACCTTACCTGGTCTGGCCGACATCTGACTCCAGAGCCACAGCAATGTGGTTGACTCTTACATGCCCTCTGAAATGGCCTAGCAAGCCACTCAGTTGTATCTAACCGCTATGAAGTCAGTAAAAATGAATAAAACCGGACCGACTACCCGGCATCGGCCTAGGCACTGGAAATGACGATGGCAAACCCAGCTCTGTCGACCCTGCAAAGTGCTCCCTACTAACATCTGGGGGCTTGTGTCAAAGTTGGGAGAGCATAGTCCAAAACTAACCACAGATTAGTCAAGCAACAGATTGACATAGTCATACTCACGGAATCGTACTTTACAGACAATGCCCCATGCAATGCCATCACTACCCGCCGGGTATGTCCTGTCCCACTGGCAGGACAGACCCAGCAGAGGTGATGGCACGGTGGTATACAGGAGGAAGGGAGTTGCCCTGGGAGTCCTCAGCATCGACTCTGCACCCCATGAAGTCCCATGGTATCAGGTCAAACATGGGCAAGGAAGCCTCCTTCTGAATAGTACCTACCACCCTCCCTCAGCTGATGAGTCGGTACGCATAGATTTAGAAAGCACAGAAACAGGCCCTTCGGCCCATTGTGTCTGTGTCGGCCATCAAGTACCTAAGTATTCTAGTCCCATTTCCCAGCACTTGGCCCGGATTGTTGTATGTTATGGCATTACAAGTGCTCATCTAAATATTTCTTCATTGTTGTGAGTGTTCCTCTCCACCACTTCTGGCAGTGTATTCCAGATTCCAACCACCCTCTGGGTGAATATTTTTCCTCAAATCCCCTCAAAACCTCCTACCCCTTACCTTAAATCTATGTCCCTGGTGCTTGAACCCTCCGCTAAGGGAAAAAGTCTCTTCCTATCCAACCTATTCATGCCCCTCATAATTTTGTATACTCCAATCATGTCCCGCCTCAGCCTTCTCTGCTCAAAGGAAAACAACCCAAGCCTTTTCAGTCTCTCTTCATAGCTGAAATGCTCCAGCCCAGGCAACATCCTGGTGAATCTCCTCTGCACCCTTTCCAGTGCAGTCACATCCTCCCGAGAGTGTGGTGCCCAAAACTGTACACAGTACTCCAGCTGTGACCGAACTAGAGTTTCATAAAGCTCCATCGTAACCTCCCTGCTCTTATATTCTACGCCTCGGCTAATAAAGGCAAATATCCCATGTGCCTTCCCAACCAGCTTATTGACCTGTGCTGCTGCCTTCAGTCATGTATGGACAAGCACACCAAGGCCCCTCTGACTTTCTGTACTTCCTAGGGTCCTAACATCTATTCTATATTCCCTTGCCTTGTTAGTTCCCCCAAAAGTCATCAACTCACACTTCTCAGGAGTAAATTCCATTTGCCACATCTCCACCCATCTTACCAGCCCATCTATATCGTCATGCAATCTAAGGCTTTACTTCTCATTATTCACATCTAAAGCATTAATGTACACTACAAAAAGCAAGGGTCCCAGCACCTATCCCTGTGGTACACCACTGGTTACAGCCTTCCACTCACAAAAGCAACCCACGACCATTACCCTCTGTTTTCTGCCACCAAGCCAATTCTGGATCCAATTTGCCAAATTGCCCTGGATCCCATGGGCTGTTACCTTCTTGACCAATCTCCCATGCGGGACCTTATCAAAAGCCTTACTGAAGTCCATGTAGACTACATCAACTGCTTTACCCACATCTACACTTCTAGTCACCTTCTCGAAAAATTCAATCAAGTTAGTTAGACACGATCTCTCCCTGGCAAAGCCGTGCTGACTAGCCCTGCTTCTCCAAGTGGAGATTAATTCTGTCTCTCAAACTTTTGTCCAACAGTTTCCCAACCACTGATGTTAGACTCACTGGCCTGTAATTACCTGGTCTATCCCTGCAACCCTTCTTCAATACTGGTACTACATTTGCTCTCCTCGCATCCTCAGGGACTTTTTAAATTTAGAGATACAGCACTGAAACAGGCCTCTCCAGTGCACCAATTCTGTGCCAGCAATTACCCATTTATACTGACCCTATACTAATCCTATATTCCTTACCTACAATAGGGCAATTTACAATGACAAATTTACCTATCACCTGCAAGTCTTTGGCTGTGGGAGGAAACTGGAGCACCCGGCGAAAACCCATGTGGTCACCGGAAGAACTTTCAAACTCTGCAGAGGCAGTACCTAGAATTGAAACCGGATCCCTTGAGCTGTGAGAGTGCGGTGCCAACCACTGCGCCACTGTGCCGCACCATTCTCCCATGATCAGAGAGGAGCTGATAATTTGTGTCAGAGCCCCTGCAGAGCCTTGCCTCGAATAACAGCCTGGAATATATCTCATCTGGACCTGGGGATTTATCCACTTTTAATGCCGCTAAAGCATCTAATACTTCCTCCCTTTCAATGTTAATATGTTCAAGTACATTGCTGTACACCTCCCTGATCTCTACACCTACATCGCCGTTGTCCACAGTGAAAACAGATGAAAAGTAATCATTTAAAACCACACCTAGGTCCTCTGGCTCCACACACAGATTGCCACTTTGGTCCGTAATGGGCCCTACTCTTTCCCTGGTTCTTCTCTTGCCCTTAATATACTTGTAAAACAGCTTCGGATATTCCTTTATATTGACCGCCAATGTTTCTTCATGTCCTCTCTTCGCTCTCCTAATTACTTCTTTAAGAACCCTGCTGCACTTTCTATACCACTGTAATGCCTCCGCTGTTTTCTTCTCTGCGAATCTGCCACAAGCCTCCCTTTGTTTTCCTGACCCAGGACTCTATATCCCTGGACATCAAGGGTTCCCTGGACTTGATGGTCTTAGCCTTCACCTTAACGGGTACATGTTGGCTCTGAACTCTCACTATTTCCTCTTTGAATGACTCACACTGGCCTGATGTAGATTTTCCTACAAGTAGCTGCTCCCAGTCCACTTTGGCCAGATCCTGTTTTATCATATTGAAATGGGCCTTCGCTCAATTCAGTACTTTTATTACCGGCCTGTCTTTGCCCTGTTCCACAACTACCATAGATCTTACAGAGTTATGGTCACTATCTCCAAAATGCTCCCCCATTGATTCTTCTACCACTTGTCCAGCTTAATTCCCTGGGATTAGGACCAGTACTGCCCCTTCTCTTGTAGGACTTCCTACGTACTGGCTCCAAAAGCTCTCCTGTATACATTTTAAGAATTCCTACTCCTTTAAGCCTGTTACACTAATACTATCCCAGTTGAAGCGAGGTAAGTTGAAATCTCCTACTCTTATTACCCTATTATTTTTACGCCTATCTGAGATTTGCCTACATATCTCTCCTCTATCTCTCCCTGACTGTTTGGAGGCTTGCAGTACACTCACAGCCAAGTGATTTCCCCCCTTTTGTTCTTACGTTCTACCCATATGGCCTCATTTAAGGAACCTTCTAAGATATCATCCCTCCTTATTGCATAATTGACTCCTTGATCTCGGTATCTGATTGAGAGGAGCAGTGTCTCAGTATCTGATTTAAAGGAGCAGTGTCTCGGTATCTGATTTAGATGAGCAGTGTCTCGGTATCAGATTTAGAGGAGCAGTGTCTCAGTATCTGATTTAGAGGAGCTGTGTCTCAGTATCTAATTTAGAGGAGCAGTGTCTCGGTATCTGATTTCGAGGAGCAGTGTCTCAGTATCTGATTTAAAGGAGCAGTGTCTCAGTATCTGATTTAGAGGAGCAGCGTCTCGGTATCTGATTTAGAGGAGCAGTGACTCAGTATCTGATCTAGAGGAGCAGTGTCTCAGTATCTGATTCAGAGGAGCTGTGTCTCGGTATCAGATTTAGAGGAGCAGTGTCTCGGTATCTGATTTAGAGGAGCAGTGTCTCAGTATCTGATTTAGAGGAGCAGTGTCTCAGTATCTGATTTAGTGGAGCAGTGTCTCAGTATCTGATTTAGAGGAGCAGTCTCTCGGTATCTGATTTAGAGGAGCAGTGTCTCGGTATCTGATTTGGAGGAGCAGTGTCTCGGTATCTGATTTAGAGGAGCAGTGTCTCAGTGTCTGATTGAGAGGGGCAGTGTCTCAGTATCTGATTTAGAGGAGCAGCGTCTCGGTATCTGATTTAGAGGAGCAGTGTCTCAGTATCTGATTTAAAGGAGCAGTGTCTCGGTATCTGATTTAGAGGAGAAGTGTCTCAGTATCTGATTTAGAGGAGCAGTGTCTCAGTATCTGATTTAGAGGAGCAGTGTATCAGTATCTGCTTTAGAGGTGCAGTGTCTCGGTATCTGATTTAGAGGAGCAGTGTCTCGGTATCTGATTTAGAGGAACAGTGTCTCGGTATCTGATTTAGAGGAGCAGTGTCTCAGTATCTGAATCAGAGGAGCAGTGAATCATTATCTGATTTAGAGGAGCAGTGTCTCGGTATCTGATTTAGAGGAGCAGTGTCTCGGTATCTGATTTAGAGGAGCAGTGTCTCGGTATCCGATTTAGAGGAGCAGTGTCTCGGTATCTGATTTAGAGGAGCAGTGTCTCAGTACCTGACTTAGAGGAGCAGCGTCTCGGTATCTGATTTAGAGGAGCAGTGTCTCAGTATCTGATTTAGAGGAGCAGTGTCTCGGTATCTGATTTAGAGGAGCAGCGTCTCAGTATCCGATTTAGGGGAGCAGTGATCCGGTATCTGATTTAGAGGAGCAGTGTCTCGGTATCTGATTTAGAGGAGCAGTGTCTCGGTATCTGATTTAGAGGAGCAGTGTCTCAGTATCAGATTTAGAGGAGCAGTGTCTCAGTATTTAATTTAAAGGAGCAGTGTCTCAGTATCTGATTAAGAGGAGCAGTGTCTCAGTATCTGATTTAGAGGAGCTGTGTCTCAGTATCTAATTGAGAGGAGCAGTGTCTCGGTATGTGATTTAGAGGAGCAGCGTCTCAGTATCCGATTAAGGGGAGCAGTGATCCGGTATCTGATTGAGAGGAGCAGTGTCTCGGTATCTGATTTAGAGGAGCAGTGTCTCAGTATCAGATTTAGAGGAGCAGTGTCTCAGTATCTGATTCAGAGGAGCAGTGTCACGGTATCAGATTTAAAGCAGCAGTGTCTCAGTATCTGAATTAGAGGAGCAGCGTCTCAGTATCTGATATAGAGGAGCAGTGTCTCAGTACTTGATTCAGAGGAGCAGTGTCTCGGTACCAGATTTAGAGGAGCAGTGTCTCGGTATCTGATTTAGAGGAGCAGTGTCTCAGTATCTGATTTAGAGGAGCAGTGTCTCAGTATCTGATTTAGAGGAGCAGTGTCTCAGTATCTGATTTAGAGGAGCAGTGTCTCAGTATCTGATTTAGAGGAGCAGTGTCTCAGTATCTGATTTAGAGGAGCAGTGTCTCGGTATCTGATTTAGAGGAGCAGTGTCTCAGTATCTGATTTCGAGGAGCAGTGTCTCGGTATCTGATTTAGAGGAGCAGTGTCTCAGTATCTGATTTAGAGGAGCAGTGTCTCAGTATCAGATTTAGAGGAGCAGTGTCTCAGTATCTGATTTAAAGGAGCAGTGTCTCAGTATCTGATTTAGAGGAGCAGTGTCTCAGTATCTGATTTAGAGGAGCAGTGTCTCGGTATCTGATTTAGAGGAGCAGTGTCTCGGTATCTGATTTGGAGGAGCAGTGTCTCAGGATCTGATTTAGAGGAGCAGTGTCTCGGTATCTGATTTAGAGGAGCTGTGTCTCGTATCTGATTAAGAGGAGCAGTGTCTCAGTATCTGATTTAGAGGTGCAGTGTCTCGGTATCTGATTTAAAGGAGCAGTGTCTCGGTATCTGATTTAGAGGAGCAGTGTCTCGGTATCTGATTTAGAGAACCAGTGTCTCGGTATCTGATTTAGAGGAGCAGTGTCTCAGTATCAGATTTAGAGGAGCAGTGTCTCAGTATCTGATTCAGAGGAGCAGTGTCCCGGTATCAGATTTAAAGGAGCAGTGTCTCAGTATCTGATTTAGAGGAGCATTGTATCGGTATCTGATTTAGAGGAGCAGTGTCTCAGTATCTGATTTAGAGGAGCATTGTATCGGTATCTGATTTAGAGGAGCAGTGTCTCAGTATCTGATTTAGAGGAGCATTGTATCGGTATCTGATTTAGAGGAGCAGTGACTCAGTATCTGATTTAGAGGAGCATTGTATCGGTATCTGATTTAGAGGAGCAGTGACTCAGTATCTGATATAGAGGAGCAGTGTCTCAGTACCTGATTCAGAGGAGCAGTGTCTCAGTATCTGATTTAGAGGAGCAGTGTCTCAGTATCTGATTTAGAGGAGCAGTGTCTCGGTATCTGATTTAGAGGAGCAGTGTCTCAGTATCTGATTTAGAGGAGCAGTGTCTCAGTATCTGATTTAGAGGAGCAGTGTCTCGGTATCTGATTTAGAGGAGCAGTGTCTCAGTATCTGATTTAGAGGAGCAGTGTCTCGGTATCTGATTTGGAGGAGCAGTGTCTCAGGATCTGATTTGGAGGAGCAGTGTTTCGGTATCTGATTTAGAGGAGCTGTGTCTCGTATCTGATTAAGAGGAGCAGTGTCTCAGTATCTGATTTAGAGGAGCAGTGTCTCAGTATCTGATTTAGTGGAGCAGTGTCTCAGTATCTGATTTAGAGGAGCAGTCTCTCGGTATCTGATTTAGAGGAGCAGTGTCTCGGTATCTGATTTGGAGGAGCAGAGTCTCGGTATCTGATTTAGAGGAGCAGTGTCTCGGTATCTGATTTAGAGAACCAGTGTCTCGGTATCTGATTTAAAGGAGCAGAGTCTCGGTATCTGATTTAGAGGAGCAGTGTCTCGGTATCTGATTTAGAGAACCAGTGTCTCGGTATCTGATTTAGAGGAGCATTGTCTCAGTATCTGATTTAGAGGAGCAGTGTCTCAGTATCTGATTTAGTGGAGCAGTGTCTCAGTATCTGATTTAGAGGAGCAGTCTCTCGGTATCTGATTTAGAGGAGCAGTGTCTCGGTATCTGATTTGGAGGAGCAGTGTCTCAGTATCTGATTTAGAGGAGCAGTGTCTCAGTATCTGATTTAGAGGAGCAGTGTATCAGTATCTGCTTTAGAGGAGCAGTGTCTCGGTATCTGATTTAGAGGAACAGTGTCTCGGTATCTGATTTAGAGGAGCAGTGTCTCAGTATCTGATTCAGAGGAGCCGTGAATCATTATCTGATTTAGAGGAGCAGTGTCTCGGTATCTGATTTAGAGGAGCAGTGTCTCGGTATCTGATTTAGAGGAGCAGTGTCTCGGTATCCGATTTAGAGGAGCAGTGTCTCGGTATCTGATTTAGAGGAGCAGTGTCTCAGTACCTAACTTAGAGGAGCAGCGTCTCGGTATCTGATTCAGAGGAGCAGTGTCTCAGTATCTGATTTAGAGGAGCAGTGTCTCGGTATCTGATTTGGAGGAGCAGCGTCTCAGTATCCGATTTCGGGGAGCAGTGATCCGGTATCTGATTTAGAGGAGCAGTGTCTCGGTATCTGATTTAGAGGAGCAGGGTCTCGGTATCTGATTTAGAGGAGCAGTGTCTCAGTATCAGATTTAGAGGAGCAGTGCCTCAGTATCTGATTTAGAGGAGCTGTGTCTCAGTATCTAATTTAGAGGAGCAGTGTCTCGGTATCTGATTTAGAGGAGCAGCGTCTCAGTATCCGATTAAGGGGAGCAGTGATCCGGTATCTGATTGAGAGGAGCAGTGTCTCGGTATCTGATTTAGAGGAGCAGTGTCTCGGTATCTGATTTAGAGGAGCAGTGTCTCAGTATCAGATTTAGAGGAGCAGTGTCTCAGTATCTGATTCAGAGGAGCAGTGTCTTGGTATCAGATTTAAAGGAGCAGTGTCTCAGTATCTGATTTAGAGGAGCAGCGTCTCAGTATCTGATATAGAGGAGCAGTGTCTCAGTACGTGATTCAGAGGAGCAGTGTCTCGGTATCAGATTTAGAGGAGCAGTGTCTCGGTATCTGATTTAGAGGAGCAGTGTCTCAGTATCTGATTTAGAGGAGCAGTGTCTCAGTATCTGATTTAGAGGAGCAGTGTCTCAGTTTCTGATTTAGAGGAGCAGTGTCTCAGTATCTGATTTAGAGGAGCAGTGTCTCAGTATCTGATTTAGAGGAGCAGTGTCTCGGTATCTGATTTAGAGGAGCAGTGTCTCAGTATCTGATTTCGAGGAGCCGTGTCTCGGTATCTGATTTAGAGGAGCAGTGTCTCAGTATCTGATTTAGAGGAGCAGTGTCTCAGTATCAGATTTAGAGGAGCAGTGTCTCAGTATCTGATTTAAAGGAGCAGTGTCTCAGTATCTGATTTAGAGGAGCAGTGTCTCAGTATCTGATTTAGAGGAGCAGTGTCTCGGTATCTGATTTAGAGGAGCAGTGTCTCGGTATCTGATTTGGAGGAGCAGTGTCTCAGGATCTGATTTAGAGGAGCAGTGTCTCGGTATCTGATTTAGAGGAGCAGTGTCGCGGTATCTGATTTAGAGAAAGAGTGTCTCGGTATCTGGTTTAGAGGAGCAGTGTCTCGGTATCTGATTTAGAAGAGCAGTGTCTCAGTATCAGATTTAGAGGAGCAGTGTCTCAGTATCTGATTCAGAGGAGCAGTGTCTCGGTATCAGATTTAAAGGAGCAGTGTCTCAGTATCTGATTTAGAGGAGCATTGTATCGGTATCTGATTTAGAGGAGCAGTGACTCAGTATCTGATATAGAGGAGCAGTGTCTCAGTACCTGATTCAGAGGAGCAGTGTCTCGGTATCAGATTTGGAGGAGCAGTGTCTCGGTATCTGATTTAGAGGAGCAGTGTCTCAGTATCTGATTTAGAGGAGCAGTGTCTCAGTATCTGATTTAGAGGAGCAGTGTCTCAGTATCTGATTTAGAGGAGCAGTGTCTCGGTATCAGATTTGGAGGAGCAGTGTCTCGGTATCTGATTTAGAGGAGCAGTGTCTCAGTATCTGATTTAGAGGAGCAGTGTCTCAGTATCTGATTTAGAGGAGCAGTGTCTCAGTATCTGATTTAGAGGAGCAGTGTCTCGGTATCTGATTTAGAGGAGCAGTGTCTCGGTATCTGATTTGGAGGAGCAGTGTCTCAGGATCTGATTTGGAGGAGCAGTGTCTCGGTATCTGATTTAGAGGAGCTGTGTCTCGTACCTGATTAAGAGGAGCAGTGTCTCAGTATCTGATTTAGAGGTGCACTGTCTCGGTATCTGATTTAAAGGAGCAGAGTCTCGGTATCTGATTTATAGGAGCAGTGTCTCGGTATCTGATTTAGAGAACCAGTGTCTCGGTATCTGATTTAGAGGAGCAGTGTCTCAGTATCTGATTTAGAGGAGCAGTGTCTCAGTGTCTGATTTAAAGGAGCAGTGTCTCAGTATCTGATTAAGAGGAGCAGTGTCTCAGTATCTGATTTAGAGGAGCTGTGTCTCAGTATCTAATTTAGAGGAGCAGTGTCTCGGTATCTGATTTAGAGGAGCAGCGTCTCAGTATCCGATTTCGGGGAGCAGTGATCCGGTATCTGATTTAGAGGAGCAGTGTCTCGGTATCTGATTTAGAGGAGCAGGGTCTCGGTATCTGATTTAGAGGAGCAGTGTCTCAGTATCAGATTTAGAGGAGCAGTGCCTCAGTATCTGATTTAGAGGAGCTGTGTCTCAGTATCTAATTTAGAGGAGCAGTGTCTCGGTATCTGATTTAGAGGAGCAGCGTCTCAGTATCCGATTAAGGGGAGCAGTGATCCGGTATCTGATTGAGAGGAGCAGTGTCTCGGTATCTGATTTAGAGGAGCAGTGTCTCGGTATCTGATTTAGAGGAGCAGTGTCTCAGTATCAGATTTAGAGGAGCAGTGTCTCAGTATCTGATTCAGAGGAGCAGTGTCTTGGTATCAGATTTAAAGGAGCAGTGTCTCAGTATCTGATTTAGAGGAGCAGCGTCTCAGTATCTGATATAGAGGAGCAGTGTCTCAGTACGTGATTCAGAGGAGCAGTGTCTCGGTATCAGATTTAGAGGAGCAGTGTCTCGGTATCTGATTTAGAGGAGCAGTGTCTCAGTATCTGATTTAGAGGAGCAGTGTCTCAGTATCTGATTTAGAGGAGCAGTGTCTCAGTTTCTGATTTAGAGGAGCAGTGTCTCAGTATCTGATTTAGAGGAGCAGTGTCTCAGTATCTGATTTAGAGGAGCAGTGTCTCGGTATCTGATTTAGAGGAGCAGTGTCTCATTATCTGATTTCGAGGAGCCGTGTCTCGGTATCTGATTTAGAGGAGCAGTGTCTCAGTATCTGATTTAGAGGAGCAGTGTCTCAGTATCAGATTTAGAGGAGCAGTGTCTCAGTATCTGATTTAAAGGAGCAGTGTCTCAGTATCTGATTTAGAGGAGCAGTGTCTCAGTATCTGATTTAGAGGAGCAGTGTCTCGGTATCTGATTTAGAGGAGCAGTGTCTCGGTATCTGATTTGGAGGAGCAGTGTCTCAGGATCTGATTTAGAGGAGCAGTGTCTCGGTATCTGATTTAGAGGAGCAGTGTCGCGGTATCTGATTTAGAGAAAGAGTGTCTCGGTATCTGGTTTAGAGGAGCAGTGTCTCGGTATCTGATTTAGAAGAGCAGTGTCTCAGTATCAGATTTAGAGGAGCAGTGTCTCAGTATCTGATTCAGAGGAGCAGTGTCTCGGTATCAGATTTAAAGGAGCAGTGTCTCAGTATCTGATTTAGAGGAGCATTGTATCGGTATCTGATTTAGAGGAGCAGTGACTCAGTATCTGATATAGAGGAGCAGTGTCTCAGTACCTGATTCAGAGGAGCAGTGTCTCGGTATCAGATTTGGAGGAGCAGTGTCTCGGTATCTGATTTAGAGGAGCAGTGTCTCAGTATCTGATTTAGAGGAGCAGTGTCTCAGTATCTGATTTAGAGGAGCAGTGTCTCAGTATCTGATTTAGAGGAGCAGTGTCTCGGTATCAGATTTGGAGGAGCAGTGTCTCGGTATCTGATTTAGAGGAGCAGTGTCTCAGTATCTGATTTAGAGGAGCAGTGTCTCAGTATCTGATTTAGAGGAGCAGTGTCTCAGTATCTGATTTAGAGGAGCAGTGTCTCGGTATCTGATTTAGAGGAGCAGTGTCTCGGTATCTGATTTGGAGGAGCAGTGTCTCAGGATCTGATTTGGAGGAGCAGTGTCTCGGTATCTGATTTAGAGGAGCTGTGTCTCGTACCTGATTAAGAGGAGCAGTGTCTCAGTATCTGATTTAGAGGTGCAGTGTCTCGGTATCTGATTTAAAGGAGCAGAGTCTCGGTATCTGATTTATAGGAGCAGTGTCTCGGTATCTGATTTAGAGAACCAGTGTCTCGGTATCTGATTTAGAGGAGCAGTGTCTCAGTATCTGATTTAGAGGAGCAGTGTCTCAGTGTCTGATTTAAAGGAGCAGTGTCTCAGTATCTGATTAAGAGGAGCAGTGTCTCAGTATCTGATTTAGAGGAGCTGTGTCTCAGTATCTAATTTAGAGGAGCAGTGTCTCGGTATCTGATTTAGAGGAGCAGCGTCTCAGTATCCGATTAAGGGGAGCAGTGATCCGGTATCTGATTGAGAGGAGCAGTGTCTCGGTATCTGATTTAGAGGAGCAGTGTCTCGGTATCTGATTTAGAGGAGCAGTGTCTCAGTATCAGATTTAGAGGAGCAGTGTCTCAGTATCTGATTCAGAGGAGCAGTGTCTTGGTATCAGATTTAAAGGAGCAGTGTCTTAGTATCTGATTTAGAGGAGCAGCGTCTCAGTATCTGATATAGAGGAGCAGTGTCTCAGTACGTGATTCAGAGGAGCAGTGTCTCGGTATCAGATTTAGAGGAGCAGTGTCTCGGTATCTGATTTAGAGGAGCAGTGTCTCAGTATCTGATTTAGAGGAGCAGTGTCTCAGTATCTGATTTAGAGGAGCAGTGTCTCAGTATCTGATTTAGAGGAGCAGTGTCTCAGTATCTGATTTAGAGGAGCAGTGTCTCAGTATCTGATTTAGAGGAGCAGTGTCTCGGTATCTGATTTAGAGGAGCAGTGTCTCAGTATCTGATTTCGAGGAGCCGTGTCTCGGTATCTGATTTAGAGGAGCAGTGTCTCAGTATCTGATTTAGAGGAGCAGTGTCTCAGTATCAGATTTAGAGGAGCAGTGTCTCAGTATCTGATTTAAAGGAGCAGTGTCTCAGTATCTGATTTAGAGGAGCAGTGTCTCAGTATCTGATTTAGAGGAGCAGTGTCTCGGTATCTGATTTAGAGGAGCAGTGTCTCGGTATCTGATTTGGAGGAGCAGTGTCTCAGGATCTGATTTAGAGGAGCAGTGTCTCGGTATCTGATTTAGAGGAGCAGTGTCGCGGTATCTGATTTAGAGAAAGAGTGTCTCGGTATCTGGTTTAGAGGAGCAGTGTCTCGGTATCTGATTTAGAGGAGCAGTGTCTCAGTATCAGATTTAGAGGAGCAGTGTCTCAGTATCTGATTCAGAGGAGCAGTGTCTCGGTATCAGATTTAAAGGAGCAGTGTCTCAGTATCTGATTTAGAGGAGCATTGTATCGGTATCTGATTTAGAGGAGCAGTGACTCAGTATCTGATTTAGAGGAGCAGTGTCTCAGTATCTGATTTAGAGGAGCAGTGTCTCGGTATCTGATTTAGAGGAGCAGTGTCTCAGTATCTGATTTAGAGGAGCAGTGTCTCAGTATCTGATTTAGAGGAGCAGTGTCTCAGTATCTGATTTAGAGGAGCAGTGTCTCAGTATCAGATTTAGAGGAGCAGTGTCTCAGTATCTGAATTTAAGGAGCAGTGTCTAAGTATCTGATTTAGAGGAGCAGTGTCTCAGTATCTGATTTAGAGGAGCAGTGTCTCGGTATCTGATTTAGAGGAGCAGTGTCTCGGTATCTGATTTGGAGGAGCAGTGTCTCATGATCTGATTTAGAGGAGCAGTGTCTCGGTATCTGATTTAGAGGAGCTGTGTCTCGTATCTGATTAAGAGGAGCAGTGTCTCAGTATCTGATTTAGAGGTGCAGTGTCTCGGTATCTGATTTAAAGGAGCAGTGTCTCGGTATCTGATTTAGAGGAGCAATGTCTCGGTATCTGATTTAGAGAACCAGTGTCTCGGTATCTGATTTAGAGGAGTAGTGTCTCAGTATCTGATTTAGAGGAGCAGTGTCTCTGTATCTGATTTAGAGGAGCAGTGTTCCGAAGAAGGGTCACTGACCCGAAACGTTAACTCTGCTTCTCTTTCCACAGATGCTGCCAGACCTGCTGAGTGACTCCAGCATTTCTTGTTTTTGTTTCAGATTTCCAGCATCCGCAGTATTTTGCTTTTATTTTAGTGTTTTTAATTCACTGCCACTTCTCTTCCAGGAATGCCTACCTTTAAGATGTTCTGCTCTTCTCTTCGAAGGGATTTTCGTTTGTCTCTTTTCCCTTGTTCACCTTCATTGCTTTCTATTTCCCTCCTGGTGTTTGATAAGGTATCTACCAAAACTCGTTTTCACAGCCACATCTCCTTCCTCAGTGACTGTCTCCGGCTCCGACTTATTCCACGTGGATTCCAACTGCAGTTTCACCCATCATGCTTTGAAACCACCCAGGATCACAGGTTTATCCGAGAAATACAACGTTCCTCGGACTGCTACTCTCGCCGCATTCTGAGATCCACACTCAGTGCCATGCGCCGCCACATGCACACACTGGACCTCACTCTCCAGCAGCACCGTCTCACCTTATCTCAAAGCTGTTCTACTCCGCAGTTTCATCTCATCTACCGATTAGGCACACTACAGCCTGCCGGACTGAACATTGAGTTCAATAATTTCAGAGCATGACAGCCCCCCAGTTTACTTTAATTTTTAGTTATTTTTTCTTCCTTTTTTTTTACATTCCTTTTTACATTTATTACAATCTTTTTTTGCATTTATTTCATTTCATCTTAGTTTGTTCAGTTTGCTTCGCCACTGTTTTTTTCAGGTTGTTTTTCTTCAGGTTTGCACTTGCTGCTGTTCAATATTCAGTGTATTCACACCTAATCTTTACTAATGCTTTGTCTTTCAACACACCATTAACATATTGTTTGCCTTTGCTCCGTGACCTTTCGGTCAGCTATGTGGCCTGGTCCAATCTGCACCTTCTCCTTTGTTATCTCTTGCCCAACCCCACCTCACTTGTTTATAATCTGTGCCTTTTCTAATATTTGTCAGTTCCGAAGAAGGGTCACTGACCCGAAACGTTAACTCTGCTTCTCTTTCCACAGATGCTGCCAGACCTGCTGAGTGACTCCAGCATTTCTTGTTTTTGTTTCAGATTTCCAGCATCCGCAGTATTTTGCTTTTATCTGATTTAGAGGAGCAGTGTCTCGGTATCTGATTTAGAGGAGCAGTGTCTCGGTATCTGATTTAGAGGAGCAGTGTCTCAGTATCTGATTTAGAGGAGCAGTGTCTCAGTATCTGATTTAGAGGAGCAGTGTCTCGGTATCTGATTTAGAGGAGCAGTGTCTCAGTATCTGATTTAGAGGAGCAGTGTCTCAGTATCTGATTTAGAGGAGCAGTGTCTCAGTATCTGATTCAGAGGAGCAGTGTCTCGGTATCTGATTTAGAGGAGCAGTGTCTCGGTATCTGATTTAGAGGAGCAGTGTCTCGGTATCTGATTTAAAGGAGCAGTGTCTCAGTATGTGATTTAAAGGAGCAGTGTCTCAGTATCTGATTTAGAGGAGCAGTGACACAGTATCTGATTTAAAGGAGCAGTGTCTCAGTATCTGATTTAAAGGAGCAGTGTCTCAGTATCTGATTTAGAGGAGCAGTGTCTCAGTATCTGATTTAGAGGAGCAGTGTCTCAGTATCTAATTTAGAGGAGCAGTGTCTCAGTATCTGATTTAGAGGAGCAGCGTCTCGGTATCTGATTTAGAGGAGCAGCGTCTCAGTATCTGATTTAAAGGAGCAGCGTCTCGGTATCAGATTTAAAGGAGCAGCGTCTCGGTATCTGATTTAAAGGAGCAGCGTCTCGGTATCAGATTTAAAGGAGCAGCGTCTCAGTATCTGATTTAAACGAGCAGCGTCTCGCTATCAGATTTAAAGCAGCAGCCTCTTGGTATCAGATTTAAAGGAGCAGCGTCTCGGTATCAGATTTAAAGGAGCAGCCTCTCCATATCAGATGTAAAGGAGCAGCGTCTCGGTATCAGAGTTAAAGGAGCAGCGTCTCGGTATCAGATTTAAAGGAGCAGCCTCTCCATATCAGATCTCAAGGACAGCGTCTCAGTATCAGATTTAAAGGAGCAGTGTCTCCATATCAGATTTATAGGAGCAGTGTCTCAGTATCTGATTTAAAGGATCAGCGTCTGGCTATCAGATTTAAACGTGCAGCGTCTCGCTATCAGATTTAAAGGAGCAGCCTCTCCATATCAGATCTAAAGGAGCAGCGTCTCGGTATCAGATTTAAAGGAGCAGCGTCTCGCTATCAGATTTAAAGGAGCAGCCTCATGGTATCAGATTTAAAGGAGCAGCGTCTCGGTATATGATATAAAGGAGCAGCATCTTGGTATCAGATTTAAAGGAGCAGCGTCTCGGTTTCAGATTTATAGGAGCAGCGTCTCGCTATCAGATTTAAAGGAGCAGCCTTTTAGTATCAGATTTAAAGGAGCAGCGTCTCGCTATCAGATTTAAAGGAGCAGTGTCTCCATATCAGATTTAAAGGAGCAGTGTCTCAGTATCTGATTTAAAGGATCAGCGTCTGGCTATCAGATTTAAACGTGCAGCGTCTCGCTATCAGATTTAAAGGAGCAGCCTCTCCATATCAGATCTAAAGGAGCAGCGTCTCGGTATCAGATTTAAAGGAGCAGCGTCTCGCTATCAGATTTAAAGGAGCAGCCTCATGGTATCAGATTTAATGGCACAGCGTCTCGGTATATGATATAAAGGAGCAGCATCTTGGTATCAGATTTAAAGGAGCAGCGTCTCGGTTTCAGATTTATAGGAGCAGCGTCTCGCTATCAGATTTAAAGGAGCAGCCTTTTAGTATCAGATTTAAAGGAGCAGCGTCTCGCTATCAGATTTAAAGGAGCAGCCTTTTAGTATCAGATTTAAAGGAGCAGCGTCTCGTTATCAGATTTAAAGGAGCAGCTTCTTGGTATCAGATTTAAAGGAGCAGCGTCTCCATATCAGATTTCAACGAGCAGCGTCTCGTTATCAGATTTAAAGGAGCAGCCTCTCGGTATCTGATTTAAAGGAGCAGCCTCTCCATATCAGATCTAAAGGAGCAGCGTCTCGGTATCAGATTTAAATGAGCAGCGTCTCGGTATCTGATTTAAAGGAGCAGCGTCTCGTTATCAGATTTAAAGGAGCAGCATCTCGGTATCTGATTTAAAGGAGCAGCCTCTCCATATCAGATCTAAAGGAGCAGCGTCTCGGTATCAGATTTAAATGAGCAGCGTCTCGGTATCTGATTTAAAGGAGCAGCGTCTCGCTATCAGATTTAAAGGAGCAGCCTCTTGGTATCAGATTTAAAGGAGCAGCATCTCGGTATCTGATTTAAACGAGCAGCGTCTCGCTATATGATTTAAAGGAGCAGCCTCTTGCTATCAGATTTAAAGGAGCAGCGTCTCGCTATCAGATTTAAAGGAGCAACCTCTTGGTATCAGATTTAAAGGAGCAGCGTCTCGCTATCAGATTTAAAGGAGCAGCCTCTTGGTGTCAGATTTAAAGGAGCAGCGTCTCGGTATCTGATTTAAAGGAGCAGTGTCACGATATCTGTTTGAGTGTAGCAGTGTTCTGATGGTTTCTAAATATTTGTCAAGATTGATGAACGGTTCTAAAGGATTATAAGTTAGTATGAAGTTTTACAAAGAGTTATAAAGGGTCGTAAAGAAATACCCATGTTTTAAAAGTGTTTTAGCAGATTATAAAGGTTTAACAAAAAATATAAATGTTATAAAAGATTGTAAAGTTTTTTTCATGATTATGTAGGGTTCTAATAATTAGAATGGGTTATAGATGATTATAAATCTTTCTAAAGTATTATAAAGTGTTCGAAATGCTTAGAAAGTTTTATAGAGCATGACAAAGTTTACGAATATTATAATCAATTTTGAAGGGTTGTCAAAGATTTTAAAGCATATAAAGTGTTATCTCCAATTATAACGGTGTATTTGAGGGAGGCTCTGGCGGAGTGCTAATGTCAGTAGACTTGCATTCAAGAGGCCAAGGCTAAGGCTCCGGGGACATGGGTTGACTCCCAACAAGGTCGATTGTGAAATTTGAATTCAATAAATAAATCTGGAATTAAAAGCTCATCTAATGGTGAACAAGAAACCATTGTCGTTTCTTGTAAAAAACCCGTCTGGATCACTAATGTGCTTTAGCCAAGTAAATCTGCAGTCCACACCTGGTCTGGTCTACATGTGACCTCAGACTGACCGCAAGGTGGTTGACTCTTAAATTCACTTTGTCGGAGCCACGCAGTTGTATCAAGTCGCCACAAGGTGTAAAACAAGGAATGAAACTGGGCAGACCACCCATCATCAACCTTGGCACTGGAAACGACAATAGCACACCCTGCAAAGATCTCCATACTCACATCTCACACACTGGTCAATTAAGCTCGAGGAACAGCATCTCATCTAGCGATTAAGCACGCTACAGCCTGCCGGACTGAACATTGAGTTCAATAATTTCAGAGCATGACAGCCCCCCATTTTACTTTCATTGTTAGTTGTTTTTTTCTTTTTTACATTTTTTACAACCTTTTTTTTGCATTTATTTCATTTCATCTTAGTTTGTTCAGTTTGCTTACCCACTGTTTTTTTTCATGTTTGCACTTGCTGCTGTTCAATATTCAGTCCGTTAACACCTTTTGTGTACTAATGCTTTGTCTTTTCACACACCATTAACATATTGTTTGCCTTTGCTCCATGACCTTTTGGTCAGCTATGTGGCCTTGTCCAATCTGCACCTTCTCCTTTGTTATCTCTTGCCCCACCCCCACCTCACTTGCTTGTAACCTGTGACCTTTTTAATATTTGTCAGTTCCGAAGAAGGGTCACTGACCCAAAACATTAACTCTGCTTCTCTTTCCACCAATGCTGCCAGATCTGCTGAGTGGTTCCAGCATTTCTTGTTTTTATTTCAGATTTACAGCATCCGCAGTATTTTGCTTTTATTTTAGTGTTTAATTCACTGCCACTTCTCTTCCAGGAATGCCTACCTTGAAGAAGTTCTGCTCTTCTCTCTGATGGGATTTTCGTTTGTCTCTTTTACCTTATTCACCTTCATTGCTTTCTATTTCCCTCCTGGTGTTTGATAAAGTTTCTACCAAAACTCGTTTTCACAGCCACATCTCCTTCCTCAGTGACTGTCTCCGGCTCCGACTTATTCCACGTGGATTCCAACTGCAGTTTCACCCATCATGCTTTGAATCTACCCAGGATCACAGGTATCTCCGAGAAATACAACGTTCCTCGGACTGCTGTTCTCGCCGCATCCTGAGATCCACACTCAGTGCTATGCGCCGCCACATGCACACACTGGACCTCTCTCTCCAGCAGCACCATCTCACCTTATCTCAAAGCTGTTCTACTCCACAGTTTCATTTCATCTTTCGTCTCCTCTGCCGCATTCACAAAAAACATTTTTTTCTTCCTTTCAGGTGTCAAGGAATGCAAGCTCCAGCAGCTGATGGGGACGAATGCTCCTCCAGATCCTCCTTCCGCTTCACTTCCCTCTGGCCCCACCCCTTCTGATCTGACCCCTTGCCGTGTATTCACTTTACCCTCTGACCTCCCCCTCTCTGATGCTGAACGTTCTGTCCTCAGCAAAGGTCTGCGTTTTTACCCGTTATGCCCCCACCTCAATGAATTTCGCGCTGGGCATGACGTTGAGCTCTTCTTCCGTCGCCTCCGCCTGTAATTCCCTGTTTTCTCTCTCCCTCCATTCTTAAATCGTGGGATGGCATTTACTACCTTCCAATCTGCAGGACCCGTTCCAGAAACTATAGAATTTAGAAGGAGAAAGGTGATTTGATCAAAATTATTGAGATATTAAGGGGAACTGATGGGGTAGTTTGGGAGAAACTATTTCAGCAGCTTGGGAACATAGGAACAGGAGTAGGCCATTCAGCCCATCGAGCCTGCTCCACCATTCAATATGATCATGGTTGATCATCCACCTCAAAGTCTTTTCCCGGACTATCCTCATATCCCTTTATGTCATTGGTATTTAGAAATCTGTCAATCTCTGCTTTAAACATATTCAATGAAAGAGCTTCCACAGCATTCTGGGGTCGAGAATTCCAAAGATTCACAACTCTCTGAGTAATGAAATTACCCATTTATTCCTACTCTTTGTTTTCTGCCTGTTAACCAATCCTGAATCCATGCCAGTATATTACCTCGTATCCCATCTGCTTTAATTTTGTTAACCAATCTCCTGCGGGAGACTTTGTCAAAAGCTTTCTGAAAATCCCAAGTATACCATGTCCACCGACTCCCCTTCATCCTCAAAAAACTCCAAAAGGTTCATCTAACATGAATAAATCCATGTTGACTCTGCCCAATCAGATCATTATTATCCAAGTGTCCATTTATCACATCCTTTAGAATAGATTCTAGCCTTTTCCCAATGACTGATGTCAGGCTAACTGGTCGGTAATTCCCTGTTTTCTCTCTCCCTCCGTTCTTAAATAGTGGGATGGCATTTACTACCTTCTAATCTGCAGGACCCGTTCCAGAAGCTATAGAATTTTGGAAGATGATCACCAATGCATCCACTATCTCCATAGCTACCTCTTTCAACATTCTGGGATGTAGAATATCAGGTCCTGGGGACTTATCAATCTTCAGCCCCATTAATTTCTCCAATACAACCTTCTTACTAATACTAATTTCCTTCAATTCCTCATTCCCCCGAACCCCTTGTATCTCTAATTCTGGGAGATTTCTTGTATCTTCCTCAGTGAAGACAGACACAAAGTCATCATTTAGCTTCACTGCCATTTCTCTATTCCGCATTATAAATTCACCTGACTCTGCCTGCAATGGACCCACATTTGTCTTAGCCAAACGTTTCCTTTTTACGTACCTATAGAAATTTCGACAGTCAGTTTTTATGTTTGGGGTCTCTGGGACTAGTGAGCATAGTCTCAAAATTAGAGGCAGACCTTTCAGGAGTGAAGTTAGGAAACGCCACTACAGACTAAAGGTGGTATTAGTTTGGTACTGTCTTCTGTAAACGACCATTGATGCTAAATCAATTGTTCATTTTTAAATCTAACATTGACCTTCTCGAATGGCTTTTGGAAATTGAAATATTCTTCTGTCACTCTCTGTCCCTTGGGCAGTCTGTTTCTGTGTGTGTGTCTGTGTGTGTGTGTGTGTGTGTGTGTGTGTCTGTCTGTCTGTGTGTTTGTCTGTGTGTGTATCTATGCCTGTTTCTCTCTCCTCTCTCAGAAACTCAGTAAAACTCCAGTTAGTACAGAGGCAGCGATTCTCTGTCAAAGCGTCAGTCCTGAAGGTGTGCTGCACTGTCGGAAAATCAGTAGTGTGGGATTGCTGCACTGTCAGAGGGTCAATACTGAGGGATTGCCGCACTGTCAGAGGGTCAATACTGAGGGATTGCCGCACTGTCAGAGGGTCAGTACTGAGGGATTGCCGCACTGTCAGAGGGTCAGTACTGAGGGATTGCCGCACTGTCAGAGGGTCAGCACTGAGGAATTGCCGCACTGCCAGAGGGTAAGTACTGAGGGAGGGCAGCACTGTCAGAGGGTCAGTACTGAGGGATTGCTGCACTGTCAGAGGGTCAGTATTGAGGGATTGTTGCACTGTCAGAGGGTCAGTACTGAGGGATTGCCGCACTGTCAGAGGGTCAATACTGAGGGATTATCGCACTGTCAGAGGGTCAGCACTGAGGGATTGCCGCACTGCCAGAGGGTCAGTACTGAGGGATTGCCGCAATGCCAGAGGGTCAGTATTGAGGGAGCGCCGCACTGTCAGAGGGTCAGTACTGAGAGAGTGTTGCATTTGGGAGGGGCAGTAGTGAGGGAGCGCTGCACTCTCGGAGTGTCAGTACTGAAGGAGTGCCACACTGTTGCCACAATAACCTCAACAGGAGAAAAACACCAACAAATCCAACAACAACCTCAACAGTGGAGAAACATCAACAAATTCAACAACATCAGAAGGGGGAAAAATTCACACCGATAAGCACAAGCTGTTGAGGGACAGGAAATGGTTTCCGAAGGGCCAGAGTATCTGATCACACCCGGGATGGTGTAATTGTAAGCAACAAAGCCCGTTTCAGCCTGAAAAATCGAAAGGAGAGAGCAAAGCTGAGAGGGAATGAGTTGATATTGACTGAGTTAATGAGGGGGCAATGGCCTCATGCGGCTCCCACAATGCCCCGCGACTGGGAAAGGCCCCTATCTGTGGTAAAGGCCGCGTTGCACTCTGGGAGGAGCTTCCACACATGCGCATCTCCACAAGCGCGTTAACTGCCGCTTTTTTTTATTCTCCCGCGGCTCAGACTTTCAAGTTTCCTTCATTGAGATTGACGACTGAAGCCGCTTCGGCTTTTCCTTTAAGCTGCTTTTTGCGGAAACAAACGGTCGACGGGCGACGTAACGCAAACATGGCGACTGATGACGCCCCGTCCCAACCACTGTGTCCTGAGCTCTGATTGGCTGCGCTTCCCCACGTATTTGGAGGTCAAAGGGGTCAACTGGCGCTCCAGCCTCCGCGCAGCCGCAGTTTAAGCGACCTGTGACCCCTCCTGGGGTGGGGGAGGGGCCAGCACCAGATTCTTAAAGGGACCCTGCACCGCCAGAACTGTCCCAAACTCTTAAAGGGACCCAACATGGACAGACAGAGCAAGAGAGTTGGAGGGAAATAAAAGAGAGTGATGGAGAGAGAGAGAAATGAGATTGAAAGAATAATAGAGGGATGGAGAGACTGAGAGTAAATAGGTGATAGGGAGAGAGTGATAGAGCAAGAGATGGTGAGAAAGGGAGGGAGAATTTCCTCAATTGGACAGAGATGGAGAGAGAGTGATAGAGAGATGTGAAGAGAGATCAAAGAGAAAGGAAGGTGGAGAGTGAGGGAGAGGTAGAGTTTGAGAGTGAGGAAACAGATAAATGGAGAGAGAAAGGTGAGGAGAGAGTAAAAAAATGAAAGAGAGAGAGAGAGAGAGATGGAGAGAGAGTGGGAAGGTAAATGAGAAATTAGAGGAAAAGAGCAGACACAGGGTGTACAGAAAGAGTGAAAAATGAATGAGAGATACAGTGCCCGTCAGAGAGAGAGGGAATGTCCGGGACAGACGTGGGCAGAGAGAGAGGCAGATAGTGTGTGTGTGTCTGTGTATGTGTCTGTGCGTCTGCATCTGTGAGTGTGAGTGTGTCTGCGTCTGTGTCTGCATCTGTGTGTGTGTCTGTGTGTGCGTGTCTGTGTGTGCATGTCTGCGTATGTGTGTGTCTGCGGCTGTGTGTGTGTCTGTGTGTGTGTGTCTGTGTGTGTGTGTGTGTGTGTGAGTGTCTGTCTGTGTGTCTGACTGGGTGTGCGTGTCTGTGTGTGCGTGTCTGTGTGTGAGAGAGAGAGATCAGCACACGTTCACAGTAAAAAAATGTCTTGCGGTGTCACGCACTCATTTAATTGGGTGCACAACCAGACAAAAGTAACTTTATCCCCGGGCGAATGAGTGGAGTCAGACATATAAAAAGAGATTGCAGGTTAATGCCCAGATAACCCAGATAAAAGTTGCGGAGAGAAATCACCCAGTAATCCTGGTTGTAACCCATTGGACTCAATACAATGATCCAAAAATATTATCACTGCCAATCAAACAAATTCATCAGCTCAACAGCGATTAGTGAAATGATCCATAAACTGCAGTGTTACATGATTCAAGGAAGATTACAGAGCATGATAGAGAACATGTAAACAGACACAAAGTGTTTGTTTAGTTTCTCTGCCATTGTCCGATGATGAGAGGCTGAGTAAATTGGGCCTGTATTCTCTGGAGTTTAGAAGAATGAGAGGTGATCTCATTGAAACATATCAGATTCTAAAGGGACTGGATAGGGTCGACACTGAGAGATTATTTCCGCTGGTTAAGAAATGAAATTCTCCCTTATCCCTTCCTAACCAGCATATCCACCTGTCCTGTCAGCCCCAGGAATCAGTGAACATCAGTGAGCTTTCCTCTGTATCCTTGGAATTTAGAAGGTTAAGGGGTGATCTGATCGAAGTTTAAAGTGGTGGATGGGGTGCCAATCAAGTGGGCTGCTTTGTCCTAGATGGTGTCGATCTTCTGTAGTGTTGCAGGTGCTGCACTCATCCAGGCAAGTGGAGAGATACCATCACACACCTGACTTGCATCTTGTAGGCGGTTGAAAGGCTTTGGGGAGTCAGGGGTGAGTCACTTGTAGCCACAGTATTGATGTGATTTCTTCAGGTCAGTTTCTGGTGAATGTTTCCCCAGGATGTTGATTCTGGGGGATTCAGCGATGGAATAATGCTTTGAATGCCAAGGGGAGGTGGCTGGATTCTCTCTTGTTGCAGATGCTCATTGCCTGTCAGTGTGTTTTTCTGTGTGTGTGTTTTTTCTGTGCTCTGGGACCAATTTCCTCATGGGGACGTCATACTGGTGCCCCATAATTGACTAGTTAGCAAAATGAATACTCATGGAATGAACGGGACAGGGACAGAGTGGATACAACATTGGCTAAGGGACAGAACACAGAGAGTAGTGGTGAATGGTTGGTTCAGACTGGGGGACGGTATCTATGCCTGACATAATCTTATAGACTTCTATTAAATCTCCCCTCAATCTCCTTTGTTCTAAGGAGACCAAACCCAGCTTTTCCAACCTACCTATGTAGCTAAAATCCTTGAACCCTGGAACCATTCTGGTAAATCTCCTCTGCACCCTCTCAAGGACCCTCACCTCCTTCCGAAAGTGTGGTGACCAGAACTGGACATAATTCTCCAGTTGGGGCCGAACCAGAGCTTTATAAATGTTCAGCATAACCTCCGTGCTTTTGTACTGACTGTATACAGTGTATATTGTGGTACAGGGGTATTCCCCAGGGGTTTGGATTAGGACCACTGATCTTTTTGATATATATTATTGACTTGGACTTGGGTTTACAGGGCATAACTTCAACATTGTGCCAACTGCAATGTAATAAACAGGGAAGGGAATAGTAGTAGACTTCAGGAGGATAGAGGCAGTCTGGTGAAATGGTCAGACACAGGGCAGGTTAACTTCAATGCTGAGAAATGTCAAATGATGCATTTTGGAAGGATGGCTGAGGAGAAGTGATATAAACTAAATGGTGCAATGTTAAAATGGGTGCAGGGACAGAGAGATCTGGGATTTCATTTGTGTCATTTTTTACATCTAAAAGATTCAATTTGGGGCTTGCAATCTCTCAGTTGAATTTAGCTTCATCCTGAAAAGTGTTAGCAAACATGTTGGGAAATGTGTCAAAAGCTGTTTCCATTCAGACATTCCTGCATTGTGGAAGTGTGGGCTATCTCTGCAGAGACAGGAAATAGGGGTGTTTGAATGGATCTGCAGCTTTTGGTTGATGCAATAAGGTGAGATTGTGAATAGTGTCCCTTGCATATCCACAGAATTGAAGGTATTTACAGAACACCACATGAAGTAGTTTACCAATGTCTGATAAACTTCAAAGACTTCAGACACATGGAAGAAGAGGAGAAGGGAACAATATATAAAACCTGAGACAGTCAGACAACAGCAGTAGGGAAATGAATCTCTTTTTATGGGTTTTAATTTGAAGGCCTGAGCTGATGATTGAAAAAGCAAGAGTTCAAATCCCACACTAGGCTGTTGTGAATTTGAATTCTGTTTTTTCCAAAAAGAAAAAACATATCTCTGGAAGTTTACCAATGACACAAAAATAGGCAGCATTGTAAGCAGTGTAGCTGGAAGTATCAAATTACAAAGACATATTAATATCTGAAGTGAATGGGCAAAACTGTGGTAAATTGATTTCAATGTCAGTAAAAAAGACTAGAACAGAGTACTTTATAAATGGTGAAAAACTGGAAACACTGGAGGTCCAAAGAGACTTGGGGGTGGCGGGGGGGGGGGGGGGGGGCGGGGGGGTGGGGGGGGGGGGGTCCATGTCCATTTGGGTGCAGTTTAGATTTCCCAGAATGATAACTGGACTCCAAGGGTTAAATTACGATGTGATATTACACAAACTAGGGATTTTTCCCCTGGAATTTAGGAGGATCAAGGTGATTTGATCAAAGTTGTTGAGATATTAAGGGGAACTGATGGGGTCGTTTGGGAGAAACTATTTCAGCAGCTTGGGAACATAGGAACAGGAGTAGGCCATTGAGCCCATTGAGCCTGCTCCACCATTCAATACTATCATGGCTGATCATCCACTTCAATGCCTTTTCCCCAGACCATCCTCATATCCCTTTATGTCTTTGAATGATGCTCACCAATGCATCGACTATCTCCATAGCGACCTCTTTCAACACTCTGGGATGTAGAATATCAGGTCCTGGGAACTTCAGTCCCATTAATTTATCCAATACAACCTTCTTACTAATACTAATTTCCTTCAATTCGTCATCACCAAGGCTGATTAAAAGTTGGAGTTTACCTCAGTGCTTTGGAAATATCAAACCCTGATCCCACACCCAGTAAAGTATTTTACATGATGGGACGCTGCAAATGTTGATATACTCAGTACGCACAGTACCTTCATGTTGCAATAAGATATTATATTCTCTATTCAGATAACTCTCATCCCACAGGGGCAAAATTCTACTGGGTCAACATTCTGACCAAAACATTAAAACATTCCAGAAAGCGAGGCTCACAAATTCAACACAAGTTTCCTTTTCTGAGTCTCGCTGGTCTGTTCTGATTTTCTGTTGGGTGGCATCAGCCGAGATTTTATGTTCAGACCTGAACCCACAAACGTATAACTCAGAGGCAGGATTATTACCCACTGAGCTACATCTGGCTCCAATGTTCCCAGAAAATTTAGTTGTTGTGCACGGCCAGTTATTTTTTCCGTGCCCTGTCCTTTTAAATTTTTAAGAATCTTTGTAGATGTGTGTTATTTATCATGGAACAGGACCTGCATGGGACCTTCCAGGCTGCTGCACACAGCTTTGCAGGAACACTGACCGACACTCTCCATCCCAATCTCTTCCTCTTTCTCTCTGGTACTCTCTCCCCATTGCTATCCTTCCCTCTCTCTGTTATTCTCTCTCTATATCTATCCCTGTCTTTCTCACTGTTACTCTCTCCATCTGGATGGAGGAGGAGAAAGAGAGGCAAATATCGAGGCAGCTTTACTCTGTATCTAACCCCACACCGTACCTGCCCTGGGATTGTTTGAGAGAACAGAGAAGACAGAGATTTACTCTGTAGATAACTTGGCTTGGCAGCATTTGATGGGAAAGTCGAGACAGAGCTTTACTCTGTATCCCTGGAATTTAGAAGGTTAAGGGGTGATTTGATCAAAGTTTACAAGATAATAAAGGAAACTGATTGGGTAGATAAGGAGAAAATCTTCTCACTAGTTGTGGGAGTCTTGGACGAGGGGCACAGTCGAAAAATCAAACATTAGTCGAAAACACTTCCCAGGGTGAAATTTATTATCACTTCTACACACAAAGGGTGGTGGAATTTTGGAATTGTCTTCCACAAATGACCCTTCCCTATCTCTGCAATCTCCTCCAGTTCCACAATCCACCAATATCTGTGATCCTCTAATTCTGGCCTCTTGAACATCCCCAATTTGAATCGTTCCACCATTGGTGGCCGTGCCTTCAAGCTGCCAAGGCCCTAACTCTGGAATTCCTTTCCAAAACCTCTCCGTCTAACTAACTCTCTTTCCTATTCAAAGACACTCCCTCAAAACAACCTCTGACCAAGTTTTTGGTCGTCTAGTCTAATATCTCTTTAAGTGGCTCGGTGCTGAATTTTTATTTTTAAAAATTGATTCGAGTGACGTGCGTGTCACTGTCAAGGCCAGTATTTATTGTCCATCCCTAATTTCCCTTGAGAAGGTGGGTGAGCCATGTTCTTGAACCACTGCTGTCCATGTGGGTTAGGTAGACCCACAGTGCTGTTAGGATTGTGACCCAGTGCAATATCGTTCCAAGTCAGGATGGTGTGTGACTTTAGTTGTTGTCAGTGGCCAGCTTTTTCAGTGCACTGTTGCTTTCAATTTGTGATATTATCGCAGCTAGATGTAAATGTTCTCCTACCATCTGCCTGTCTCTCCCTCACTCTTTCTGCCCATCTCTCCCTCCCTCTTTCTGCCCATCTCTCCCTCCCTCTCTCTCTCTCTGTCTCTCTGAAGACCAAGATCGCATATGTTTTGCTAATTACTCTCTTACTATCTCCTGCTGCCTTCAAAGATCACTGCTCGTGAACCTCCAGCTCCCTCTGTACCTGCACACTCTTGGGAAATATGTCATCGTGTCATCAAACAAAGTCAACATGGTTTCACTAAAGGGAAATCTCCTTTTAATCTTCTCTGTTCTAAGGAGCACAAGCCCAGCTTCTCCAGTCTATCAGTGTAACTGTAATAATCTCATCCAGGAACCGTTCCAGTAAATCTCTTCTATACATTCACCAAAGTCTCCATGTTCTTCCTAAAGTGTGGTCCCAGAATTGGACACAATACTCCAGCCGAGGACAAACTATTATTTTATAAAGGTTTAGCATCACTTCCTGACTTTTACACTCTCGATCTCTGTTTATAAAGCTCAGGATCCCATCTGCTTTATTAACCCATCAGCAAAGACAGACATTCTCTCCATTGACCAGTTCCATTAGACATGAATCTGTGAGTCGTTCCAAGGCTGGCGGGAAGGTTTAGGGGAGACCAGAGAGAACCCTGACCTGGTCAGATTTTTTCAAACAGGAAACAATCAGTACATTGGCAGTGATATTAATAAATCCCTGAGGAAGATAGGAGGAGGCTATTCGGCCCCTCGAGACTATCCTGCCGATTCACTCAGGTCATGGCTGATTTGCTCCTTCTCCACATTGAGCTGTCTCGGCTCCATAAACATTAATACCCTTTCCTAACAAATCTCTGCCGACAATCAGGAATTAATGTCACTGCCTGTTAACACTGGGGAATTCCTTCCCGAAACCTCTCCATCTCAATCTCTCATTCCTGCTTAAAGACGTTCCTTAAAACCAACCTCTTTGACCAACCATTTGGTCATCATCCTTAATCTCTCCTGATGTGGGTTTGGCATCAGATTTTGTTTTAAAATGCACCCTGTGTAACACCTTTCGGACTTCTTATTCCTCCTCCTTCTCCCTCACCCCACCTCTCTCTCTCTCTCTCTCTCTCTCTCTTCCTCCCACCATTTTATTAATAGAGGGGAAGAGTGTGTGTGTCTCTGTCTCTGGTCCCATAACGTTACCCCAGGGTATCCACACAGCCTGTCTCCCCGTCCCCCTGCTTCTAAAGTGTCTCAGGGTCTCCTGGAACTTTCTATCTCTCTGCTTCTGTCTCTATCCCTCACCATCTCTCTGTTCTCTCTCCGTTTCTATCTCTCCCTGTCTCTCTGTTACTCTACCTCTGTCCCTCACTCTCTGTCTATCACTCTCTCCCACCATGTTGGTTATCATTAGGGGTCGAGTTAAATCACAGACAAAATAAACACTTCACCTGTCTGCCCCGGTATAAATAGCAACATTTGTGGCCATTTTATGTCTGTATTCAGACAATATAGACAGGAGTGTACATTATATGATGGGATGCTGCAAATCGATTTACAATCATACTGCCGGAAAAACAACTTAAAAAGGATTATTCACAAGTCTAGTCCAACTGAACTACAGATTCGACCCGATGAGGTAATAAATGCCAACACTCTTGAGTTTGTTGCAGTACCTTAAACTTTACTCTGTATGGCTTTCAGAAATTAAACATTACACGTGCACTACAAGATTAAAGATTACACGTAGGTTAGGTTACATAGAATTCCAGTAAAATAGCACTAAAATCCCAGTGAATATTCCCGGAAAAATCAATGCTGCAAATGATCCCCACAGACTCTCACCTAGTCTGTGTCTTTAATCTCACCAAGTTCCCACTGTTCGATGATCAGTCGTTCAGGAGGGATCTTCTTCCAATCGCTGGCCCAGCTATCTGGACTGCAGTGTCAGATAAAGGAAAGGGACCCCCTTATATCCAGGACTGACCTTCACTCTCCCCTCGTGCACCATGTCACTGGGCTCAATGTTAGGGTCTTTCCCTGCATGATCAATCACTGTGTGTGATCAATATCTTTTCCTATACTGCCTGGACCACCCCACACACACATTGCATTTGTTTCTACATTCCAAGCCTCACCCATAACTAATTTCTTGTCATTAAAAGACTCCATTTTATTCTCCATATCCTGCCTTCTTGTAATTTCCAGGTCTTTGGTCATTTACTGTCCATATCTTGTCTTTGGAATGCAGCACATAGAACATTCCAGACCCATTTCTGTTGAGTGTTTACTTGAACAAGTGAATTGACCATTTAATATTTTTAACTTACTTAACCCTTGTGTTCCCACAAAGATCAAGCTAGCAAATTCAACAGTGTCCACTTTGACTTCATCACATCGTGTCTTATGTATATTCTCACAGGATAGCAGGTATAACTGTAGTCATAGTATTCAGCTGAAAATTGATCAGTTACATTGTGATTTCAGTCCATATTTAGAGTACACACTGGACCTTACTGTTGTAATAAAGTCATTTAGTATCTATTCATCCCACTTGGGCAAAATTACACTGGCTCAACATTCTCACCAAATACTGAAACATTCCAGAAGGCGAGGCTCACAAATTCAACACAAGTTTCCTTTTCTGAGTCTCGCTGGTCTGTTCTGATTCTCTGAGGGATTACTGATGCTTATCCTCCACATGAGCAGTCGTCCTAATCCTGGGTGCCTATTCTGCCATGCTTTCCTTACGTTGCCTGAGTCTTAACATTGGATTATTTACGAGTTGGGTCATTGCGTGGGAAACCGTAAGCGTTTGACCTGACCCGGGATGACAGATGGTTCAATTTTTTTTGTTTGTTTGTAATTGAGCCATTCAAGTAATTACGAGATAATGATTGTTGAAGATAAAAGCAAAATGCTGCAAATTCTGGAATGCTGAATTAAAAACACAGAATGATGGAAATACTCAGCAGTTCTGCCATCAGATGTGCAGAGATAAACAGAGTTAACGTTTCAGGTCTGTGATCTATCATCAGAGCTGTTAAATGATAGAAAAGTAATAGGTTTGAGAAAGCGATTGGGGTAAATCGGTCTCCATAGCATTAATTGTGTAAAGAAAATATAAGGAATTTTCGTGTGCCCTGGCATGGTAGCGATATTGTGTCACATTGAATGACATAATGTACCTGGGGCAGTGCCAGCGAGTATTACAAGGAGATCACTCTTCTACGCAGTGTTTAATGGTATAACTGTTGTTATTTGATATTGCTGTTCATTGCATGTGTGAAGTCATAATTGTAGTGAATAGAATATAACCACTGTTATATTCGAGTCACTTCAGAATTTGGAACAATAGTGCAAAAGAATAAATGAAGGGTAATTGACTCTCGCACCCCGACATCCAACAACTGACGAGCCGGTCAGGAATGATAAGAAAGTTGTTTTTAATTTTAAAACTATGTTCCAAATAAGCAGGATCTGAGGGCATGTGACATAGGAAGTGAACCTTCAGGAGTGTAGATATTTGCACATCCAGTCATTTACTGAATTGGAAAAAAAGAATGGCTGACTAGATGTAGGATTTGCTTCCTTTTCTTTCCTTCTCTGCCGCTTCTCTGTCTCATCATTAAAGCGTTTGGACACAAAGAATAACGCAGTTTGATGGACAGGCTGTCGCCATATTGAACCAGTCTTTGCAAGTTCCTCCAAGCCATCAATGTCAATGCTGCCGCACTTCAAAGAGAGCTTCAGATTTTCCTTGAAGGGTTCTTTTTGTCCTTCCATGGAACCGAGCCATTTGAGAGTTGACAAAACAGGACCTGGCTGGGGAGACGCCGTTCAGTCATCTTTACAGTGTCCAGCACTTCGAAGTTGGTTTTTCAGGAATTTTGCCTGAATGCTTATGGATCTGGCTTCAAGAAGTACACTAGAGTTTGTCCAACTGTCCTCCCATTGAATCCAGAGTGTCTGACAGAGACATTTCAGCTGGAATTGCTCCAACACTCTTCTGTTTTTCTTCTGTATTGTCCAAGTCTCACTGCAGTACACGAGTGTGCTGACAATTGCTCTGTACACTAGGACTTTATTTGACTTGCAAAGGCCTTTGCTGTCAAACACCCCCGGCCATAGTTTCTAGAAGGCTGAGCTGGCACAGCTGATCCGGTGTTTGATCTCCTCATCAATGGTGGCCTTTTGAGAAAGATGATTGCCAAGTTATGGGAAGTGCTCAACATTTTCCAAAGTCTCTCCGTCAAGTTAGATGGGAGGTGGATTATTTGGCCGACCAGGTGTCGGTAAAAAAAAGTCAGGTTTGTTTTGGTAAATTTCAAGGATAGGCCAAACCTCCTGCATACAGAATTGAAGAGATCAAACGCAGCTTGAAAATCTGGTGCAATGTGGGCAACGACACTGCAGTCATCCACAAACTGTAGATCTGCATGCCTATGGTGGTCAACTTTTAGTTTAAGCACGGAGGTGAGTGAGGTTAAAGAGTTTGCCATCTAGGTGGTATTTACTACTCACACTAGAGGGCAGCTGATCTTTGTTGAGGTGAATAGCCACAGTCAAGAAGATTGCAAATAGTATGGGGACTATCACAGTACATCGTTGGAACCCAGTCCTTGGATTTGCCTGGCAACAAAGACCATGTTGGAGGTTCCTCTGGAAAGTCGAGTGTAACATTTTGGCTCTGGGAAGATTTCCTCCGTCACAGGAAGTAGATGATTCAGGCGAATGAGTGTCAGGATTTCCCCTGCTGTGCACAAGAGGGAAATACTGCAAACTTTCCACTGCATGATTTCTATCCCTTCTTGAAGACAGTTGCAGTATCACATTCCTGAAGTTGTAGGGAGTTATTGTCCTCCCAAATCCGTAAGATGAGTGCATGGAGTTTTGAGGTGATCAACAACCCACCGGCTTTGAGTACACAGCTGTAATAACATCGAAGAGGCAAAACACTGAGCCAGGCATTATGGAATCCGGGTCATTGGCTCAGGGCTTAGATGTTTAGGGTCACTAGCCAAGGGCATCGAGTGTTACACATATTGTGGTTCAGGGTCAATGATCCAGAGCATTGAAGCTCATTGTAACTGACACGGGATAGTGTGGCCTCAGGGTCACTGACCCAGGACACTGTCCCTTCATAATCACTGACCCAGGCCACTGTACCGTCAGAATCATTGACCCAGGCCATCGGGGGTTCAAGGACACTGAGCTAGACATTATCGCGTCAGAGTCACTGACCTAGGGCTTAGTTTCAGGATCACTGACCGAGGCATTGTTGGCGGAGAGTCACTGACTCATGCATTACAAGTTCAGCCTCACTGCTCCAGGCATTATAGGTTCAGGGTCATTGACCCAGGGCCTTGTTGGCGCAGGGTCATTGACCCAGGGCTTTACAGATTCAGCGTCACTGACTCAGACGTTACAGGTGCTAGGTCACTGACCCAGAGCCTTGTTGGTGCAGGGTCATTGATCAGGGAAGTGAGCGTTGAGGTTTAATGCCACAGGACATTCTGGTTTCGAGGCTAAATTCTCAGGGTATTCAGGTTCAGGGTCAGTGACCCAGGGCATTGAGTATTCTGGATCTTTGACTGGTGTGTTAGTATGTGTATCAATATTAATGTAAATCAATGGGCCCACAGGAAAGGACTCTTTCTCAGAATATAATGTCGGAATGAGTTCTGATGTTGAACGATTTTCAATTCTTCTCACATTTTAATGACTTTAACAATTAGTTTAAAGGGATACTTGACCACATCCTTCATCTGCTCCCTGATCTTAGTTTGCATCACGGCATCAATAAAAGTATTTGTGCAGCAACTCAGCTGTTGTAGCATGGACCCTAGTTGGTTTAATGTATCAGGTGGCCATATTTCATCATAGCCAAAAACAAACATTTGGTACCATATTGAATGCAATGCAAACACTGCCCATAACAATATGAAATTCCACGAGATAACAAACAATAAAATAATGGATTTCCTTCGACTCTCCATCTCTGGGTCTTTGGGACGGTCCCCAATGCTTTTCCCCCGGAGTCTCCTGCGAGCTCTGCTACTCACTAAAATGTTCCTGACAGTGAAAACATTGAGCAGCAGAATCAAAATAAATGGGAGAGCGGGGTTTAGAAGATGATGAATGGATATCACTATTAACCAGAAGAAAGATCTCATAACAACAATTGGCATAAAACAAAACCAGGGGAAATTGATAAATGGATAGTAATTTTTGAACACAAAATACCAGAAAATGTTGCTTAAACAACACAGTACAATCACTGTTCCCAGAACCACAGCCGCTATTCTCTCAGTACAATATTTTCTCTTCAGTTTCTGGCAAGAAATGGCTACAAAACGATCAAAGGTGAAAGTGACAGTGGCCCAGACAGAACAGTCAGTAATGGCATAAAGCAAGACGGCGTGGATATTACACACACGGATGTAATTCATGAAACGAAAATGTTCCCGATAAACAATTGGAATGTGCCTTAATATCAGGTCGAGGAAAACAACCAGTAAATCCATCACTGCCATGGTCACCAGGTAGCGAGTGACACATTTGGAAAGACCACACTTTCCTCGATACAGGATCACAATCGTCATCAAGTTAGCTGTGAGGATGGGAAATAAAAAGAGAAGTTATACGTCAGGCTGGGAACCAGCTTTAGGCAAATGTTTTATTCTACCCATTGATGTATTGAAATGATTATACCTGTAAGAACACAGGGGAAGGTCAGGGATCTGGTGGACGGCAGGAGAAGTTAAATGGCAAACGAATGAGCCTGAAATTGTTGAACTTACTGTTGATCATAATCCTCCCGTCCACCTTTGGCTGCGTGTCCTACAAATTGTGACATCTCCATGTACTCCCAGTTCTAACGCAGGGTCATCAACCAGAAACATTAACCCTATTTGTATCTCCACAGATGCGGCTGGACCTGCTGATTGTTTCCTGCATTTTCTGGTATTATTTCAGATTTGCAGATAACACAGCACTTTGCTCTCGTATAAAAAGACTGACAGAGAGATTCTCTGACCCGTGACAGTCAGCATGGTTTCAAAAGAGTATTTTGCACGCCTGGTGCCTGGATAAAGGATGCACAGAAAGCATGCAGTACTTTCTGCAAGAGGAAGGGAATGAGGCAGATGTAATGATACACTTTGGTGCCAATGACACAGAGAGAGTAGGTATTGAAGTCCTAGGTCAGGAACTAGTTTGGAAGTTAAAGAGGAGGACCTCGAAGGCAAACATCACTGGCTTACTCCCAGTCCCACATATTAGTGAGAGTAGAAGTAGAAGTTTAGGTGTATCAATGCGTAGCTTGACGATGATGTAGGAGGGAAGGCTTCAAACTCTGAGGTAATTAGGACCAGTAATGAGGCAGGGGTGGTGCAGTGGTTAGCACTGCAGCCTCACAGCTCCAGCGACCCGGGTTCAATTCTGGGTACTGCTTGTGTGGAGTTTGCAAGTTCTCCCTGTGTCTGCGTGGGTTTCCTCCGGGTGCTCCGGTTTCCTCCCACATGCCAATGATTTGCAGGTTGATAGATAAATTGGCCATTATAAATTGTCCCGAGTATCGGTAGGTGGTAGGGAAATATAGGGACAGGTGGGGATGTGGTACGAATATGGAATTTGTGTAGGATTAGTATAAATGGGTTGTTGATGGTCGGCACAGACTCGGTGGGCC
Source organism: Heterodontus francisci (assembly GCF_036365525.1). NCBI lineage: Eukaryota > Metazoa > Chordata > Chondrichthyes > Heterodontiformes > Heterodontidae > Heterodontus > Heterodontus francisci. Next base: position 3,745,683 of record NC_090419.1, read on the forward strand.
GAAGGGCCTGCTTCAGTGCTGTATCTCTTTAAAAAAAAAAGGAGGCACCTAATCACAAGGGACAGGTTGCACCTCAACTGGAGTGGACCAACATCCTCGTGAGGAGATTCATTAATGTGATTGGGGACTGTTTAGACTAAATTGGCAGGGGATGGGCACTGACACATAGACGTAGAAAGGAGGAATAGGGTGCATATTGTGAGACTGTTGAACAGGAATATAGAAGGAAATGCTTCCGTCTTCGATGGGATTGGTCTAAGAAGGACTATGAGGAATGTGAATCCAGGATTACAATGTAAGTTTGTAAACGCCAGACGTGTGGTATATAAGGTTGGTCAATTACAAGCACAAAAAGCAGTTCGGGATAATGATGGTGTGGCAAAAATGGAAACATAATTTAGAAATTGTGAGGAGCAGGCGCTTAATATGCAAGGATATAAAGTGTTCAGAAAAGTTAGGGAAGGAGTGAAAGAGAGGTGGGGATGGCAGTAGTGATTAGGGGAGACATTGCAGTTTTGGAAAAGGAGGTTGTACTTGAGGGAGAAAGGACAGGCTTTATTTGGTTAGAATTAAGAAGCAACAAGTGTATGAACACACAAATAATGATACTTTATAGGCGTCCAAATAGTGAGATTGAGATAGGATTAAATTTGCAGGAAAATCACAAAATGTGCAAAAATTATAGATGGTGATATGGGGGAATCAAATATCTATTAGCATAATTCGAGAGTGAAGGGTAAGGAGGCGGAGGAATTCCTGAAATGCGTTCAGGAGAAGTCCCTCGATTAGTATGTTCTCCACCCAACTAGAAAGGAGGCAGTGTTAGATCTGGTGCTGCATAATGAGTGGGACAAGTGGACCAAGTGTCTTTGGGGAAGAACTTGGGTGAGAGTGATCATCACATGCAAGGATTTTGACCATTAATGCAGAAGCGCCGTGAACGAATTAAGGTAGAACGTCTGGAATGGAAGAGGACAACGTTCAGTGAGATGAAAGGGATCCAGCCAAGCTCAAATGGAACCAAAAACTAACAGGCAGACAAAGTGTCGTCTTCAAGGAAGAGTGCCTTCAGCTACAATCTAGTCACATTCAAATAAGGCCAAGACGTTAGGAGACCAGCAACAAGGCTCCTTAGATGACAAGGGTGATAGAGATTATGATGAAATAATGAGTGGTTGTATGATATATGTCAGTTAAACTCATCAAGTGAGAAGCAGGCCAAATACAATCTATTGAGAGGGAAGATGACGAGGAAGGTCAGACTGTCAAACAGAGAATATGAGAATAGAAAATCAGAACAATCTTCTACCGGCGTGTAAATGGAGAGTTGGTAGTAAGAGGTGGATTGGAGTGCTTAAGGACAGGGAGACTAATATCTGCCTGGAGGCGCAGCGACAGGCTAATTTATATAATGAGTACTTTGTATCAGTTTTCACTGAGGAAGTGGCATCTGACAAAACATCTGTCGAAGTAGAGAGGGTAGAGGCGTTGGATTGGGTCAAAATTAAGAGGTGGGAGGACGAAAACAGCAGTCTATGCATATGGTAGATGTGTCACCTTGTCTGGATGGCTTGCATCCAAGGTTAATAAAGGAAGTGGGGATGCAGAGAGCAGAAAGGCTTGCCATTACCATCCAATCTTCCTGGATGTGGAGGAGGTACCTGATGATTGGAGATTGGAAAATGTGACTATCTTATTCCAGAAAAGGTGTCGCGACAGTCGCAGCAACTACAGGTCAGTTAGGTTTAACGTTAGTTACTTAGATCTTGAGTAGGTTAAAGATTCGGGATAACATCGTGGGCCGAAGGGCCTGTACTGTGCTGTACTGTTCTATGTTCTATGTTCTATGTTCTATGCTGGTGGTAAGTAAGTTATTGGAAACAATTATAAGGGAAGAATCAACAGACACTTGGAAATGATAGTCAGCAAGGATTTGTAAAAGACAGATGATGCTTGACTGACCTAAATTAATTTCTGTTGAAATATGAGAGAAGATTGATGAAGGGAATGTGGTTGATGTTGTTTCTATGTATTTTGAGGAAGCTTTTGAGATGGTGCCATCTGAAAGACTGGTTCACAAAATTAAGGTTGTTGGAATAGGAGGCTCACGATCATGTTGGATACAAATGTGACTCAAGAACAGAAGAAAAGCGAGTTGTAGTAAAACGTTTCTGCTCAGAATGAAGGATGGTACACAAGTCAGGAATGTGACGGAATACTCTCCATTTGCCTGGATGGTTGGAGCTCCAACAACACTCAAAAAGCTCGACACCTTCCAGGACAAAGCATACCGCTTTATTGGCACCCATCTACATGTATTCACTCCCTCCACCACCGGCGCACAGCGCCAGCTGTGTGTACCATCTACAAGATGCACTGCAGCAATGCACCAAGGCTCCTTAGTCAGCACTTTCCAAACCCGCGACCTCAACCAACTGGAAGGACAAGGGCAGCAAATGCATGGGTACATCACCACATGCACATTCACCTCCAAGTGACACACCAGCCTGACTTAGAACTATATCACCGTTCATTCACTGTCGCTGAGTCAGAATCCTGGAACTCCCTTCCTAACAGCACTGGGGTGTACCTACCCCAAATGTACAGCAGCAGCTCAACCAGGCAGCTCATCACCACCTCTCAAGGGCAATTAGGGATGGGCAATAAATGGCCAGCGACGCCCAAATCCCATGAATGAATTAAAAAAACATGGCATCTGCTAACCTCCACAGCACCAATATTTCGTGCTGCTCGATGCACTACACTTTCACACACATTCTGACTATGCCAGCCGGGCACCTACCTCTCACTAGTTCCGCATGCCTCCAGTTGGTCACCAAAACTGTGCAAAACAAACACTGATATTATTCCCTCTCTCCTGCAGGGCAAAGTGGCCTATAATAGCAGGCAGCCATAATGAACCAATGTGGGTCAAGCATAACTTCATCCCCGAGCCTGAGGGAGGAGATGGTTCTCTGCATTCTGAGGCCAGCTGTAATAGAGCACGGAACACTCAGCATCACCGAGAGCATTCAGGATGACGCCATGTTCCTGCATTATGCACTTCTAAAGCCCCAGCTCACCTTCATTCTGATATCTTGAATGATGTGCAAGTTGCCGACAGTAGAAGCATGAATATTTTGCTTCCTATCCCCAGTTCCTCACACCAGCCCTTCCCTTCTGAATTTATTATTTTCATTGACAATCCAAAACTGTCATGTTCCTAGCTGCATGAGCTCCAGGTGTCCGAAAGACAGAGAGATAGATAGATTGAGAGAGACTAAGTGACAGAGAGAGACAGAGGGAGAGAGAGAGAGAGAGCAATAACACAACACTGATGATGAAGCCCCGTCAATTTGTCTGATGCTCTCAGCCATCAACTCAAATTGCATGTTCCTTAGAGGCTAGTATAGAGTTTGAATCTTCACGTGGTGTGGGACAGAGCACAAGTGGTCTGCAGACAGGCCGGAAGGAATGTATAGCTCGTGGGCCACTTCATCAGGGGACGATATCACAAGCGAATTTTAATACATGGGACTCAGGTGAGAAAAAAAACATCTGCTGTAGCTAAACAGGAGCATGGAGGTGTCTAACTCCAATGTGGCACAGGACATTGTTGTTGAGCCTATGCTCAGCTGATCCAAAATGTACCTCAAAAGCTGCTGAATCGCCTTTCCTAGTATGGAGGACCACCTGGGGCACGCTGGAAGTGAACAGCAGCATGCACTGCACCATTAGATGTGTTTCCAGCTTTATAGCACTGACACCAGTGGATCTCCATCGCCACAAATTGCGGCCAGGCTGAGATACAGATGAATCGAAATGTTCTTTACAAAATGAATTAGATAACGAGTGAAAGGAAACAAGCTGCAGGAATATGGGAATGGGAGTAACTGAAGGGTTGAGGCAATGGAAGCGGGTGAAAATATTAGAATTAAGGGATTTCCAGAGTGGAAACCTATGTAGTTCAGTGAGCATGGTGTTTTGAATGGGATTTGGCGCTAGTTAGGATATGGGCAGCAGCTTTGGATGAGTTTTGGTCTATTAAATGTTGCAAATGAAGGGTGGAACATTCGGGCAACCGAGCATGGATTGGACAGAGGCACAAATGAGGGTTTATATTGCAGATGGGCGGAGGCAGAGGGCAATATTATGGAGGTGGTCGTCAGCATGATGGGTGAGGGAGAGAATGTTGAATCAGAACTCAGCTCAGGGTGAAAGAGTCCGTGAGTTTGTGAACAGTCAGGGTCAGCCTCAGACAACAGCCTGAGTGGGGAATAGATTCGGTAGACACGGAGCAGCGTTGGTTTTGGGAACTGAAGTTAATTTCATTTTTTCCAATGTTTACATGACAAGAGCACTAGTATAGTGATATAAGATGTATCGATTTAATAGCTGGATATAGCGAATTACCAGGGACCCCAGCAACAGCAAAAATGAAAGAGCAAATTACCTCTGCAGTAAGAAAGTTAGAAATGATTTATTGCTCTAATAGCTGCAGACAAGGTCTTACCAAAAATACCAACTGCAACAAAGTGAGAGAATAAGTGACAAAAGCAGTAACATGGTTAAACCTTGTTTATAGAATTAATATCTGAATTGAAAGACTTACTCGGGACACCGATGATAGCAAGGATGGGATAGTAAATGTACTGAATCATTTTCAGTCTGAAATAGATCCGTCGATCTAATGATAGCCGATCATCATCTTCAGTAAATAGGTGAAACCAAACCAATATATTCCTGACGACTGTTGTTCCATTCCAATCTATGGTTCTCAGCTTCTGATCCATCATTGTAACATTCCAATCCATTGTTTTGAAATTCCAGTCTATCCTCTCCCTCTCTCTGGAGCCGCAATCCCCGTTAGTGCTAGAGGTGATGTTCACGCTGACACATTGAAATAAGTCCCTTATTAATAGAAGTGGGAAATCTTCCAGTGACACAATGACTTGCCCGCGGAGATTGACATTAATTCCAGTCACTGAACAAACAGGTTTAGTTAACCCCTTTTTATTCAAAACCTTTTCTTTAATTTTATTAAGTCGAACTTTTATGCAATATGGTTGGGATGTATGAAGGTTGCTGAGGGAAAGAATGGTGGACATTGCAGTGACACTGTGATAATCTTTCAATCACCTTTTGGCAATGGAAGGGGTGCCCGAAGGCAGTGATTTACCAATGTTAAACCCTTTTTAGAAAAAAAACTGTATTAGGTAAACCCCATAACTAGGATAAATGGGTCTTTTTCCGAATGGCAGGCAGTGACTGGTGGGGTACCACAGGGATCGGTGCTGGGACCCTAGCTATTCACAATATACAAAAATGATTTAGATGCAGGAACTAAATGTAATATCTCCAAATTTGCAGATGACACAAAACTGAGTGGGAGGGTGAGTTGTGAGGAGGATGCAGAGAGGCTTCAGGGTGATTTGGACAAGTTGAGTGAGTGGTGTAATGCGTGGTAGATGCAGTATCATGTGGATAAATGTGAGGTTATCCACTTTGGTAGCAAAAACAGGAAGGCAGATTATTATCTGAACGGCTATAAACTGAGAGAGGGGGAATATGCAACGAGATCTGCGAGTTATCATACACAGTCGCTGAAGGTAAGCATGCAGGTGCAACAGGTGGTAAAAAAGGCAAATAGTATGTTGGCCTTCATAGCGACAGGATTCAAGTACAGGAGCAGGGATCACTTGCTGCAGCTACACAGCGCCTTGGTGAGGCCGCATTTGGAATATTGTGGGCAGTTTGCGTATCCTTCTCTGAGGAATGATGTTCTTGCTATAGAGGGAGTGCAGCAAAGTTTTAACAGACTGATTCCTGGGATGGCGGGAGTGACGTTTGAGGAGATATTGAGTCGGTTAGGATTATATTCGCTGGAGCTCAGAAGAGTGAGAGGGGATCTCATAGCAACTTATAAAATTCTAGAAGGGAGGATTTCAGATATCTGGACCATTGGAATCGCGTCAGGGACAGATGGGACCTGTACAAGAAGGACGGTTTGCATCTAAACTGGAGGGGCGCAAATATCCTGGCTGCGAGGTTCACTAGCGTCACTCGGGAGGGTTTAAACTAGTGTGGCAGGAGGGTGTGAACCAGAGCAGGTAAATAAGGCCAGTAAGACGAAGAGGAAAAGCAGGCATGGGGATGTTGCGGGCTGGTGGCCTGAAGTGAATTTGTTTCAATGCGAGAAGCATAACAGGTAAGGCAGATGAACTTAGAGCTGGGATCAGTGCTTGGAACTATGATGTTGTTTCTATTTCAGAGACACTGTTGCGAGAAGGACAGGATTGGCAGCTAAATATTCAAGGATTTAGAATCATCAGGCGGGATACAGGGGGATGTAAAAGGAGTGGGGGAGTTGCATTACATGTTAAGGAGAGTATCACAGCTGTACTGCGGGTGGACACCTCGGAGCTGTCGTGCAGCAAGGCAATATGGGTGGAGCTCAGGAATAGGAAGGGTGCAGTGACGATGTTGGGGGTTTTCTACAGTCCTCCTAACAGCCACCGGGAGGTCGACAGATATGTGAACAGAATTTGGAAAGATGTAAAGGTGGGTAATTTTAACTTCCCCTATATTGACTGGGACTCACTTAGTGCTGGGGGCTTGGATGGGGCAGGATCTGTATGGAGCATCCAGGAGGGCTTCTTGAAACAATATGTAGATAATCCAACGAGGGATGGGGCCGTACTAGACCTGGTATTGGGGAATGAGCCCAGCCAGGTGGTCGACTTTCAATAGGGGAGCATTTCGGGAACAGTGACCATAATTCCATAAGTTTTAAGGTACTTGTGGATAAGGGTAAGAGTAGTCCTTGGGTGAAGGTGCTAAATTGGGGGAAGGCTAATTATAATAATATTGGGCAGGAACTGAGGAATTTAGATTGGGGGCGGCTGTTTGAGGGTAAATCAACATCTGACATGTGGGAGTCTTTCAAACATCAGATATATAGAATCCAGGACCAGCACGTTCCTGTGAGGAAGAAGGATAAGTTTGACAAGTTTCAGGAACCTTGGATAACACGGGATATTGTGAGCCTAGTCAAAAGGAAAAAGGAGGCATTCTAAATATCCCGCAGGAACAGACTCCCATCGAAATACATCCCCAGGAACAGACTCCCATCGAAATAACCCCCCGGGAGCAGACTCCCAACTGAATACCGCCCCGGGGATGACCATCCCTCCATCGTAAGATCAGAATTAGTGATGTTGACTGATGATTTCAGTTTTCCACACTATTCACAACTCCTTAGATACTAAAGCAGCCCATGTCCAGATGCAGCAAGAATTGGACAACATCCAGGCTTGAGTGAATTCGAACCACACAATTGCCAGGCAATGACCATCTCAAACAAGAGAGAATCTAACCCCTTGAAGTTCACTGGCATTACCATCACTGAATTCCACACTATCAACATCCTGGTCTTACCATTAATCAGAAACTGACCTGACGAACCACAAAAATGCCAAAGCAGGTCAGAGGTGGGGAATCTTGCAGTGAATAACTCAACTCATGATTCCTCAATGCCTGTCCATCATCTACAAGGCACAAATCAGGAGTGTGATGGAATACACTGCACGAGCCTGGATGAGAGCAGATCCAACAACACACAAGAAACTCGGCACCACCCAGGACAAAGCAGCCCTTTTGACTGGAAGCCCACTTACCACCTGCAACATTCACTCTGTTCACTACTGATGTACAGTGGCAACAGTCTGTACCATCGACAAGTAACATTGCAGAAACTCATCAAGGCTCCTTAGGCAACAGCTTCCACCTAAAAGGGCAAGGACAGAACATGTTTCCCTTCAAGCCACACACCATTCTGACTTGGAACGATATCGCTGTTCCTTCACTGCCGCTGGGTGACATTCCTGGAACGCCCTTCCTAACACGTGTACCTAAACACCAGCACTTCAGCAGGCCAAGAAGGCCACTCACGGGTCACGGATGAATAAAATAAGCTATTGAGTAGGGTTTTAATGTGTTATGAATTTAATTAAGTGTTATAAAAGATGATAAAGAGTACAATGTTTGCAGTCGATTATAAAAACAATACAAAAGTTCATGAAAGATTACGAAGTGTCATATCTTGTTATAAAGGTGTTTATATTATTATGAAGGATGATAAAGTTGATGAAGTTTCAAAGGATTATAAGGTGTTATAAAGGATGATGAATGGTTACCAATCATCATAAATATTATAACATTCTATTAAAAACTATAATCAATGTGAAAAAATGGTTATAAAGGAGTACAAAGAATTCAGGCTCAGTCTTCACACCATCTTCGGCCTTCTTGGTTTTGTTGTTCTTTATGTTGCTATCCTGGTCGAGATGGAGATCACCAATGGACGGGGCTGCTGGTGGTGCTTTTCCCTTATGCTTTCCACTGCATCATTGGCTGTGCATGGTGGGCGAGGCTGGAGAACCTCAGGCACTGCCCCCGTCCATTGTGCCGTTGCCATGTGGAACAGCCTCTGCTACCACTTCACAGTCACCATGGGGAACAGACCCCGCCCAATCCCAGTCACAATGATGAAGAGACCCTGCTCCCACACATCCGCTGTGATGTGAAACAGGCACCGCCCAGAATCTCCAGTCAACATGGGGACCAGGCACCGACTCTCTCTTCATTAAGCAGGGCAACAGGCCTCGGTAAATCCCAGTCACCACGGGGAACTCTGCAAAGCTTCATTCCTCCGGCCACCATGGGTAACAGGTCCCCTCCCCACTCAATCTCCACCATGGGAAAGAAGCCCTACCACCACACCCCACCCACTAAAAGAACAGGCTCTGCCGCCACTCCATCATAATCATGCCGAGCAGGCCTCACCCCCCCCACCCCCAACCCCGCCCTCCCCCGGCTGTATCCATGGAGAATGGACCCTGCTACAAGTCCCTCATCACGATAGCGACTTCCCACAGCTCCCAATTATCCGTCACACTGGGGAACAGGCCCCGCCCACCCTGAGATGTCACCATGGGGGACAGGCCAAACTGCTTCTTCAACAAGGTGAACAGGGCACTCCTAGCACTCTCACCATAGAGACACAAACCGGAACTGCTCCATCACCTTGGTGGAAGAACATGGCCCTGCTCTGTCACCAAAGTAACGGGCCCCACCCCTAGCTCTGGCACTACAGCGGTAGCCTCCACCCTCGATCTGGCACCATGGCAGCAGACTCTGGCAATGGATGGTGGAAGTGTGAAAGAAAATGACAAGCTGCTGGAAATAACCAGTCATTTATTTATTTAATTAATAGAACATTTTGAGTAAAGGGATATGTCAGCACATTCTTCAACTGCTCTCTGAACTGAGTCTGGGTCAGTGCATAAATCGCTGTGTTTGTGCAGCAACTCAGGAGCTGCAGCATGAAACCCAACTGTATCAGATAAACGGGTACTGATGGAGCCACCGGCTCCAAATCCTGTATTCTTTGCCACATCGTATTCACCATTAACACAGCCCATAAGAGTATGAAATTGGCCGAGATAACGAGCAGCAAAATTATGGATTTCCTTCGATTCTCCAGCTCTGGGTCTCTGCGACACTCCCTTCTGCTGTGGGCTCGGAGTCTCCTGCGACCTCTGCTGCTCACAAAAATGTGTCGGATGGTGAATGCATTGAGCAGCAGAATCACCACAAATGGGACACAAGGGGTTAGAATGTGATGGAGGAACTCGATTGCTGCCCAGACATGAGAGAAATAAACATACATATTTGCATAACAAAACCAGGGTCTGTTCGCCTTCGAGTACCAACCTGTCAACATAAAATACCAGAAAATGTTCTTTAAGCAGCTCAGCACATTCACACTTCCCAGAACCACAGCTGCCGTTTTCTTGGTGCAATATTTTCTTTTCAGCTTCTGGCAGCAAATGGCCACAAATCGATCAAAGGTGAAGGTGACCGTAAACCAAACAGAACAGTCTGTAGCTGCATGAAGCAGGACAGCGTGGATATTACACATGCGTACGGCCAACAAGAATTGAAACTGTTTTGGATAAACAATGGGAATGTGCCTCAATATAAGGTCGAGGATAATGACAAGTAGATCCACCACTGCCATGGCCACTAAGTAGCGAGTGACACATTTGGAGAGCCCGCACTTTCCCCGAGACAGGATCACAATCGTCATCAAGTTAACTGTGAGGAAGTGAAACAAACCAAGAAATTATACATCAGGCTGGTAGCAAAGTTAACATTTTTGACTGAATACATATTCAGAGTTACAGATGTGTTCCTGTGCCCAATGATGCATTTAAATGGGTATACGTAAAAAAAAACTGAATGGTTCTTATTGGCTGGAAGGCGGAAGAGATTAAATTGGAAAGGGGTTATGCTGAACTGAAATTGCTGAACTCAGTATTGATCAAAATCCTGCAATCCCTCCTTTCCCATGCCGAGTTTAAAAACAGTCCAGTTCCAGCGAATTTCACTGATCTAAAACACATTTTCCTGTTTCTTTCTCCACAGATGCTGCCAGCCCTGTCGAGTCGTTTCAGCATTTTCTGTTATTATTCCAGATTTGTGGCTTCTGCAGCAATCTTGTACATAAAGTTAAATGTTGGACTGACTGAGAGATTCCTTCAACAGTGACAGGCAGCATATAATTCACTTATTCCAAAACAATAATTGGACATGAGTCCACTAAAAAAAAAAAATCAACGAAACAATTAATCCGAATTGTCGCTAAATTAAATGTAAACTAGGGAGTAAAAATAACAGTTGAAAGGAGTTTGGTATGACAGTTGAGCATCAGTGATCACTATCAGTGGTGGACCTTCTTTAGTTCCTGTGACAGAGCTTTCTGTTGGAGATAGGGTTTAAATGAAATAATCCTGATTTGTTTAGGAAATAGAGTTAAAATATGGATTGAATGTGGAATCAGGAATGGATTAATGGGAAATAAAATAGCAGTATTAAATTAAACATAAACACGATCGATGCTGGGACCCCTGCTCCTTGTACTGCACATTAATGTTTTAGATGTGAATATAGGAGGTATGATCAATAATTTCAAAGATGACACGAATATTGGTGGTGTCATAAATAATGAGGAGGAAAGCCTTAGATTGCAGGACGATATAAATGGGCTGGTAAGATGGGCAGAGCAGTGGAAAATGGAATTTAATCCTGAGAAGTGTGAGGTGATGCAACTTGGGGGAACAAAATAGACAATGGAATATGCAATGGGTGGTAGGACCCTCGGGAGGACAGATGGTCAGGGGGACCTTGGTGTACTTGTCCATAGATCACTGAAGGCAGCAGCATAGGTAGATAAGGTGGTTAGGAAGGCATATGGGATAATTGCTGAGGCATAGAATATAAGAGCAGGGAGGTTATGATGGAGCTGTCGAAAACACTAGATAAGCCACAGCTGGAGTACTGTGTACAGTTCTGGGCACCACACTATAGGAAGGATGTGACTGCACTGGAGAGGGAGCAGAGGAGATTCACCAGGATGTTGCCTGGGCTGGAGCATTTCAGCTGTGAAGAGAGACTGGATAGGCTAGAGTTGTTGTCCTTAGAGCTACTTCACGATAAAACATCCACAATTTATTTACCATTGAACTCAAGCTTGTCTAGTAACGTATTGCTGCCAAAACAATAAAACAATTAATGACTTCAAAAGGAAATTTGTTGGCCACTTGAAGGAAATAGACCTGCAGGGCTATAGGAATTGAATGGGGCAGTGGGGACAGACTGATTAGCTCCGTGGAGAGCTGGCATGGAGTCGATGGGCGGACAAGTCTGCTTTTGTGCAGTAAAAGATACTTTCACTCAATGACAGCATAGCATTCTCCCTCGATAAGCAACATTCTGGTTCGCTCTGGAGGTGCAAAGATGGTGAGAATGGCTGACTGCCTCAGATTGAAGCTGCTGTAGCTACTGCCAGGATAGTGAACATTCAGCAACTTTCAGCAACGTTTGCACAGTCACTAATCAAGTGCACATTAATCGATAAGAGTTGTTCATTTCCTTTACCTCTCCACTTTGACATTGGATTCCACAGAGCCACATGAACCATCTGGAACTCCACTGCTTTGGCAAAACCATGGGATTTCTGATCCTGTATTCTCTGTGAGGGAGAAAACGATGTTTTCTATTCACCTGGCCTGGATGCCCTCTGTCATCTCCCGAATGCATCCATGTACACACATTGGGAGGTGTTGGATATGTTGCTCCCCCACCACCTGGAAAGATGTCTATGCAGAGAATGGTCTTAATGGCCACTGACAGCTCTGTCTTGGCTTTGGTGTGAGACTCCAGACTATGTTGATGGAGGCTGCACGTCTCTGTGACCACCTCCTTGTTGAATCGGAGTTACCACGCGTCCAAATCTTGTGTTAGGTGTTGGTAGGAAACGTGCTCTTGAAAATCTCGGGTTGTCCAGCGCAGATTCCGCCAACACCTTCCTCTTCACAGAACTTTCCTTTTCTGCAGCTTCCGCTCCATTTCTTGTAGATCAATATGCGCTGTTAATGCAGTCTCCATATTTCATCCAGAGTTGGGTCAACACTTCCTCAGCCCTCCCTAAATGTATGCAGCAGCTCACAAACTCAACTTCCAGAAAAAAATCTACAGCACCTTAAATAACTTGGCATTAGCAGAGGGAAGTCAATAGCTCCTCACCTATAAGGGCATTTAAGTGGTCATTGGATAGACATATGGATGAAAATGGAATAGTGTAGGACAGATGGTTTCACAGGTCGGCGCAACATCGAGGGCTGAAGGGCCTGTACTGTGCTGTAATGTTCTAATTCTAATTCTTATAAGCTGGATGCCTGGAACATGCAGAGACAGACCAAATTTCAAAGAAGTGCGTCAAGGTTGTGAGAGCACCCTGCCCAACATGGATAACCACACGGGATATGCCAGGTGTGGCTGGCAGCTTGTCCTGCATCATATTGTGTTTTATAATCTTTGCAGCAACAGCAAAATAGCTTCATTCTTCTGTGAAGCCCAGAATCATGGCCATGGAGAGATACAGATGAAAAGAAGTAATCTTTCAAAAGAGATTTGCGATAAATACTGAAAAGGAACAACTCACAGGGATATGGGAAATGGACAGAGGTATAGGAGAAATAGGAGGGGCGAGGACATGGAGGGGTTCAAACACAAGGATGGGAATTGGAAAATTGAGGTGCTGCTAGACCAGGAACCAATGCATTTCGCTGAGAACATGTGGATGGGTGCATGTTGTTTGGTGTGATTTAGTATTAGTGATTTGAATCTCCTGTCGTGTAAGAGAGGTTGTACCTGTGAATCTCACCAGTATAGTTTTGGAATAGGCGAATCTGGATTTAAGAAAAGCAATGATAAGGGTTTATACAACGGATGGGCTGAGGTAGATTGCGATATTTTGCAGGTGGTAGGAGTCAGTATTGATAGCGGCGATAATATGTGATTTCAAGTCAGCTTAGGATCAAAATGATTGCCCAGGTTGCAAACAGCTGCTCCAGCCTCAGATATTGTCAAGTGAGGGGGATTGAGTCTTTGGTTAGCATGTTGACTTTGTACCAGGAATCAAAGAAATGGCTTCCATTTCCTCAATATTGAAACAACAAAGATTTGTAACAGAATGAATCATGGTTTATAGATATAATAACTGGACTGAGAGACTTACCAGGGACACCAATCACAGCAAGGATGGGATAGTAAATGTGTTGAATAATCACAAGTGCATATTTGATCCGGAATTCTAATGTTAGCCAATGATAATGTGCAGAAAGAAAATAAAACCAATTGGTTATACTTCTGCTCATTGCTGCCGCATTCCAATCTTCCATTCTCAGATTCTGATCAACTGTTGTAACTTTCCAGACTTCTGCTCCCAGATTCGGGTCCATTGTTGTCGCATTCCAGTCCATTGTTCCCAGATCCTGGCCCATTGTCGCAATAATCCAATATATTCTTCTCAGATCCTGACCTATCCTCTCCCTCTCTCTGTAGCCACTGAACCCTGTTATCACCGGGGATGATGCTAACGTTGACACAATGGCATAACACATTGCAAAGAGTCCTTTATTAATGGAACATGGAATCCCCCCAGTGACACAATTAGTGACAATGGAGACAGATATTAATTACAGTCACTGAACAAACAAGTTCAGTTAATCTCTTTCAACGCAACACATTTTCATCGAGTCGTAGAGATATACAGCACAGAAAGAGGCCGGTCAACCCATCGTGTCAGTGCTGGCCATCAAGCATATAGCTACTTAAATTATATCATATCTCCCCTCAGCCTACTGTGCTTCAAGGAAAACAACCCGAGCCTTTTCAGTCTCTCTACATAGCTGAAATTCTCCAGCCCAGGCAACATCCTGGAGAATCTCATCTGCACCCTCTCCAGTGCAATCACATCTTTCCTATGGTGTGGGGCCAAGAAATGAACAAAGTACCCCAGCTGTGGCCTAACTAGCGTTTTATACAGCTCCCTCATAACCTCCCTGCTCATATATTCTATGCCTGGGCTAATAGAGGCACGTATACCATATGCTTTCCTAATCACCTTATCTACCTGTGCTGCTGCCTTCATTGATCTAAGGACAAGAATACCAAGGTCCCACTGACCCTCTGTACTTCCTAGGGTCCTACTACCCATTGCATATTCTCTTGACATGGTAGTCCTCCCACACTGCATCACCTCACACTTCTCAGGATTATATTCTATTTGCCACTGCTCCACCCATTTTACCAGCCAATCTATATCGTGTTGCATCTAACGCTTTCCTCCTCACTATTTACAGCACCACCAATTTTCTTGTCATCTGTGAACATATTGATTATACCACCTGTATTCAAGCATAAATCATTAATGTACACTACAAACAGCAAGGGATCCAGCACCGATCCCTATGGTGCACCACTGGCCACAGTCTTCCACTCGTAAAGACAACCCTCGACAATAACCCTCTGCTTTCTGCCACTAAACCTATTTTAGATCGAATTTACCAAGTTGCTCTGGATACCATGAGCTCTTATCTTCTTAACCAATCTCCCATGTGAGACCTTATCAAACGCCTTACTGAAGTCCATTTCGACTGCAGCAACTGCTTTGCCCTCACCTACACATCTCGTCACGTCCTCTAAAAATTCAATCAAGTTAGTTAGACAAGATATCCCCTGACAAATCCATGCTGACTATCCCTGATTAATCCTTCCCTGTCCAAGTGGAGATTAATTCTGTCCCTCAGAGCTTTTTTCAGTAGTTTCCCAACCACTGATGTTAGACTCACCGGCCTTTAATTACCTGATTTATCCCACGATGTTGTACCGAACCTTTAACCTATTCTAAGATCAAACTAACTACCTACCCTTCATTCTACCATCATCCATATACCTATCCAAGAGTAGCTTAAATGCCCCTAATGTATCTGCTTCTACTACCACCGCTGGAAGCGCATTCCACACACCCAACACTCTCTGTGTAAAGAACCTACCTCTGACATCCCCCCGAAATCTTCCTCCAATCACCTTAAAATTATGCCCCCTGGTGATAACCCTTTCCAACCTGGGAAAAAGTCTCTGGCTATCCACTCTATCTATGCCTCTCATCATCTTGGACCCCTCTATCAAGTCACCTCTCATCCTTCTTTGCTCCAATGAGAAAAGCCCTAGCTCCCTCAATCTTTCTTCATAAGACATGCCCTCCAGTCCAGGCAGCATCCTGGTAAATTCCTCTGCACCATCTCTAAAGCTTCCACATCCTTCCTACAATGAGGCGACCAGAACGGAACACAATATTCCAAGTGTGGTCGAACCAGGGCCTTATAGAGCTGCAGCATAACCTCGTGGCTCTTATACTCAATCCCCCTGTTAATGAAAGCCAACACACCATACGCCTTCTTTACAGCCCTATTAACTTGGGTGGCAACTTTGAGCGATCTATGGACATGGACCCCAAGATCCCTCTGTTCCTCCACACTACCAAGAATTCCGTCTTTAAGCCAGTATTCTGCATTCAAATTCGACCTTCCAAAATGAATCACTTCACACTTTTCCAGGTTGAACTCCATCTGCCACTTCTCAGCCCAGCTCTGCATCCTGTCAATGTCCCGTTGCAACCTACAACAGCCTTCCACACTATCCACAACTCCAGCAATCTTCGTGTCATCGGCAAACTTGCTAACCCAGCCTTCCACTTCCTCATCGAAGTCATTTATAAAAATCACAAAGAGCAGAGGTCCCAGAACAGATCCTTGTGGAACACCACTGGTCACCGAGCTCCATGCTGAATACTTTCCATCTACTACCACCCTCTGACTTCTATGGGCCAGCCAATTTTGTATCCAGACAGCCAACTTTCCCTGAATCCCATGCCTCCTTACTTTCTGAATGTGCCTACCATGGGGAACCTTATCAAACCTCTTGTACCACTCCAGTGAACAGAGAGGATCTGAAAATTTCTGTCAAAGCCCCTGAAATCTCGTCCCTTGCCTTGCCTTTTGTCACTCAATAAAGTAAAATATTTACCCAATCCACATGGGATGCATGACAGTTGCTCAGTGAAGGAATGGTGGAAACAGCTGAGTCACCAGATAGAAAATGTCAATTGTCCTTGGCTGCAGGAGGCAGCAGAGGACTGGTGGACTGGAGGAGAGAAGCTGAAGAATGGACAGCAAGCCAGCTGCAGACACATAAAACAGTGTGTATGAGGTAAAAGGTGTTATGTCATACTGGTGGAAGGCTGCAAGTGGTGTTCCACATTGACCAACGCTGGGAACAGTATCGTTCACCAGTTACATAAAGAATGAAGCACAATTTGCAACTTTGCTGACAAATCCACACTGAGAATATAGTTAATAAAGTGGAAGAATGCAACAAAGTAGCGAATTAATTGAAAAATGTTGTTTATAAACGTTCAGAATGGACAATTAGACAGCAAATTAATTTCAATATAATGATATGTGAGGACTTTTGGTCAGAAGAATCAGGTTCTGAAATGCACCTTCGAACATAATTGCATGAATAGGGTAGAGAGGAACAGGTAATCAGAGATAAAGAGTTCAAATTAAAATTTAAAAGAGCAAACATGAAAGGTCACAGACCTAAAAAGTTAACTCTTTTTCTCACTCCACAGATGCTGCCAGACTTATTGAGTATTTCCAGGACTTTCTGTTTATAGAACTGGATTTCTCTTCGAAAGAAATGGAATTGAAAAAGCAGAGCTGATATTAAACTAATACAGAACCTTGGTAACACAACACTTAGCATACGATGTACAGTTCTAGTCTCCATGTTGCAAAAAAGATATTGATGTACTGGAGAATATGCACTTATTTTAACCAGAATGGTTCCAGAACTGAGAGAAGTGCGCTATTTATTTCATTGTTCACCATTTATTAATGCTATCATTTATTTCCCTCTGTCTGATCTTCGCATTATGAAAACCAGATATGTATACTCCTCAGTTATCTGTGACTCTTCTCACAGGGACACTCCGCACTGAGCTCAGAACAGTCAGTGGTACAGGTTACACGTGTAGAGACTCTGAATCAGATGTAACAATATATCCATCAAATCTTAAGCAGTTCGAGAATAGGTCGTTTCAATAAACACAGTCCAAGTTTCTTCCTCTGTAATAGCAAGACAAAAAAATTCATCACTCCTGACACACAGATTTTTATGACCCATCTGGGGGGAAGGCGATACTCAGCAGTAAAGTAAATGTAGTGTTTACAGTAACTATACTCAGAGCACGAAATTCATTCGACAGGGAATTAGAATGCTGTGACAATGCTATGTAATGTCAGGAATTAATTAACATCCGTTTCTTTTGGTGCAGTTTAATGGGTGTCTCAAACTCCGTTTTTTCATGGTTGTGCTTTCAGACAGAACTGTTCATGATATGAACATAGGAAAATGGGAACATCGAAGCAAGAGTAGGCCATTCAGCCCTTGGAGCCTGCTTCGCCATTCGATTAAATTTGGCTGATATTCTACTTTCCCGTGCTATCCCCACATCCCTGGATGTCATTTGCATCTGGATATCTGTAGATTTCTGTCTTGAGCATCCTCAATGATTGAGCTTCCACAGTCCTCTAGGATAGAGAATGCCAAAGATTCACCAACCGCTGAGTGACGAACTTCCTCCTCAGTCTTAAATGGCTTACTCCTTATTCTGAGACTTTGCCCCCTTGGTCTCCACCCACCAGCCAGGCGCAATATCGAATCTGCATCTACTTTTGGCACGCCGTTTATGATTTTTTAACGTTTCAATGAGATCACATCTCATTCTTCGAAACTCGAGAGAATACAGGCTCAGTTCCCTCCATGGCAAGTATATTGTTCCTCAGATGAGGAGATAAAAACGACACAATACACCAGGTGTGGTCTCACCAAGGCTCTATACAATTGCAGCAAGCCTTGTTTACTTCTCTACCTAAAACCCCCTTTGATTAAGCTGAACATACTATTTGCCTTACTAATTGTTTGCTGCAGCTGCATGCAAGGTTTTAGTGATTCATGAAAAAGGACACCCAGGCAGCTTTGGACATCAACATTTCCCAATCTCTAATCATTTAAGAAATAGTCTGTTTTTTTCTGTGTTTTTCTACCAAAGAAAATAACATCACACTTATTCACATTACATTCGATCTGCCATGTTCTTGCCCATTCCCTTAGTCTGTGAAAGTCCCTTGAAGCCTCCTTGCATCCTCCTCACAACTCAAATTCCCACCTGGTTTTGTGTGATTAGCAAATTTGGAAATATTACATTCGGTCGCCATATCCAACTCATTTACATAGATTGTGAATGGCTGCAGCCCCAGCACTGATTCCTGTGGTATCCCATTAGCAACAAGCTACCATCCTGAGAACGGCCAGTTTATTCTGTCTGTTAACCAATTCTCAATTCATTGCAGTATATTAACCTTAATCCCATGTGTTCTAATTTTGTTTACTAACCTCCTGTGTGGGACAGTATCAAATACCTTCTGAAAATTCAAATACACCACATCCATTGGTTCTCCTTTATCTATGCTGCAAGTAAAATCCGAAAAAACTCCAACAGCTTTGTCAAACATGATCTCCCTCCATAAATTAATTTTGACTCTTTCAAATTATATCATGATTTATTAATTGTCTAGTTGTCACATCTTTAGAATAGATTCTTCCATTTTCCATACTACCAACGTCAAACTCACAGGTCTGTAGTTGCCCGTTTTCTCTCTGCCTCCTTTCTTCAATAGTGCGGTTATATTTGCTACTTTACAGTCCGAAGGGACCTTTCCAGAATCGATAGAATATTGAAAGATAACCGCCAGTGCATTCCCTCTCTTTTCGCCACCTCCATCAACACTCTGGGGTGTGGCTCATCTGATCCGGTAGATTTCTCAACCTTCACTCCGGTTAACCCTTCGACTGCTAACTCTTCATTAATACTAATTCCTTTCAGTTCCTCATTTTTGAAAGTCCCTTGGTTTCCTAGTATTCTGGGACATTTTCTGTTTCCTCCTCCATGAAGACAGATACAAAGTAATTGTTTATTTTGCCTGCCCATTCCCTATTCTCCATTAACAATTCTCCTGTCTCCACCTGCAATAGGTCTGTCCTTGCTAATCTTTTCCTTTTCACATACCGAAATATACTTTTACCATCCACCTTTATGTTTCTTGCTATGTTGCATTCATATTATATTTTCCCTTTTCTTATCAATTTCTTGGTCATCATTTGCTGGATTCTAAATTGCTCACTATCCTCGGGTTTACCCATTTTTCTGACAGCCTGATAAGCCACGTATCTTGATCTAGGCAATCTTTAACTTTTACTAGCCACGGTTAATTTATCTTTCCTGTTTGGCTTTTGTGTCTTAGAGGAAAGTTTATTTGTTTTAGACCATGTAATGCATCTGCAAATGCTGCCGTTACCATTCTCTGGACAAATGCTTTGCCTTTTCGTACGTCTATTCCTAATCCATTTGCCTTTCATCCCATGACATCTTTGTCATTTAATCTCTCCTTCCATCCACCCTATCACACACCTTCCCTTTTGTTTTTCTTCCCCTCCCCCTTCACTCGCACAAACCCAACTACATTTCTAATCATTTCCAGTTCTGACGAAACGTCAGAGACCTGAAAGATACATCTGTTTCTCTCTCCCCAGATGCTGCCAGACATGCTGCGTATTTCAGCTGTTTTTATTTCAGATTTCCGAAGTATGTTGCTTTTAGTTTACCTGACTAAATGATTTCGAAATAGAACCATGTTCCACCATTATATCCGTACAACTCCACGGAGACAGATACTCCCAGTCGAACATGATCACTGGGATCAGGTTTCCCACTCCGGCTAGTGACCCACTCTCAGTTCAGCTTAACAGTGACAGATACTCCAAATAATACATGACCACTGGGATCTTGTGTCCCACTATCGTTAGTGAACTTAACTCAATACAATACTACAGAGCCAGATACTGTCAGTAATACATGATCATTGGAGTCAGGTGTTCCACTCTGGTTAGTGATCCACACTCAGTATAATTTTGCACTAACTGATATTCCCACTAAAAATCTTACTCGGAGAGTTACTGTCACTGAGCTCCAATTCAACATTACATGAAATTCCACAAAATGCCATAACTACATAATTCAGAGAGCCTGTCAGTTACAAACAGAGGTTTTATTAACGAATGAAAATTCGAGGCTGCATTCTCCCAGCAATGAGGGTGTTCTTTCCAACACCCTTAGAGCCATCCCTCGCTCTCATTTTGTTTTAGCGAGGTCCTTCACTCCATTGTGGTTCAGACGGGGAAGAGCAGATTGTGTCCATCATCCATCTGGGCCTTGAGCTGCAGGATCTCACTGCGATGTATGGAGAATTGGAATGGCAGGCAGTGAAACTCTGAGGAGTCATTCACTGTCTCATCGGCGAGAGTCTTCAACTATTCCTGGGGATGGGAGAGCGAGGACGAAACAACATGCAAGGACAGTTTTAATCAGACAGAGAGATTCACTGTCCATCGCCATGACTGACCAATCAGAGAAAACGCAGGAAAAGGAAAAGGCCATTAAACCCTCTTGAATCTGATAAACAGGAACAGGAGGAGGCCATTAAGCTCCTTGAGCCTGTTATGCTGGAACAGGAGGAGTCCATTTGGCATCCGCGGGCCTTTCCGTCTTTCGATGGCAGTTGTGGTGGGGAAGGTGGTAACTGTGCAATAGCTGATTGTTTTAACGTAGTAGTGGCTCTCTCAGCAGGAGACGGGACCTGGAAGTATTTATCTCCACCGAAGTGGGCAAACGGGACCTAGGGACCTGTCATCCAAACAAACAGCACATCCAACATTGCAGTGCATCCTCAAATCGCCTCTTCGACAGGACAGCACTCCCTCAGTAATGCTCCTCCAACAGTGGAGCACTGCCTCAGTACTGCCCATCTGATTGTGCCTCATTCCCTTAGTATTGACCTTTCGACCATGCAGTGCTCCCTTAGTACTGCCCCATTAGCATCGTAGCACTCCCTCAGTGCTGCTCCTCTGATTGTCTCAGCACTCCCTCAGTACAGATCCTTGGACAGTGCAGTGCTCCCTCAGTGCTGCCCCTCCGACATTGAAGGGCTCCCTCAATGCTGCTCCTCCGACTGTTACAGCCCTCCCTCAGTGCTGATCATCCGACATTGCAGTGCTCCATCAGTACTGCTCCTCTGACAGTCTCGCCCTCCCTCAGAGCTGCCCATCCCACTGTGAAGCACTCCCTCAATGTTGGTACTGCCAATAAATCCGAAACAGGGGATGCTTGTTCACAAGATATTCTGGCGGGGCAATTTGAGAGGGCTGATTAAAACATATAGTGGATCCTGGGATCTATACAGAGAGGCACAGCCTACAATACATGGACATTGCACTAAACATTTATAAAACGCTGATTAGTTCCCAAATGGAATATTTTCTCCAGTTCTGGGCACCGCAGTTTCAGAAAGATGTCAAGGTATTAGACAGGGTGCAAGAGGTTATTTCCCAGAATAGCCACAGGTATGAGGGATTTCTGTTAATTTGGAGAAACGAGAGAATTTGGGATTGTTTTCCTTAGAGCACAGAAGCTTAAGAGTATATTTAATCAAGTCTTTCAAAGTCACACAATTTTTTGATAGAGTCAATATGCATAAATGTTTCCAGTGGCAGGAGGGTCTGTAACCAATTGACAAAGGTTTATTATAATTGACTATGGCACCAGAGGGGGCAATGAGAAATGTTTTTACACAGTGAGTTGTTGTGATCTGGAATGCACTGCCTGAAAAGGTGCTGGAAGAAAATTCAAGAGTAACTTTTAAAGGAGAATTGGATAAATACTTGAAGGGAATGAATGTACAGAGCTATGGAGGAAGATCGGTGGAGTGTGAGACTAAGTGGATCAGTCTTAAAGAGCCAGCACAAGGACAACGGTCGGAATGACCTCCTGTGCTTTATGATTGTGAATTTAGGTGTATTACTCAGACTGAGAGAGTGCTCTGGGTTCATCACGAAGCATGCAGGGCAGCGACTGGAAAGCGCAGAATTCCAGGTGACACACTTGAAGGATACTTTGTGTTCAGCAGAATTGGAGGATGAAAGTAGCGTTTCCAGTAACATAAAGGCTAGAATAGATAATGAGTATATTGTATCAGTGTTTACTAAGGAAGATGAATCTAACAAAATATCAATAGAAGCGGAGAGTTGAGCCAATGCATATGGTAAAATTTGAGAGAGGCAGGTGCTGAAAAGGCTGGCTGTGATAGGGGTAGATAAGTCACCTGATCCAGATGGACTGCATGGCAGGTTACTAAACAAAGTGGGGGTAGACATTGCAGAAGGGCGTGTCATAATTGTGCAATCTTCCCAGATATGAGGGAAGTGACAGAGGGTTAGAGAGTGGCAAAGTGAATCCCTTATTCAAAAAAGGGTGCAAGGACATTTCTGGCAACTGTAGGCAGTTGGCCTAACATCAGTGGTGGATAAAAGTTTAGAAATAAGACTCAGGGAAAAATCGACTAGCACTTGGAGAGGTTTCAGTTAATTTGTGATAGCCAGCACGGATTTGTAAAAGGCAGATCATGCTTGACTAATTGGATTGAATTGTATGATGTTCAACAGATAAGGTTGAGGAAGGAAATGCAATGAATGTTGTTGACATGGACTTTAAGAATGAGTTTGATAATGTAACACATATTAAGCTGCTTAACAAAATTGAGGCTCATAGAATAGGAGAACCAGTGTTCAACTGGATACAAAATTATCTAAAGGACAGAAAACAGCGCGCCATGCAAAATGATTGTTTTTTTTTTTGCAGACTGGCGGATGGTAGATAGTAATTTTCTCCCAGAGTCAGTGCTCGGAGCATTTTTTTTTGCTATATTTAAGTCTTGCATCTTGGAATGCAGAATCTCGAAATGTGTCGATGGCACAAACCTTGGAGGTGTGGCAAACAGTGAGGATGATATGAACAGCCTACAACAGGACATAGATGTGCTAGAAAAATGGAAAGACAGGTGGCAGATGGAATTTAATACAAGTAAGCGGTCATGCATTTTGGCAGAAGGAATAGGGAGAGGCAATATAGACCGAATGGCACGGTTCCAAAACGTGTGCAGGAACAGAGAGACCTGGGGATGCTTGTACATCGAACTTTGAAAGTTGAAGGACATACTGAGGGAGTGGTAGCCAAACATATGGCATTGTTGACTTCGTAAATAGACGCATTGTGCAACAGTCAGGGAAGTTATGTTGAAACTTTATAACAATCTGGTTATGCCCCAATTGGATTAGTGTATGCATTTCTGGTCATCACACTTTTGGAAGGATGTGAGGATCCCTCAGAGGGTGCGGAGGAGATTTACCAGAATGGTTCCAGATGAGGGGATTGCTAGCTGCAACGTGAGGTTGGAAAACTTTTCTTTGTTCTCCTTGGAGCAAAGGAGATTGAGGGGAGAATTGATAGAGGTGTACAAGGTTATGATATTCTTCGATACGTTAGACAAGGAAAAGCTGTTCCTATCAACTAATGGTATAAGAGCTGGCAAACGCAAAAAATGCAGAGGATGTGAGAATAACTTTTATTTACCCAGTGAGTGATAATAACCTGGAACTCGCTGCACTTGAGCTTGGTAGAAGTAGACACAATCGAAATTATCTAAAGAAATTGGATGGGCGCTTAAACGAAAGAGAATTGGAGTGCTGCGGTTATTAACCAGGGGAGTGGGACTGACTGGATTGCTCCATGGAGAGCTGGCATAGACTCGATGGGCCGAATGTCTTCCTTCTATGCCGTAAATGGCTCTAGGACTCTGCCCGCCGGTGCACCCCATTCCTAATGGGTATGATCCGAATGCATCATTTTTGTGATTTGATCTGCCATTGATGGATTTCCTTCTCATGGCCAATTCTCTCTCTCTCCCTCGCTTTCACTCTGATTCTCGTCTGTAGGTTTGTGCTGGGCCTCAGGCCAGTTTCAATTATCTTAACCAGCGCAAAATCCCCAAAAGACAGAAAATGGAATGGTTGCAGCCTAGTTCATCAACCACAATTTGTGGAACCTGGATTGTCTGCTCCTAGCAAGAAGAACAAACCACATGGTCCGGCCGCAACTGTTGGCAGTGTTAAGGGGGAGCACAGAGCAGGAAATACCCAGGATTCATCCCACCCGCTCCTCATCTCACCCATTCGACATATCCTTCTATTCCTTTCTGCCTCATGTGTTTATCCAGCTTCCCCCAAAATACATCTACACCATTTACTTCAACCACTGCCCGCGCTATTGAATCCGAAATTCTCAACATTCACTGGGTAAGGAAGCTTCTCCTGAATTCCATTCAACCCCCTCGAGTCGGAGAGATGATCGGTTCATTCTGCACCAACCCCAAACTCTCTATAATGGTAGGTCCAGCGAGTCTGCTCTGCAAAGTAAATGATGGGGTGATACTGAATGAATCTACCAGTGACCAAAAAGATTGAGAGCTAGTGTGTTAGTGAGAGGAGTTACGGGCCTGGATTAAACCCTCCTGCTTCGATACGAAAATAAAGTAAAATATTCTGTCTCTGAATGCGTTTTGGTTTATTGATTGCTCACCAGAATTCTCTCATTCATTTCTTCCATTCCGTGTGTTAACCGTTGCTTACTTGGGGCTGTGAGGTGTGTACTGCGCCCCGCATGCATAGAGCAGGAAGATCCCAGGCTTCATCCCGCCAGCCTATATTGTGTTATCCGATCTCGCCGTGTGAGGTACTGACTGATCCGCTCCTCTTCCTGTGTAACAAGCTCAAGGGGGTTGAATGACCTCCTGCTGTTGCTATTTAACAGGCTAGAGAGGGCTGAATGGCCTTTTCCAGTTCCAATGGGGTGCTGAGGGATTGTATCTACATACTTTAAATGTATATATGCGTGTGAGTGTTGCATGTGCAGCTCCTGCAAACCTCCATATCGCTGCAATTGTCTCCAGCACCTACAGCCCCCCTATCTGAGTATCCTCATCCAGCCCCTACAACCCTCCATATCTCTGTAAACTCTTCCAGCTCCTACAAGCATCCCTATCGATGCAACACCCTGCAGCCCAACAAACCTCCAAATCACTGCAACCTCCTCAAGCTCCGACAACCCTCCCAGTCTATGTGACCTCCTGCATCTCCTACAACCCACCATATCTCTTTAACCTCTTCTAGACCCTATAACCCTCCGATATATATAGCCACCTGCAGCTCAAACAACCATCCCTATCTATTTTACCTCCTGAAGCCCCTACAACTCTCGGTAACTTACTCCAGGTCCTACAACCCTCCCTATCTATGAAATACCCTGCAATCGTCCATGTCTCTGTAAGCTTCTCCAGCTCCTACAACCGTCCCAATCTCTGATACCTCCTGCATCTCTTGCAACCTACCATAACTCTCTATCCTCCTCCAGTCCCTATAATCCTCCATATATTTGTCACCCCTCCAGCTCCAACAACCATCACATGTATGTAACCTCATGCAGCCGCTGCAACCCTCCATAAATCTATAATCTTCTCCAGCTGCTGCAGCCCTCTCTATCTGCTTTAATCCCTGGAGTCCGACAACTCTCCATATCTCTGTAAAGTCCTCCAGCCCCTACAACCCTCCCAATCTCAGTGACCTCCTGCAGCTTCTGCAACCCTGGATATCTCTCAGACCCCATCCAGCGCCAACAACGCTCCATATTTCCTAACCCACTGGAGCTCTTACAACCCTCCCTGTTTATGTAACCCCCTGCAACGCCTACATACCTCCATATCTCTGTAACCTCCTCCAGCTCCGACAAACCTCCCAATCTATGTAACCCGCTGCAGCGCTGACAAAACTCCACATTATTGCAACCTCCCCCTGCTCTTACAACCCTCCCTATCTATGAGACCTCCTGCAGCTCATATAACCCTGTATATCTCCGTAATCTCATCTGGCCTCTACAACTCTACATATATATGCAACCTCCTCCAGCTCCTACAACTCTCCCAATCTATGGGACCTCCCGCAGATTCTGCCACCCTCCATATCTCTGTAACATCCTCCAGTCCCTATAAAACCCCATTTAAATGTAAACACCTACAACCATCCCGATGAATGTATCCACGTGCAGCCCGTAGGTCCCTCCAAATCACAGCAACCTCCACCAGCTCCCACGACACACCCTATCTATGTAAACTCCTGAAGCCCTTACAATCCTCCATATCTCTGCATCCTCCTCCAGCTCCTACAACCCTCTCTACCTCTGTAACCTCCTCCAGCCTTTATAATCCTCCAAATATATGTAAACCCCTGCAGCCTTACAAGCGCCCATATCTCTGTAACCTCTTGCAGCTCCGACAACATTTCCTATCTATGTAACTCCCCACAGCCCCTGCAACCCTCTATATCTATGCAACCTTCTCCAGCTCCTACAACCCGCCCCCAATCCCTGCGACCTACTGCAGCTCCAAAGCCCCTCCATAACTCTTCAGCCTTCTCAAGACCCTATAACCATCCATATATATCTAAACCCCTGCAGCCCCTACAAACCTACATATCAATGCAACCTCCTCCATCTCCTGCAGCACTCCCAATCTACGGGACCTCCTGCAGCTGTACAACGCTCCGTGTATCTATAACATCCACCAGCCCCAATAATCCTCCATTTAGATCTAACCTCCTCCATCTCCTACAGCACTCCCAATCTACGGGACCTCCTGCAGCTGTACAACGCTCCGTGTATCTATAACATCCACCAGCCCCAATAATCCTCCATTTAGATCTAACCACCTCCAGCTCCTACGAACATCCCTAGCTATTCAACCTCCAGCAGCCCTCACGACCATCCATATCTCTGTAACTTTCTCCCACTCCTACAACTCACCCTATCTTTGGACCCCCCTGCAGCCCCTACAATCCTTTGTATCGCTGTAACGTCGTCCAGCTCCTACAACCCTCCTTATCTCTGTAATGTCCTCCAGCTCCTATAAACCTCCCCATCAATGTAACCCTCTGCAACCCCTGCAGCCCTCCATAACAAGGTAAACCTCTCCAGCTTCGAGAGCACTGCACCATCCCTCCCCACAAACATTGTGACCACCTGCAGCTCCTACAACACTCCATAACCCTGGAACCTCCTCCAGCCCTATAACCCTCCCTATCTCTTTAACTTCCTCCAGTCCATACAAACCTCCAGATATCTCTAATCTCATCCAGCCCATATAACACTCCATGCACAAGTAACCTCTCCAGACCTACAACCCTCCCTATCTGTGCACTCCAACAGCCCCGACAGCCCTCCTTATCTCTGTAACCTACTCCAGCTCCTGCAACCCTCGCTATTTATGTAAGTCCTGCAACTTCTAGAACCCTCAATTGTTCTCTTATCTCCTCCATCTCCTGTAACCCTCTGCAGCTCCAACATTGCTTCATATCACGGCAACCTTCTCCCGCTCATGAAACCCTCCTACTTTAAGGGATTTCCTGCAGCTCATAAAAGCCTCCATATCTCTTTAACCGCAACCAGCCTGTATAATCATTCATATATATGTAAACCCCTGAACCCCTACAATCATCCAAATCACTGTGACCTCTTCCGCCTCCTAAAACCCTCGCTATCTATGCCACCCCTGCGGCCCTTCAACCATCCATATCTCTGTAATTTCCTCCAGCTCCTATAACCCTCCCTATCTATGCAATACCCTGCAGCCCCTGCTGCCGTCCATATTTCTGAAACCTTCTCCAGCCCCGACAACCCTCCCTTATCTATGTAACCGCCAGCAGCCCCTACAACCCCCCATATCTCTGTAACCAAAACCAGTCCCTACAGCCGTCCCTATCTATTTAAGCACCTGCAATCCCTAGAACCCTCCATATCTCTGTTATGCCCTCCAACTCCTATAACCCTCCCGATCTATGTCACCCACTGCAGCCCCGACAGACCCCCATATCACTGCAACCTCCTCCAGCTCCTACAACGCTCCCACTTCAAGGGTCCTCCTGCAGCTCATACAACCCTCCATATCTCTCTAACCTAATGCAACCCTTGTAATCCTCCATATATATGTAACCCCCTGCAACCGAATACCGTTCAAATCGCTGTAACCTCATCCAGCTCCGACCACTCTCCCTATCTATGTATCCCCCTGCATCTCCTGCCGCTCTGCATATCTCTGAAAACGTCTGCAGCTCATAAACCCAGCCCCCATCGATGTGACCTCAGGTAGCCGTTACTGCCTTCCTTATCTCTGTAATGTCCTCCAGCTCTTCCAACCCTTCCACTCTCAGGGACCTCCTGCAGCTTATGTAAACATCCATATCTCTCTAAGCTCATCCAGCCGTTATAACCCTCCATATATATGTGACCACTCCTGTAACCATTCCTATCCATGTAAACCCGTCCAGCTCGGACATCCCGCCATATCTCTGTAACCACCTCCATCTCTTACAACCCGACGTATCTACCTCAGCCCTTGCAGCCCCTAAAAACCTCCATATAAGTGCAACCTCTTCCATCTCCGATAGTCCTCCCAATCTATGGGACCAACTGCATGTCCTACAACATCTCTCTATAACCTCTTCCAGCCCCATAACCCTCCATATATATGTTACCACCTCCATCTCCCACAACCATCCCAATCTAGGAAACCTCCTGCAGCACCTAAGATCGTCCACATCTGTGTAACCTGTGCAACCTCCTCCACATTGGGGCGGCACAGTGGCGCAGTGGTTAGCACTGCAGCCTCACAGCTACAGCGACCCGGTTTGAATTCTGGGTACTGCCTGTGTGGAGTTTACAAGTTCTCCCTGTGTCTGCGTGGGTTTCCTCCGGGTGCTCCGAATTCCTCCCACATGCCAAAGACTTGCAGGCCATTATAAATTGCCCCGAGTATAGGTAGGTGGTAGGGAAATATAGGGACAGATAGGGATGTGGTAGAGATATGGAATTAGTGTAGGATTATTATAAATGGGTGGTTGATGGTCGGCACAGACTTGGTGGGCCGAAGGGCCTGTTTCAGTGCTGTATCTCTAAACTAAACCAACTCCTACAAAACTCCATATCACTGCAACCCCTTGAAGCCCCTACAGCTCTCCTCATCTCTGTAAACACCTCCAGCCTTTGTATTCCTCTCTCTCTCTCTCTCTCTCTCTCTACATATATATATATATATATAATCCCTGCAGCCGCTACAACCGTCCAAATCTTTGTAAGCTCCTATAACCCTCCCTATCTTTGTAACTCATACATCCGCTTCAACCATCCATATTCTGCAACCTGCTCAAAATCCTACAACCCTTTCTATATATATATCTCCAAGCAGCCGCTGCAGCCCTCCATATCTCTGAAACCTTCTCCATCTACCTTCTCCAGATAGATTGGAGAGTTGGGCAGAGAAATGGCAGATGGAGTTCAATCAGGGCAAATGCGAGGTGATGCATTTTGGAAGATCCAATTCAAGAGTGAACTATACAGTAAATGGAAAAGTCCTGGGGAAAATTGATGTCCAGAGAGATTTGGGTGTTCAGGTCCACTGTTCCCTGAAGGTGGCAACGCAGGTAAATAGAGTGGTCAAGAAGGCATACGGCATGCTTTCCTTCATCGGACGGGGCAATGAGTACAAGAGTTGGCAGGTCATGTTACAGTTGTATAGGACTTTGGTTCGGCCACATTTGGAATACTGCGTACAGTTCTGGTCGCCACATTATCAAAAGGATGTGGATGCTTTGGAAAGGGTGCAGAGGAGGTTCACCAGGATGTTGCCTGGTATGGAGGGTGCTAGCTATGAAGAGAGGTTGAGTAGATTAGGATTATTTTCATTAGAAAGACGGAGGTTGAGGGGGGACCTGATTGAGGTGTACAAAATCATGAGAGGTATAGACAGGGTGGATAGCAAGAAGCTTTTTCCCAGAGTGGGGGTTTCAATTACTAGAGGACACGAGTTCAAAGTGAAAGGGGAAAAGTTTAGGGGGGATATGCGTGGAAAGTTCTTTACGCAGAGGGTGGTGGGCACCTGGAACGCATTGCCAGCGGAGGTGGTAGATGCGGGCACGATGGAGTCTTTTAAGATGTATCTAGACAGATACATGAATGGGCAGGAAGAAAAGAGATACAGAAGCTTAGAAAATAGGCGACATGTTTAGAGAGAGGATCTGGATCGGCGCAGGCTTGGAGGGCCGAAGGGCCTGTTCCTGTGCTGTAATTATCTTTGTTCTTTGTCTTTGTTCTTTTATCTCCGACAACCCTCCCCATCCATGTGACCTCCTGCAGCTCCTACAACCCTCCCTATCTCTTTAACTTCCTCCAGCCCCCTACAAACCTCCATTTATTGTAGCCCGCTGCAGCCCCTACATCCCTTACCATTTCTGCAGTACCCTGCTGCACCAACAACCTCCATATCTCTGTAACCTCCTCCAGATACTTCAACTCTCCCCACCTATGTAACACACTCCACACAACTATCCATATCTCTGCAACCTCCTCTCTCTCCTGCTTTCCTCCTAATGCATTTGACCTCCTGCCGCTTCCACAACCCTCCATATCTCTGTACCCACCTCCAGCGTCTGAACACATTGCTAACCAAGTAACCCCCTGCAGCCTCTTCAACCATCCATATCTCTGTAACATCCTACAGCTCCTATAACTCTTCATTTATATATAACCCACTGCAACACCTGCAGCCCTCCATAACTCGGCAACCTTCTTCAGCTCCTTCTACCCCCCACTAACCTTTGTGATCTCCTGCAGCTGCTACTATCCTCCATAAACCTGTAAACTCCTCCAGCTCCTATAAACATCCCTATCTCTTTAACTTCCTCCACCCCTTGCAACACTCTATATCTCTACAACCTCACCCAGCCCCTATAACCCTCCATATATATGGAACCTCCAGCAGCCCCTACAACCCTCCCTATCTATATAGCAGTCCTGCAGCCACTACAACTTTCATATCTCTGTAACCAACTCGAGCTGCTACAACCCTTCCTATAATTGTAACCCACTGCAGCCCATACAACTCTCACTGTCTATGTAACATCCTGCAGCGCTTTCAAACCTCTATATCACTCCAACCTACTCCATCTCCTACATCCCTCCCAATCTGTGGTACATCCTGCAGCTCATACTACCCTACATATCTCTGTAAATCTTCCAGCCCGTGTAACACTCCATATATATGTAGCCACGTCGAGCTCCTGCAATCCTCCTTATCATTGTAACCCCCTACAGCCGCTGCACCCATCCATATCACTGCAACCTCCTCCAGCCTCTATAATGCTTTATATATTGTTACGACGGATGGTTCCAGTCAAAGTCCCCCCTGTCTAAATATATGATTCATATTATGTTGGGAGCATCGCACTGTAAATTCAATCTCTTCATTCCACAGATCACGTAACATATAATTTTAATGTTTCTAATTTAAAGAAAGACCCTGCCAAATTGTACCATCTATTCACCCCCTCATGAAACTAACCAAACCAAGTGTCTTTAAATCAACAAATTAAAAGTTTGATTAGAAAATGAAAATTCTTAAACACTAATAAGACACAAACAACATTTGAAATAGAAAAAATATAGTCCTTGCAAATTTGCAGCCCATTGTTGCTTGAAGTTCTCACAGCCGTTGGATGGGGACAAAATAGGTTATTCAACAGTAGAACAGTCTGTCGTCGAAATCCAGTGGTAAGTGATGTTTTCCTTCTCTAGCGGTCTCCACAGTAGATCAACAACTCACAACCACTTTTAATAGAATCAATCTGGCTTTAGAGTGCTTGGGTGATAAAAGATTGTCACAGTTTAACTTCCCTTCCTTCTGGTTAAATTATCAGAGATATCAGTTTAGGCCTGATTTTTGCTTCTAATTTTGAGAGATAATAATAAATAAACAGACTAAATTCTCTTCCTCCAGTTTAAAATGGGCTAAGACTCTTCTTCAGGTGCTAACACATCGATGTCTGCCTGCTTCCTCTGTTAGAATACTCTGTTTGCACTATAAGACAGTTCAAAATTAAGTTGTAACAAACGTGTCTCGCGATGCTCAGTCCGAATGGCTATATCCAAGACAATGAGAATGCACTTTTTCGGTAACTCTTAAGGCCTGCTTGTTCTTAAAGCAGTATTGATACTTTACAGTCTTAAGGACACACCACATACTTCCCGGAGGGAATAAAAAGGATCATGACAGGATACGTAACCTCCTGCAGCTCCTACAACCCTCCCTGTCTATGTAACTTCCTTCAGCCTCTACAACTCCATATCTCTGCAACCTCCTGCACCCGGTATAATCCAGCCACCCCCACCCACCCCGCCCCATATCTCTGAATCCTCCTGCAGACCCTGCAGTCATCCATACCACTGTAACCTCCTCCAGCCTCAACAATCCTTCTTATCTCTATCCTACGACAGCCCAGACTACCCTCTACCCTCCCTATCTCTGCGACATCCGCCAGCCCCAGCACCCACCCTCTACCTGTAAACACAAACAGCCCCTACAACCCACTGAGACCTCTGCGCTCCTCTAATTCATGCATCTTGCAAACCCCAAATGAGCTCCAGCAGCCCACCGTCTGACTCAGTGAGAGAGCAGGGGCTGGCAGTGAACATGTTGCGGGAAAGTAAGGGAGATAGACTAAATACCATCTCTCGAAAATGAAAGCAAATAATAGTAATCAACTGACAAGTGTAGATTTCCAGCATCTGCAGCATTTTGATTTTGTAAGAATAACTCTTGTTTTCAGCAATTGACCTAGTTGGGGTTTTGGAGAGACAGTAGCTTCTGATTCCATGTCTCTCCAGCAGGGGACGCTCTGACTCTCCTCCTGCCCCCTTTCTCTCCGCTCCTCCAAAGGTCACCTCATTGCCTCTGAGCTGCTACCTTTCGACATGTGTGATGCCCCTGCCCCCGCTATTGTATTTCTGGTCATCTGGCTGTGAGTCACCTCTTGTTCACTGTCCCAATGCTCTTTGGGATGTGTGAACAGCAGCACCCACCACCCACCCCCCCATCCCGCCCCCTCCGCCCGCCGCCAATATATTTAGGATCATCCAGCTGTCGGTCAACTCATGTCCACTGTCCTGATGCTCTTTGGACTGTCTGACCACACCCCGCAACACCACCACCGACCCCCTCTCCACTATCCCCGCCCCGACACCCGGATGCCAAGTTATTTCGCATCATCTAACCCTAACACTAACCCTAACCCTACCTCTTGCACATCGGGGATGAATATTAGATTCATGGACTGCAAACACTGGGACTTGCCTTTGGGCTGCTGTCAGTTTTGTTTGTTGATTAATTGAATAATTGATCTAACCGGATATTTCACCGCACTCTTGACCTGCTCTCTGAACTTGGACTGAGTCGCCCCATAAATAAATGTGTTTGTGCAGCAACTTAAATTCCGCATCATCAATCCGACTTGTCGAAATATGTATTCGGAATCACTGTAATCCCTGTGATCCGTTCCTGATATGGTATAATATAAGAATTCTATAACAAATACCAACCACAGAAGTATGAAGCTGCCAGATATGGTGAAGAGTAAGATCACAGACCTCCTTCTGCTCTCCATCTCTGGGTCACTGCAATTCTCTCCCTTGCTATGACCCCTCAACCCCTTGCGAACTCGATTGGCCACCAAAATGTGTCTGACAGTTAGAGCATTGAGCAACAGAATTAAAGCGATTGGGAGCAATGGGTTTAAAAACTTATCAAACACGCCAAACCCCACCCATACGGGATCAGTATAAGAGCTTGGCTTTGCAGAACAGAACCATGGTACTTTGCTGATTTTCTCTGCAGGTTCACAAGCAAAGTAAAATGGGACGTTTTGTAAGCAGAGCAGAATGCCGGTTGTTGCTAGAACAACAACTGCAGTTTTCTCAGTGCAATATTTTGTTTTCAGCTTCTGACAACAAATGGCCACAAATCGATCAAACGTGAAAGTGACGGTGAACCAGACAGAACAATCTGTGGCTGCGCGAATCAGAACAATGATAACATTACACACAGGCGTGATGTAAATTATAACTTCTGGGAAATAATAAAAATTGATCCTGAGCAGTATGACCCCAGAGATAATGACCAGTAGATCCGTTGTTGCCATGGCCACCAGGTAGTGAGTGGTGCACGTGGAGAGGCCGCATTTTCCCCGGGACAGGATCACAATCGCCAATAAATTAACTGTAAGAGAGAGAATGGGAAAGAGATTGGAAGTAACCGATCAAATGCTCGAATTGTCTGACGCAGACAGTAAGCACAGACACAGACCATGCACCGGGATAGCAGAAAAATGGTGCAGATGCTGGAAATCTGAAATAAAAGCAGTAAGTGCTGGAAATACTCAGCAGGTCGGGTAGAATCTATAGAGGTAGAAGCAGAATTAACATTTCAGGTCTGTGACCTTTCATCACAACTGTTCTGAGCAAAGAATATTCCATGTATCTGATACAAAGGCAACATATCTAGTACATGCTGCCAGAGCGACTACATTTGAGTGTGAAATATTCTAATGTTTGCACCACATGTCCACATACCTAACATTTACAACAGTGTCCCTGCACAGGTGTCAGGATCAGGATACTCTGAGGATTTTCATTCCAAGAGCAGAGCTGCTGAAAAAGAGAGGAGTTCCACTGGAAATGGCGAGTGAATGAAACAGCACAAATAAATTCGAAGTGGGGCTCTCAGAACGATCCAGCCAGAGACGGTCGATGGATACCATCCGGGAAAAGGCTTCATAGTGTCTGCCAAGCAAGATCTCATCCATTGGGAGTTGAAGGACAGCTCGGCTTTACTGGACTTTGGACCAAAGAGGGGAAGACTGACATGTACAGAAATGTAAATGAACCTTTGTGGCAAAGCTCCGAGCTCTGAAGGAAGGAAGTGTCGTGCTCTGTGGGACAATTGGGACAGAAAGACTCACTGGATTAGTATTCGGAGCCTGAAGAAAGGAGGGAGACCTCTGAGGGGAGTATTTAATGTCAGTTAATGGTGAATACATTCAATAAAACCGTCATGACATTTAAGGTAGAAAGTGGGGAGATACATGATAGATTAATCAAAGAAAGGGCAAACTGTCTAGTTCAGATGGATTGCATCCATACATACTTTGAGAGATGGGGAAGCGATAAGAGAGACACGATTATCTGTTCATCAATGTTCATCAGAGTAGGGAAGAGTGCCGGAGAACTGATGGACAGCTAATGTGATTCTTGTATTTCAAACAGAAGATAGATAAATTTGAAGGAACTATAGACAATTAAGCATAACGTTACTGGTAGGAAAGATAATTGAATACTTATTCAAAGGTTTAACAGGAAAACATCCAGAAACACCTCGCAGTGTCGTATTATTATTAATTATTATCATAAACGTGTTTGAATAATATCAAAAAGAGTAGAGAAGTGTAAAACAGTTCATGCAATTGACATTAATTTTCCAAAGGCCTTTGATAAGCAGCCAAACAGCAGATTCATGGCTACTGTCAAAAATAGTTGTGTTACGGGATAAGCAGCAGAATGGACAGCAAGCTGGCTTGAAAAATAGGAAACATGGAAAACGGGTAAAAGTTTGTTCCTCAGATTGGCAGAAGGTGGGAAGTGGTTACCATAAGGATCAGCCCTAGGAATACTGTCATTCACCAGTTACAGGAATGATATGAACTCGGGCAGGAGGAGCACAATTTCAAAATTGGCAGAAAAATCCAAATTGAGAGTACAGTTAATGCAGAGGAAGAATGCAACAAAATACCTGAAAACATTATTAATAGCAGTTAACAGATTTGCACAATGGGAATTTTAATAGCAATTTTATTTCATTGCAGCTAAGTGTGAGGCGTTGAATTTTGGTTCGAAAAATAAGCTTCCCAAATAATCTTTGGAAGGTAAGAGTCCAAATCGTTTAGAAGGGAAAAGGGGTTCAGGGGTTTAGATTGAGAAATCGTAACATAGATTAACACGACCATAAAAACACTAACAAAGCACTGGAGTTCATTTCCTGAGAAAGGAATTGTAACAGCCGAGAGTTGAATTAAACTCATATAGAACGTTGGTTATTCCACAATTAGCGTTCTATGTACAGTCCTGGACTCCATTTGACGAAAAGGCTTTATTGGAGAAGGTGCAATTATTTTAACCAGGACGATAATCGTACTGAGAGAAGTGTACTATTCGTTTCATCATTAACAGTTCACTAATATTATTACTCAATGCCCCTGGTCTGATGTCTGTCATGAAAATCTGATATGTGAGATACTTAGATACAGCTGCCTCTCCTCACTGAGACACACCTCATTGAGCTCAGGGAAGCAATTGTTGCTGCTAACATGTGTCGAGACGCTAAACCAGGCATAAGAACTGATTGGAAGAACCTTAGTCATTTGCAAAAGTGCATGTTTGAATAACTGCAATTCGATATTCATTCCGTGCATTAGCACGATAGTAAAAAGCAGCACTTTTGACATACAGATTCTCAGAACCGTTTTGGGGCAAGGCATTATTCAACACTAAAAATACTTAAGTGTTCACAATAAATATAATCAGAATCCGAAACGTAATTTTACAGAGGATTATAATGCGTTAATAATGCCTCTCTGATGTGTAACTGTAAGGAAGTAGTTAACATCTGTTTCTGTTGGGGCAGTTCAATGGAAGACAGAGCAATACTGATACATTTTAATGTATACACTTATTAGCAAACATCAGCGAAAATCGTCCCCTTTTGCTGTCAATTACTTGCGTCAATCACACAGGCAACTCCAAGGAAAGGAGAGATCTGTCACCAGAAAAAATGATTTCAACACAGAATCGGATTGTACAATTGTCCTCAGTACAAAACGAGAGTGACACATGCTCCCGGTAATACATGACCACTGGGGTCAGGTGTTCCACTCCAGTTAGTGACCACACTCAGTACACTCCTAAAACTGACAGGTACTCCCAGTAATACATGGTCACTGGTGTCAGGTGTTCCTCTCCAGTTAGTGACCTGCACACAGTACAAATCTATAGTGACAGGTTGTCCCATTAATACATGACCACTGGGATCAGGTTATCATTATGGTTACTGATAGGTTAACAGGCACAATTTCATAGTTGCGGATGCTCCCTATAGTACATGGTCACTGACATAAGGAATTCCATTTTAGTTAGTGACTGACATGCAGTACAATTCTACAGTACGTCAGGTGTCCCATTCTGGTTAGTGACCCACACTCAGTACAAATCTACAGTGACAGCTACTCCCAGTAATACAATGTCACTGGGATCAGGTGTTCCACTCCAGTTAGTAACCCACAGTCAGTACAATTCTACAGTGACGGTTACTCCCAGTAAGAAATAGCCGCTGGGCCTTGTGTTCAACTACAGTCAGTGACCAACACTCATTTCGATTTTACACCAAGTGATACTCCCACCAGTACCTTCACTCTTATAATTATTCTTACTGATCTCCAAGTCAATGTTGCACAGTATTCCAAAAATTCTGATCTGTGAGAGAGCCAGTCAGTTACAAACAGAGGTTTATTCTCAGCTCAGTCAATGAAATAAAACTAGAGGGATAATTTTATATTCGATACAGGAACTTATCAGGTGTCTGTATACTAGATCAGTATGTAATATTATCTGCCAGAGGGTAAAATCATAGGCCAGCTCACAGCCAGATTTACTACTTACCGGGAGCACCAATGATGCCAAGGATCAAGTAATATATTTTCAAGATACTATAAAATGTTGCAATCATTTTCTTCGTGAAGTGATCCGTTCGTTCTTGGTACAGGCAATCCCGCTGCATTAAATTCTGGGGCAATATATTCCCAGAGCCTGTTATTTATAGTTTGTGGGATCTCCACGGAGTATTGATGTTGCCACATTGTTCAACCTGTTTTTTTTTTTAATTGAACAAACAGATTATGACGTCAAGCTCAGTCTGTGTTGTGATAGAATATATTTATTTTGGAGATTGTATTGGCAAACTTCCAAGACTGGAAAATTCTCTTCACATCATATAACTAATGCAAATTCGAAGCTGTATTCGCCGAGCAGTAAGGTTGTCCTTTCAAACACTGTCAGTCACACCTCCAGATGCCATGATGTTTCAATGATGTTCTTCACTCAATTGTGGTTCGGGTGGTGACGGGCAGGTTGCAGCCATCGACCATATGAGCCTTGAGCTGCAAGATCTCACTGTAAAAATGCGGAGAAGCCCTCTCGAGCCTTCTGCACAGATACAGGATGAGACAATACAAACCCTTGAGTCTATTATGCAGGAACAGGAGGAGGCCAGTCAGCCCCTCGAGCCTCTGCTGTCTTTTCATTGACGTTGCGCGGGAAAGGAGGAAGTTGGGGAATAGATGAGAGTTTTAAGGCCTCTTGGCAAGGAGTGGGGGTGGGGGTCATGGATTTGTTTGCATTAGCCTGAGAGGGGAAAAGAGATCTCATTATAAGGTCTCATCCTAAACAGCATCTCAACACTACTGCACTCCCTCATTACCTCCGCTTCAACACGGCAGAACTCCATCAATACTGACTCTGACCGTGCAGCACTCCCTTAGTACTAAGCCTCTGACAGTGCAGCGTTCCTCCAGTACTGACAGTCTGACAATGCAGTGCTCCCTCATTCGTGCCCTTCCGACACAGCATCACTTGCTTATTGCACCTCCATCAGTGCTAGTCTCCCTTAATGTGGCACTCCCTTAGTACTGACCCTCCAGCAGTGCCACATTCACTGAGTACTGACTTCCGATGGCACAACATACCCTCAGTACTGACCATCGGACAGTGCAGCATTCCCTCAGTACTGGTACTCTCAGTAAATCTGA
This sequence comes from Heterodontus francisci, assembly GCF_036365525.1. Classification (NCBI taxonomy): domain Eukaryota; kingdom Metazoa; phylum Chordata; class Chondrichthyes; order Heterodontiformes; family Heterodontidae; genus Heterodontus; species Heterodontus francisci. The sequence goes on from NC_090419.1 coordinate 3,784,950, forward strand.
AAACGGGGAGCTTTGTTCACAAGACTTTTCAAATAGCGGGCGGGTTGAGAGTGCTGATTAAATATACCGGCTGGAGCCTAGGATTTATAAGTAGAGGTACAGCATGCAAAAACTTGCAATTACACTAAACCTCTATAAAACACTAATTGCGTTCCAGGTGGAGTGCTGTTTCCAATTCTGGGCACCAAACTTTGGGAAGGATGTCAAGGTCTTGGAGAAGGTCCTCGAGGCGATTGACAAGGATGGTACCAGGAATGAGGGAATTCAGAGAATGTGGAGAGACTGGAGATGCTGCGATTGTTCTCCTTAGAGCAAAGATGGCTCAGAGGAGATTGAATCGAAGTTTTAAAATTCATAAGCTTCTGCTGGAGTAAATAAGGAGAAACTGTTTCCAGCGGCAGGAGGGTCCAAAGCCAGAGGGGCACAGATGTAAGGTAATTGGCAAAGGAACCAGGGAAGGAGATGAGGAGCATTGTTTTTATGCAGCGAGTTGTTGTGATCTGGAATACGCTGTCTGAAAGGGCGGTGGAAACAGATTCAATAGTAACTTTCAAAAGATGAATTGGAGAAATGCGTGAAGGGGGAAGATTTTACAGAGAAGGAGCAGTATGAATGCGAGGCTTGCTGGATAGCTCATTCAAAGAGTCAACGCAGGCAGGCTGGGCTGAAAGGCCTCCTGTGCCGTATAATTCTGTGCTTGGGTGTATTATTCAGAGTTAGGGAGAGCGCTGGGTTCAGCATGATGCACCCATTGCAGGTACTAGGGGAGGACTCGCTTCTGCATGGCCCACATAAAGAATCCGGTGAGATCGGCAAAATTGGGTGATTAAAGTCGAGACTTCCAAGTTTGAGCGCATTCAGAATCACTCTACAGTTTCCAACCTCATAGTCCCGCAACCCCAGACAGCCCGATTCTAACTCCTTCCGAAAATCCACAAACAGGATTGCCCTTGCAGACCCATTGTTGCAGTCTGTTCCTGCCCCACTGAACTTATTTCTTCCTACCTTAACTCGATCTTTTGTGCCCTGCTACAGTCTCTTCCCACCTACCCCCGTGACGCTTCAGATTTCCGACGTTATTTTGACAATTTCCAGTTGCCTGGCCTTAGCCGCCTCCTCCTCACTATGAATGTCCAATCTCTCTACACCTCCATCCCCCACCAGGACGGTTTCAGGGCTCTCTGCTTCTACCTTGAACAGAGGCTCAACCCATCCCCGTCCACCACCATCCTCCTCCGCCTGGCTGAACTTGTTCTCACATTGAACAGCTTCTCCTTCATCGAAACAGAAACAAAGAAACATAGAAAGTAGGAGCAGAAGTAGGTCATTCGTCGCTTCGGGACTGCTCCGCCATTCATCATGATCATGGCTGATCATCCAACGCAGTAGCCTGTTCCCAGTTTCCCCCCATATTCTTTGATCCCTTTCACCCCAGAAGCTACATCTAACTCCTTCTTGAAAACATACAATGTTTTGGCCTCAACTGCTTTCCGTGGTAGCGAATTCCACAGGCTCACCACTCTCTGAGTGAAGAGATTTCTCCTCATCTCAGTCCTGAAAGATTTACCCCGTATCTTTAGACTATGACCCCTGGTTCTGGACTCCCCCACCATCGGGAACATCCTTCCTGCATCTACCCTGTCAAGTCCTGTTAGAATTTTATAGGTTTCTATGAGATTCCCCCTTCATTCTTCTGAACTCCAGCGAATGTAATCCTAACTGACTCAATCTCTCCTCATATGTCAGTCCTGCCATCCCAGGAATCAGTCTAATAAACCTTTGCTGCACTCCCTCCATAGCAAGAAATCCTTCCTCAGATAAGGAGACCAAAACTGCACATAGTATCCCAAGTGTGGCCTCACCAAGTCCTCAGCGAGACATCCCTGCTCCTGTACTCGAATCCTTTCACTATGAAAGCCAAAATACTATTTGCCTTTTTTACCATCTGTTGCACCTGCATGCTTACCTTCAGTGACTGGTGTACGAGAACACCTGGTCCGGTTGCATATTGCCCTCTCTCAGTTTGTAGCCGTTCAGATAATCATCTGACTTCCTGTTTTTCCTAACAAAGTGGATTACCTCACATTTATTCACATTATACTGCATCTGCCATGCATTTGCCCACTCATGTAACTTGTCCAGAAGCCTCTCTGCATCCTCCTCACAACTCACCTCCCACCCAGTGTTATGTTATCTGCAAACTTGGAAATATTACATTTAGTTCCCTCATCTAAATCATTAATGTATATTGTGAATAGCTGGGGTCCGAACACCTATCCCTGCATTACCTCACTAGTCATTGCCTGCCAACTTCAACTCCATTCACTTCCTTCATGTAAAAGGTGTTGCTATGGGTACCCGAATGTGTCCTAGTTATGCCTGACTTTTTGTGGGATGTGTCGAACATTCCTTACTCCATTCATACTCATGCCCCCTCCTCCAACTCTTTTCCTGGTACATTGATGACTCTATCTGCGCTGTTTCCTGATCCCGCCCTGAACTGGAAAACCTTTATCAACTTTGTTTCCAATTTCCGCCCTTCTCTCACCTTTACATTGTACATCTCTGACACTTGCCTTCCCTTCCTAGAATTCTCTGTCTTCATCTCTGGGGATAGGCTGTCTACTAATATTCATTAAAAGCCCACCGATTCCCACAGCAACCTCGACTACACTTCTTCAGACCCTGCCTCGTGTAAGGACTGCATTCCATTCTCCCAGTTTCTCCATCTCCAATACATCTGCTCTGATGATGCTACCTCCATGACAGCGCTACTAATATGTTTTCCTTTTTCCTCAACCGAGCATTCCCCTCCACTGTGGTTGACAGGGCCATCAGCCATGTCCAGCCTATTTCCCGCACCTCTACCTTCACCCCTTCCCCTCCGTCTCAGAACCGCGACAGGGTTCCCCTTGTCTTCAATTTCCACCTCACAGCCTCCACATCCAAAGGATCATCCTCCGCCATTTCCGCCACATCCATCGTGATGCCACTCCCAATTACATCTTCCCCTCGCTTCCCCTGTCAGCATTCCAAAGGGATCCTTCCCTCCGAGACACCATGGTCCACTCCTCCATTACCCCCACCACCTCATCCCCTTCCCAGGGCACGTCCACCTGAAATCGCAGGAGGTGCAATACCTGCACTTTTATCTCTTCTGATTTCACTATCCTCTGCCCCCAAACGCTCCTTTCAGATGAAGCAGTGATTTACTTGTACTTCTTTCAAATTAGTATACTGTATTCGCTCCTCACAAGGTGGTTTCCTCTACATTAGGGAGAACAAACGCAGATTGGGTGTCCACTTTGCAGAACACCTCCGCTCAGTCCAAAAGCATGACCCCAACCTTCCGGTTGCTTGCCATTTCAAGGCAACCCCGTGCTCTGATGCCCACATCTCTGACCTGGGCTTGCTGCAGTGTTCTGGTGAACATCAACGCAAGCTCGAGGAACAGCATCTCATTTACCAGTTAGGCACACTGCAGCCTGCCGGACTGAACACTGAGTTCAATAATTTGAGCACGACGCCCCCCTCCCCCCTCTTTTTATTTTCAGTTTTTTTTCTTTGTTTCATTTTTTTCTTTTTATTTTATTTTAGTTTGTTTCATCATTCATTCTTCTTACCATATGCCTGCCCACTGTATTTTTCATGTTTGTGCTTTGAGCCAGCGGTGTTCAATTTTATTTCCATTAACACCCTCTCTGCAGAAACACTTTGACTTTTAGTACACCATTAACATACCTTTTGCCTTTGCTCCATTACCTTCTTGTCAATTATTCTCTGTGACCTTGCCCTATCAACACCTTTATTTTTGTTATCTCTTGCCCCACCCCCGCTTTATTTGCTTAAAAGCTATTACATTTCGAACCTTTGCCAGCTCTGATGAAGGGTCACTGGCCTGAAACGTTAACTCTGCTTCTCTCTCCACATGTGCTGCCAGATCTGCTGAGTATTTCCAGCATGTCTTGTTTGTGTTTCAGATTTCCAGCATCCGCAGTATTTTGCTTTTATTATCCCATTAAGGACCGGCATGCCAGAGCTACTTCACCATGACTATTGCATTTTTTTTCTGATCAGCAATAATCACTCCCTTGCTATGGGACCCCGAGCTCCACGTTTAATATGGCGATGTCCTCGTTGCCTTGTGGCCACTTCCAGTGCCTCCTCGTCGGCTTGATTTAAAGGACCACTGGTCCTGGCCGTCGACCACCACTTGTGGGCCCTCTTCGTCTGAAAGAGCAAGGATGCAGATATTGAACATTGCCAAATGTAAACATCACGGTTCAACTAACATGGGCACTTCATCAACACCTGGACGATGCTTTGTCTGGCATCCTAACTCAAACTGTTCTGGTTCTAAATTGCTCTGAGGTACTAACGACGTAGACCTGATTCACATATGCAACCACCCATCTGCCATCACTCTGCTATGACCTCCCTGTCTATGAAATGGCAGTGGCACCCATGTGGAAAACAGTTTAGTGACAACCAGATCACACCAAACGATTTGGAAACGTGCCACTTAACTTTGTTGAATGCAAGAGATCATTGACCCTCTCCCTGCACAGGACCTAGTTTTGTTTTGTGACTCCAGGGCTGCCAACAACCTCTGTCTAGGCTCCCTTGGTCAGGCGGGAGGTTCTCTTCTTGTCATTGCTGTGGAAAATGACCTCCCTCCTTTCCTTCGTAGCATGGAGGAAAATAAGCAGGGAGGGATCATTACTGAACCAAGTGGCCAACATTTATTGGACCACCAACATGATCAGAAGGATCCCTGTGTGGCGACTTGCTGAGTTTTATCCTTTTTGGTCAGCACAGAAGTGTTGATTTCATGAACTTCTATAGGATACAGGGAGGCAGCAAATCCAGGACTGGTAGGCTTTCGAAGACAGCGCCAGCACCTAGTCCTACATCAGGTGAGGTCATGAACAGCTTCTACATGTCTGCCCCCTCCACATGATTGAGGAAGATGGCAGCCTCCATTATGCAAAATGGCGACCCGCCGCATAATTGCAGAAGCTTGGGTGATCACGAGAGAAGCGGGAGCCCCGCCATTTTGCACATCCGCCAACATTTCCGGCAGCATGATCATGAAATTCAGTCCTTTGTGCGCTCAACACCCCATTGACTCTGCGTGTGTCCCTGCGTGATCACTCTCCCCCTACCACCACCCCCCACCACCGTCCCCCGCACCAGCCACCACCACACTGTCTCTGCACTCATGCAAACTGTTCACGCATTCGATTGGCGAGCTTCCACATAAATCACACCAACATCATTCTTCCTCCACCTCTCCCTTACTGCCGCTGGCTGCAGGAAAGGAAGACTGGTGATTGTTCAGGTACAGGCAGCACTGCAGCAACCCTCTGCAGCAGATGTGAGGAGATGATAATAGCACGAGTAGAGATTGAAGAGAGAATCTGAATGCTGTTCAACCTGCTGTCCTGCAGGGATTCTTTGACTACTCTCCACACCGTGCTTTCTGATCCCATTACTTCTGGTCCACCAAAGGTCATTCTTGCACTTCGCCCTGCGACTCCTCGTCAAGCTCAGACCTGCCACATTTTCCAAAACATCGTCCAAGGGGCGGGGCGTCGTCCTATTACAGCTGGATGTGTATTCAAAGGGGTGCCTGAACCATTCTGTTTCTGTCTTATAGAGTACAGTCATAAGTCTGTGAGGGGGCGGGTTTGTGCACACCCCGAACATTAAACACCTCCCGTTAGAGGAGTATTCTGCAAAGATAGGCGTGACCTAACATTTTCAGCACAGAAACAGGCCATTGGGACCAAAAGGACATGCTGGTGTTTATGTTCCACTTGGTCCTCCTCCTCCCCTTCCTCATCTCACCCCATCAACATATCCTTTAATTACTTTCTCCCTCATTTTATTATCCACCTTACCCTTTATTCCACTGACACTATTCAGCTTAGCCTCTCCCTGTGGTAGCGAGTTCCACATTCTCACGGATCTCTGTGTAAAGACATTTCTTCTGAATTCTCGACTGGATATATCAGTGACTGTCTCATATTCATGGTGCCTAGTTCTAGTCTGGCCCACAAGTGGAAACACCTTCTGTGCGCCTCCCCTACCAAACCATTTCATACTGTTAATGATCTTTATTAAGAGGTCATGCCTCAGCCGGATTTCTTTTCGAGAAAAGAGCCCCAGCCTCTTCAATATTTCCTGATAGTAGCAACCTCACAGTTAATTCTTTCCTGATAGGTAGAACCAGCTGCGTTATCTAGAATCCATTTCGTTATATACATCTTCAAATGCCTTGATGTGGGTGTCACTGTTAAAGTGGAATTTATTGCCCGTCCCTAGAAGCACCTTGGCAAGATGGTGGCCAGCCCCTCTGATGAACCACTGCACTTAGTGTGGTGTATGTAAACCCACACTGCTGTTTAGTAGGGAATCGCAGGGCTGTGACATGCTACAATGAAGGGATGATCAATAATGAGTATGACTCAGAAGGGAATTTGCAATGGTGGTGCACCTGTTGCCCTTATAATTTTAGGTGGTACAGCCCGCAGGTGTCTCCAACAGTGCGAGCAAGTGGCACTTACTTAACAATAACCTGCTCACCGTTGCTCTGTTTGGGTTCCACTGGGGCCGCTGGGCTCCGAAACTCATTACAGCCTTGTTTTCCCAATGATGGACTAGAGAGCTTAGTTCCAGAGGTGACATGAGAGGGACTGCCCTTGATATCAAAGCAGCATTTGACCGAGTGCAGCATCAAGGAGCCCGAGCAAAATTGAAGTCAATGGGAACCACAGGGGGAGATCTCCACTGGTTTGCGTCATGTCAAGCACAGATGAAGATTGTTATGGTTGTTGGAGACCAATTATCTCAGCCCGATGGCATTGTTGCAGTAATTCCTCAGGGTAATTGCCATGACCCAACTATCTTCAGTTGCTTCATCAATGACATGCTCTCCAACAGAGATAATTCAGGAGAAATGTCTTACCACACTCAAAGATCCATGCACATGCACAACAAGCTCCCTCTGTTCCTTCACAAGCTTTAGAACTGCACAATTGTGCTCATATTCCCCTCACCCTATTCCTTCTGCCAAAATACATCCCCTCACACTTGTCTTCATTAACTTCCATCTGTCACTTATTTTTCCCATTCTGCTCGGCTATGTATGTCTTGTTGCAGGCTGTTCATATCATCCTCACTGTTTGAAGCTCCTTCTAGTTTGGTATCATCAGAAAAATTTTAAATGCTATTATGAATTCCAAGATCCAAGTCATTTATATAGAGCTTTCAAAAAAGAGCGGCCTGGCAGTGCCCCTTATGGAACACCACCGTCTACCTTCCTCCAGTTTGAACAAAAAAAACAACCATTCATCATGACTGATCCGCCGATTTCACCTGCCTCAGTTTTGTTAACTAGCCTTTTTATGTGATATTTTAACAAACGTATTATTAATATCCATATAGATAAAACAAACCACCTTCCCTTCATCAAGCTTCACTCATATTTCATCAACGAATTCAATTAGATTGATCAAGCATGAATTGCCTTTCACAAATCCCTGCTGGCTATCATTATTTAACTCAACCTCTCCAAGTGCCTGTTGATATTTTTCCGTGACTGTTTTGTTTTTCTGAATCCTTACCCATGACTGATGTTAAACTGACTGGCCTATAGTTGCTCACAGTGTCCTTTCACCCTTTCTTGAAGAAGGGTGTTACATTTGCCACTCGTAATACTCTGACACCTCCCCGGTATCAAGGGAACATTGCAAGATTATGGTAAGCCCTTCCTCTATCTCCAACCGCTATTCGATTGTTATTTTCTCTCTTAGCCAGTCTTCTTTTGCTCTAAACTTCCTTTCCCAACTTATTGCATTTGGCCTGGTTCTGACTTGAAGACTTCACCTGACGTACATCATACATCCTCTTTTATGTTTCATCATGATCTCTCTTTCCCTCGTCATTCAAAGAGCCCTGTTTTTGGTTCCCCGACCTTTCACCCTTGTTGGAATGCACCTAACCTGTAACTGAAACATTTCTTCATTAAATTAATCAGTTGTTCCATAACAGCTTTTTTCCTGTCAGTCTTTAGTTCCATTTTACTCTGGTTAGATCCATTCTCATCGCATTGAGATTAGTCCTGTTCAAATCTTAGAGGTTCTACCATATACCGTTCCTTGCATTTCTGCATTACGTGTCTAAACTTTATATTCCGATGATCACTCTTACCCAAATGTTCCCCCACAGACACTTGGCCCACTTGTCCCAGCTAATTCCGCAGCACCAGATCCAGCAATGTCTCTTTCCTAGTTTGACTGAGAACATACTGATCAAGGAAATTCTCACGAGCACATGGCAGAAATTCTTCCACATCCTTTTCCCTTTAGTTTAACATTGCTCAAATTGATATTTCTGTAACTAAAGACCCCCAGAAAGTCCATAGTTGTTGCACGTCTCTGTGATTTATCTGCAGAATTGCTCCTCTCTCTCTCTCTCTCTCGTTATTTGGAGACCAATAAAATACCCCCAGTAGCGAGATCATGCCGTCTTTTGCTTTTCAACTCTAAGCAAATGAATTGTGCCCTTGCACCCTCAAGGACATTCCCTCTTTCCAGCTCTATAATGTCATCCCTAATCAGTACTGTGGGAACACCACTTACAATCCGAATTAAACTGATTTAGTGCGAACAGAGGAAATCAGTGCATGGCATCAAAGAGAGAAAGATACAATACTTTGGCCGCATCATTCGAGAAGGTAGACAGAGACAACTATTGGAAGGAAAGATCGATGGACAACGTAGGAAAGGAAAGAAAGGAAGATATTAGGTGAGATATAAAATGGAATGAATGCAGTTAACCTATGTAGAATGTATAGGGATAGTACTGGAAGGACAGACGTGGAGATCCATGGCAATTCGCCTTGTAGGAAGAAGATAACAACAACGAATGAACTGGATGTAAACAGAATGTGATCCTCAAGCATTTTTACAAGATCTTGATCATTACAGCAGAGGTGCCAAATTCCATCATCGAGTAACGTATGAGTAAAATAAAGCAGAAGTGATAAAGAATGAATCTGTTTAATTGCATAGCTAATTTTTGTACAGGAAAATGTGTTGTTTTGCAGGAAGTTTTTATTACTCCATAGGGGCGGGTGGGGGAGCTCAGAAGCAAAAATGTTGACAATCCTTGCAATGGGAACCTCGTTGGAGAAACACTTGTGGAGCAGACCAAACAAGAAGGCATAAATATTAGAGATTCACGAAGAAATCCAATATATAGTGTTATGACAGAGGTGCGAGGAGTGCACTGTTAATTGTAGTTCCACTTCTCCATAGGTCACAACATATATTCTTCCTTCTCCCACTTACCGATGGTCAATCAGCAACTCTATTTCTATTCCAGAACAAAACACACCAACGAGGCTTCTTTAATAAACAACAACAAACTCAGTTTATTCGAAAATAATGCTTAACCAGTAATGAAGTAAAGATTAAACACACATATTGATATATCAAAGTTCCGTTTTTACCTTAGCCTCTCACTCTCACTCACACACATACACCAGTTAATTCGAAAAAATATGTTTTTGGTTGGTGTTTTAGTGCTCCATTAAAGACAAACGACACTTGGGCTCGGTACTTGCGCATTCTTGAAGAAACAACAGATGAAATGCATTGTGTTCCAAAACTCGCATGCAGTCTAGCCTTTGAATAGTCATAGATGGGTAACTGCGATCTTTTAGAACAGTTCTTTTCAGGTGACATTGAGAATTAATTTAGTTGGCTTTTCTTCAAAGACATAGAAGAGATGAGTTGAGACAATGGAATTCTCAGGGTTTTTTTTAGAGAAGTGCTGGAAGGCTGAGCTGGGTTTTGGTCTTCCTTCCTTTCTTGGGGATTCTCTTCTCTCCTTGGAAGTTCTCTATATTTTTATACAGTTCACCACAATTGGAAACAATTGGAAAACGAAACAAGCAACAGGTCAACCTTTTGACCTCCAGCAATCTTGATCTGTCACTTCTTAGTAAACAACTTCTCCAGCTGTCCAGATTTCTCTGTTGTTTATTGAGCCGGGAGTCAGGTGGTTTCCCGGAAAGGCTTGCTTTCCTCACAATACGTCGCAATTCCCCTTAAAAAAAACTTTCCAGGGACTGCTTTTCAAAGTTAAGTGATCTTTGTATCACCACCTTTCAAAACCCCAAAGTTTAATATTTCTTCAATCCTTCTAAAAGGAATCCTCAAAATATATTTAACCAAACAGAGGCACATTCGTAACAGAAGTTCTGCGGAATCTTCTTAGAGCGTGGAACTTGCTACCACATGGATGAGGCGAATTGCAATGATGTGTTTAAGCCAAAGCTGGGTAAACACAGGTGGATGAATGGATAGAAGTGAATGATAATAAGGTCAGGTGAAGACAGGAAGGTGGAGGCTTGTTTCGAACATAAACGCTGGCACAGACCTATTTGAATAAATGACCTGTTTCTGTGTTATAGGTGCAATGTGACTTGTTGAAGATCCTGTGCAGGTTGAAGCAGAATACAAACATTTTCCAATACAGACCATCTCCCAGGTGCAGAATGCAACTATAAAGGACTCAGAATTTGTCGATTAATTTTGTTCAGGTCTCCTGTGTGGCAGGTATGAATTATATCACTGAACTACAAAAGCTTGTCTGGGAGCTGTCTCCATGGGCATAATTCTGATTATGCAAGTATGATCAGTTATGACATTTAACGTTCAGTGCAATGGGGCGTTCCTGCATTGTAAACTTCACGCTGGTCCATAATGGATTTTAACCCAGCATTTGGGCACTCTAAACATTAGCACACACCGAACAGAATGCAGACAAGTCACTTCACACCTGCTGTGTTTCACTTGCTCAGTGTTTCCGGCAGTTTTAACTTTTTATCTTCCATTGATTACACTCTACCAGCCACAGCTACCCTCGTTGTCCCTCTCTCTCCCACCATCTCTCCGTCACTTCCCCATTCACCGCATCGAAACTTCCTGGTTAAACAGCAACTATCATCAGCTGCTCCGCTCCAATCCTATTAACGTAACAGGAAAATATTCCCAAACTGACATTTCCAGGGAGTTTCATTCAGCCCAGGTGAAGAGAAGATTGCTTCATTGAAAGAAGAAGGGGGCCAGGTCTCGTGTGCAGGCAGAGGGCCAAGTATGGGTTTACTGCCATTAGTTTGAGTGATGTGAGGTCAGGAGCGGAATCCCCCCTCTGATTCTCTAACCTTATAATTCTGCTAAATATCCAACTCAATGCAACTGCATTAGCTCAGTTGGGGAGGGTTGGATAGAAGATCAAAAGGAGCCTCCTTTCCTCAAAATATTCCTACTCATTTGGCAAATTTCCAAATATTTCCATGAGGAAATGGTTTTCTTTCCTCCTTTCTTCCTTCCTTTCCTTCTTTCTTTCTTTCTTTCTTTCTTTCTTTCTTTCTTTCTTTCTTTCTTTCTTTCTTTCTTTCTTTCTTTCTTTCCTTCTTTCTTTCTTTCCTTCTTTCTTTCTTTCTTTCTTAATCTTTCTAGCTCCACCTCTATTCTCCACATTTCAATTCTTTTCATCTCTCTTCTTTCTTTTAGAATTTAGAACATTACAGCGCAGTACAGGCCCTTCGGCACTCGATGTTGCGCCGACCTGTGAAACCATCTGACCTACACTATTCCATTTTCATCCATATGTCTATCCAATGACCACTTAAATGCCCTTAAAGTTGGCGAGTCTACTGCTGTTGCAGGCAGGGCGTTCCACGCCCCTACTACTCTCTGAGTAAAGAAACTACCTCTAACATCTGTCCTATATCTATCACCCCTCAACATAAAGCTATGTCCCCTCATGTTTGCCATCACCATCCGAGGAAAAAGACTCTCACTATCCACCCTATCTAACCCTCTGGTTATCTTATATGTCTCCATTAAGTCACCTCTCCTCCTCCTTCTCTCCAACGAAAACAACCTCAAGTCCCTCAGCCTTTCCTCGTAAGACCTTCCCTCCATACCAGGCAACATCCTAGTAAATCTCCTCTGCACCCTTTCCAAAGCTTCCACATCCTTCCTATAATGCAGTGACCAGAACTGCACGCAATACTCGAGGTGCGGTCTCACCAGAGTTTTGTACAGCTGCAGCATGACCTCGTGGCTCTGAAACTCGATCCCCCTACTAATAAAAGCTAACACACCATATGCCTTCTTAACAGCCCTATTAACATGGATAGCAACTTTCAGGGATTTATGTACCTGGACACCAATATCTCTCTGTTCATCTGCACTACCAAGAATCTTCCCATTAGCCCAGTACTCTGCATTCCTGTTACTCCTTCCAAAGTGAATCACCTCGCACTTTTCCGCATTAAACTCCATTTGCCATCTCTCAGCCCAGCTCTGCAGCCTATCTATGTCCCTCTGTACCCTACAACATCCTTCGGCACTATCCACAACTCCACCGACCTTCGTGTCCTCCGCAAATTTACTAACCGACCCTTCTGCACCCTCTTCCAGGTCATTTATAAAAATGACAAACAGCAGTGGCCCCAAAACAGATCCTTGCGGTACACCACTAGTAACTAAACTCCAGGATGAACATTTGCCATCAACCACTACCCTCAGTCTTCTTTCAGCTAGCCAATTTCTGATCCAAAGCTCTAAATCACCTTCAACCCCATACTTCCGTATTTTCTGCAATAGCCTACCGTGGTGAACCTTATCAAACGCCTTACTGAAATCCATATCCACATCCACTGCTTTACCCTCATCCACCTGTTTGGTCACCTTCTCGAAAAACTCAGTAAGTTTTGTGAGGCACGACCTACCCTTCACAAAACCGTGCTGACTATCGCTAAAGAACTTAATCTTTTCAAGACGATTATAAATCCTGTCTCTTATAACCCTTTCCAACATTTTACCCACAACCGAGGTAAGGCTCACAGGTCTATAATTACCAGGGTTGTCTCTACTCCCCTTCTTGAACAAGGGAACAGCATTTGCTATCCTCCAGTCTTCCAGCACTATTCCTGTCGACAATGACGACATAAAGATCAAGGACAAAGGCTCTGCAATCTCCTCCCTGGCTTCCCAGAGAATCCTAGGATAAATCCCATCTGGCCCAGGGGACATATCTATTTTCACACTTTCCAAAATTGCTAACACCTCCTCCTTGTGAACCTCAATCCCATCTAGCCTAGTAGTCAGAATCTCTCTGAATCTTCTACCTCTGTATTTATTTACCCTTTACAGGCACTTTTAGCCGACTGAGTTTATTGACACACATAACAAACGTGTGTATTATTTTACACACTTCAGTGAATTGCATACATATTTGCTCCTCAATTTCCCGCTGACTATCCGGGGGTCTATCATAAACACCTAGTAATGTGGCTGTCCCTTTTTAATTCCTGAACTCTACCCATAAAACTTCATTTGATGCCCCCTCCAAGAAATCGTCTCTCCTTACTGCAGTAATTGACTCCTTGTCAGTCGTTGGGAAAATGATGGGAACTATTATCAGAAAGTCCTAACGGAGCAGGTTGTGCTCTCATTTTAGTTTTATGTGTGTCTGGTGCTACTCCTGGCATGTTCTCTTACACTCCTCATTGGACAATGGTTGGCTTTATGGTAATGGTAGGGCGAGGGAAATGCTGGGCACGAGTTTAAATGCTGTGGTGGAATACAATTCTCTTGCTCCTGATGGTGCACAGGACCTCGTGCAGCTTTGAGCTGCCAGATCTGTTCTGAATCTATCCCATTAAGCATAGTGGATTCGCCATACAACACGATGGATGGTGTCTTCTTTGTGAGGACAGGACTTTGTCTCCATATTGACTGTGCAATTGTCACTTCCACTATTACTTTAACTTGCACTTGCTTCAATGACAGGTAGATTTCTGAGTTCGAGGTCAAATAAATCTTTCCCTTTTGTTGATTCTTTTTTTTCTTTAGAGATTAAGCACTGAAACAGGCCCTTCGGCCCTCCGAGTCTGTCCAAACCAACAACCACCCATTTATACTAATCCTACATTAACCCCACATTCCTTACCAATCCCCACCATTCTCCTACCACCTATCTAAACTAGGGGCAATTTACAACGGCCAATTTAGCTATCAACCTGCAGGTCTTTGGCAGTGGCAGGAAACCAGTGCACCTGGCGGAACCCCACGCAGTCACAGGGAGAACTGGCAAATTCCACGCAGGCCGTACCCAGAACTCAACCTGGGTCACTGGAGCTGTGAGGCTGCGGTGCTAACCATTGCGCCACTCTACTCTCTTGCCACCTAACACAGGCCCAGACTGGCAAACACGTCCTTAAGGAATTGACCGGCTCAGTCTGGAATGTTGTTGCCGAGCCACTCATGGTGATGCATATTGAAGTCCCCCATCCAGAGTATATTCTATGCCCTTCTAACACTATGTTTCTTTCTAGCTGTGTGAAGAACACTGATGCATCAGCTGAGGATGAGCAGATGGCTTCCATGCCCGTATTTACGGTGATGTCAATAGAATTCATAGGGTCCGGATTCAATGTTGAATAATCCCAGGGCAACTGCCTCTTGACTGTATACCACTGTTCCACCACGGCTGGTTGGACTGTCCTGCTGGTGGGACAGGACATACCCTGGGATGGTGATGGAGCATTCTGGGGCATTGTCTGTAAGATATGACTGGTTGAGTATGACTATGCAAGTTGTTTGAGTTGTCTTTGTGACAGTTTTCTCAACTTTGCCTTTTGTTAGTAAGGAGGAGTTTGCATTGTTGACTGAGAGGGTGTACCTTTGTCGTTTCCACTGCCTAGAGCATGGCTGGTATGTCCTATTGTATTCTTATTCAACCTTTCTGTAGTGGGTTGATGCAACTGAGGGAATAGCTGAGCTATTTCAGAGGCCATTACCAGTCAACCACATTGCTGTGGATCTGGAGTCAGATGTGGGTCAAACCTAACAAGGATGGTAAATTTCCTTCCTTGAAGGGCATAAGTGAACAAGACGAGTTTTCACGACAATCTGGCAGTTTCACATTCCTCACTACTGAGACTATCATTTTGTTGTAGATTTATTCATGAGTATCTACGAATCATGAGTGAAGCCTCAGCTCACTCGTCCAATAACATTCTCACTTTGCAATTATTCTCATTAATTATTAAATTGAACCTGATAACAATGAGCAAGTGAAATAAGTTACCGTTAATTGTTCAATCGTATGTTAGAAAGGCACTAATTCATTTGGCTCCTTATTGAATTTGTTTTTGTCAGGAGTGCATGCGGTTAAAATGGTTAATTGTTCAAGTGGAGATGATAGTCCATACACCCTTGAAGGATGTAACAATTAATTAATTAAATGTGAAAATATTTAGCAAACGACTGTGGGAGAAGTTACTGTTATTTACATTTGAAACGGCAAATAATACCCTGTTGTATAAAGTTACAGTTAATTGATATATTGGGCGGATAGAGTACACATGGGAGGACTGCTGCATTTAATTGTTAATTTGGTCGTGATAACCGATACAAAGGGAATAAAGTTACTGTTAATTGTTTAATTGGACATGTTACGAATCCATAACGGAACAAAAATATAGTTAATTGTTATATTGGGCTTGGCAACAATATAGGGGTGAATTACGTTGGTGTTCATTGTGATATTAGTCTTGTAATAAAGTTGCAGTTAGTTTTTAGAGGCATTCAAAGGGGGATTAGGTAGTTAATTGATATATTAAGCTTGATGGAGTACACATGGGAAATTGGCTACATTTATTTGGTCAATTGTCTTGATAAGCAAGGAGGAATGGACAGGGTTACGGGGAGAAAGCGGGAGAATGCTGATTTAGAGAGCCAGTGCAGATATCATGGACTGAATGGACTCGTTTTATATTTTAACAATTCTGAAAATCTGTGATTCTCTGATTCTGTTTCAAAGGTGCAATAGTTTTTGCAATCACAGATGATAAAAGGAAAAAATGCCCGCTCAAAATGAATATCACTCGACAAATATGTGTGCAGAGAGCCAAGTTGCACCTAAGAAAATGTACAAACCATTACCGTTCGGCACACTGAGCAACAAGCAAACGGGACAATTGGCCAGTATTGCATACAATCGAGGCAATTAGGAACCTGATGTGATGCAAGTGATGTTGAAAATGTCAAATGGGAAATCAAAATACAAATAATCAAAGGCTGCTTCTCTAGTCAACTCTGCCAAAACGCATATGAAAAAGATAGGAAGGTGTCAGCGTGGTTGGAGTTAGCAAGATCACTATTGCTTTTAGATTCCAGAGCTACTGAAGATGAGGCTGCTAACAGTAACTACTACACTCGAATGTGGCCTCCTGTGGACACTATTCATTGTTCACGTGCCAGGAAACCGCCATCAAAGCAACAGCAGCTGTCTCACAAACAGAGTTCTGACTTATCCAAAGAATCTTTACACTGTGGCAGTGTTTATCGACATAGGAGTGTGTCTTGATAATGGTAAACAGTGCAAAGCCTATGGAAAATTTTACCACTTCGGTCGTGTTTGTCGCTCATCATCAAAATCAGTGACTAAGAACAATATGAACAGAAGTATGTCACACATGCATACCACAGCAAAAAGGTGACAGAATGTCGTCAATGTAGAGGCCAATGCCCCTGAACATTCTTTCATCCTCTCTCTCAATTACAGCAAACTGTCGCGTGTTACTGTGACCATTGTCTGCTCAGACATCGATGCTGTCATATACAGTTTTAAGGAGAGAAGAGTAGGTCCAAGTAGGTCTAAGAGTCGTATTTGAAACTTAAATAAGGAAAATTATGAGGACGTGAAAGCAGAGCTAGCAAAATAGAAACTGGCAAAATAGGTTAAGGGATTGGTCAATAGAGATGCAGAGGTAGACACTTAAGGGAATATTTCAGAATGCACGGAATAGATATATGGCAATGAGAAAGAAAACAAATCCAAGGAGAGGACCCACCATCCGTGCTTATCTACAAAAAGTTAAAGATAGTATCAAACTTAAAGAAAAAGTTGCACAAAGATGGGTGGCAGGTCAGAAGATTAGACAGAATATAAAAATCAGAAAAGAAAGACTCAACGATTCATAAGGAGGGAAAGAAGACAGTACAAGAGAAAGTTGGCTGGAAACATAAAAGCAGATAGGAAGATTTTCTATAGATCTTTTTAAAAAGAAAATAGTTAACAAAGTGAGCGTTGATCTGAGGGAAAGTGAGTCTGGGGAGTTAACAAGGGAAAATAAGGAGATGTCAAATGAATTGAACACGTATTTTGCATCGGTCTTCACTATAGAGGATACATCTAGCATTCCAGAAATAGCTGTAAATCAGGAAATGGAAGGGAGGGAGGAACTGAAGATCATTGCAACCACCAGGGAAGTAGCACTGAGCACATTGTTGGGGCTGCGGGTTGACAAGTCCCCGGGTCCTGAGGGACTTCATCCAAGGGTCTTAGAAGAAATGGTTTGTGAGATATTTGATGCGTTAGTTTTAATCTCTAAAATTCCCGAGATTCTGGGACGGTTCCATAAGATTGCAAAGTAGCCAATGTAACTCCTTTATTCAAAAAGGGAAACAGGTCAGTTAGCTTAACACTTGCCATAGGGAAAATGTCACAAACTATTATTAAAGACATTATATAATGGCACATAGAAAAATTCAAAGTAATCAGGTACAGTCAATATGGTTTTGTGAAAGGAAAATAATGTTTAACCAATTTCTTGGAGTTCTTTGAAGAAGTAACGTGCTGTTGATAAAAGGGAACCGGTGGAGGTACTGTACTTAGATTTCCACAAGGCATTTGATAAGGTAGCATATCAAAGGTTATTGCAGAATATAAAAGCTCATCGTGCAGGAGGTAACATATTGGCCAGCTAACAGTAGGGTCATTTTATGGTCGGCAAGACGTAACTATGGTGTGCCACAGGGATCTGTGCTGGGACCTCAACTGTTTACAAATTATATAAATAAATTGGATGAAGGGACCGAAGGTATGTTTGCTAAATTTGCTGATGATGCAAAGATAGGTACTTTCCAACTTCCACCAGTGTGAGGTAATACCTTTTACCTCATACTCACTGTTTTATGTGTCTGTAGCCAGCTTGCTGTCCATTCTTCTGCTTGTCTCTTAGCTCCACCTGCTCTGAGACTAGTTATGAGTCTGCTTAGTGTTACCTTATCGAAGGCCTTTCGAAAATCAATCTATATTACACTGATTGTATTGGTCGTATCCACTCCTTCTGACATTATTCAAAGAGTTCAATACATTTGGTCAAATATAACATTCCTTTGGCAATATGTGATGACCAATCTTCATTTTATTAGGTGAGTTCTAGATTTATTTTTACTTCTGTTACATCTTTGAATATGGATTCCATTATCTGCTAACTGGTCTATATTTCTTTGCACTTGCTCTATCTCCAGTTTTAAACATAAGAATTGCATTAGCTGTCCATCAGTCCCCTGACACTATTGCTTATTCTGATGATTATTAATGAATAGATAATCGTGCTTCTGCGATCTCTTCAATATATATTTCTTTTTCTTAGTATTTGGTATTGCAATCCATCTGTAGCAGAGAGATTTTGTTTATTCGTTCATGGGATGTGGGCTTCGCTGGCTAGGCCCATCCTTAATTGCCCTTGAGAAGGTGATGGTGAGCTGCCTTCTTGAACTGCGGCAGTCCATGTGGTGCAGGTATACCCACAGTGCTGTTAGGAAGGGAGTTCCAGGATTTTGACCCAGAGACAGTGAAGGAACGGCGATATAGATCTATGTCAGGATGGTGGCTTGGAGAGGAACTTGCAGATGGCGATGTTCCCAAGTGTCTGTTACCCTGACCCTAGGTGGTAGAGGTCGCAGGGTTTGGAAGGTGCTGTCTAAGGGGCTTTGGTGCATTGCTGCAGTGCACTTTGTAGTTGGTACACACTGCTGCCATTGTGCATCGGTGGTGGAGGGAGTGACTGCTTGTGGATGGGGTACCACTCAAGTGGGCTTCATTGTACTGGATGGTGTCGAGCTTCTTTAATGTTGTTGGAGCTGCACCCATCCAGGCAAGTGGAGAGTATTCCATCACACTCCTGACTTGTGCCTTGTAGATGGTGGACAGGCTTTGGGGAGTCAGAAGGTGAGTACTTGCCGTAGGATTCCTAGCCTCTGACCTGTTCTCGTAGCCACAGTATTTAGATGGTTACTGAAATTCAGTTTCTGGTCAATGGTAACCCCCAGGATATTGATAGTGGGGGATTCAGCGATCGCAATGCCATTGAATGTCAATGGGCGATCGTTAAATTCCAGCTTGTTTGAGATGGTCATTGCCTGGCATTTGTGTGGTGCAAATATTACTTGACACATTTCGGATATTGTCCAGGTCTTGCTGCATTTCTACACGGACTGCTCCAGTATCTGAGGAGTCACGAATGGTGCTGAACATTGTGTAATCATCAGCAAACATTCCCACTTCTGACCTGATGATTGAAGGAAGGTTATTGATGAAGCAGTTGAAGATGGTTGGGCCTAGGACACTACCCTGAGGATCTCCTGCAGTGATGTCCTGGAGCTGAGGTGATTGACCTACAACAACCACAACCAGCTTCCATTGTGCTAGGTATGATTCCAACCAGCAGAAAGTTTTCCTCCTGATTCCCGTTGACTCCAGTTTTGTTAAGGGTCCTTGATGCCACACTCGGTCAAATGCTGCCTTGATGTCAAGGGCAATCACTCTCACCTCACCTCTTGTGTTCAACCCTTTTTGTCCATGTTTGAACCAAGGCTGTAATGAAGTCAGGAGTTGAGTGGCCCTGGCGGAACCCAAACTGAGCGTCACTGAGCTGGTTATTGTTAAGCAACTGCTGCTTCATAGCAGTGTCGATGGCAACTTCCATCACTTTACTGATCATTGATGGCTCGGTAATTGGCCGGGTTGGACGTGTGCTTCTTGCAACATCTCTTTGATTCTTTATCAAATATCTCCCCCTTTCGACCTTAAATATCTTCAATATTTAGTTGAATTTATTCATTATTAAATGACAGATTCTTTCTACCCCTCTGAGATCTCTCTCTCTCTCCCTTCTTCAGGTTCTGAACCCTCATCCATGCCGTCATTGTACCCAGACTGTCCCACAGCAAACGAAATTTTCTTTCTTCTCAGCTTGGAGCTATCTTCTAGATGTCCATTTACAATTCCGTCCATGGCAGTCTGCCGCTCTCTGGTACAAGGTCCAGTAAACTCACACTGGCCTTAATCTCACAAATTCCAGGGAAGGGGAGAGGAAGTTTCTGAAAATTTGCCCTGGGGAAAGGTCTCCTAAACTGTCTAGGGAGGACGCGAGGGAGTCTCCAATCATTTGCCATGGGGAGGGATCTCCTACAATGCAGCTGAGTCTGCGCCAAGGGAGGTAAATGGGGACTGTTTGACCATTTCCATTGGGCGGGGTCTCCTATCATGTAGTGTATTCTGGGTCGGCAAGCGTGAGGGTGTCTGATCCTCAAGCCCTGGATGGGGTTCTCCAATGCTGTAGCAGGGTCAGAGTTCATAGAAGGAGAGAACAAGTGTCAGATCTTTTAACCTAGGGTGGGGAGTTCTTATCATGTAGCATGGTCTGAGACTGTGGTATGGGAGGGGTAGAGTGAGCATCTGATCATTTACCCTGAGGAAAGGTCTCCTATCTTTTACCTTCACCTGAGTCCAGGGATGGGGATAGGAAGCGTCAGATCATTGACCCTGGTGAGGGGTCGCCGATTCTTTATTTGGATCCAAGTCCAGGGAGGGGGTGACGGGGGTTGGGCGTGTCTCATCACTTACCCTGGGGAGAGTTCTCCCCATTCCAGTGTGGTCCAGGTCCAGGGAGAGGGAGCAGAAGCATCGGACTTTAACCCCGTGAGGGTTCTCCTATCCTGTAGCGTGGTCGCAGTCTAGACATGGGGAGGAGAAGTGTCTGATCCTTAACCCCAGGGAGGGGTCTCACCATCCTGAAGCCTGGTCCGTTCTGGGGAGTGGAAGAGGGAGTGTCTGATACCCAAACCCAGAGATGAATATCCTATCCTGGAGCATGGCCTGATTCCAGGCAAGCAGGAAACAGTTTCTGATCCCCAACCCCAGGGAAGGGACTACTACCCTGAAGTTTGGTCTGCGTCCAGAGGGGAATGGTAAAGAGGAGTCGTTGAAGCCAGACACGATGGGAGGACCTGAGCTCCTGGACGTCAGCACCCAGGAGGCTTGTCTGATCCGGGGAGAACTGGTGTAAAGACAGATGAGGCTCCAATTAATGGAGGTGATTTCATCCCGGGGCTTGGGGTTCCAACCCCAGGGGTACAGCGGTCCAGTTCAGCGTGGTGAGGTCGAAACCAGTGATGAAGTTCAATCCTGGAGATGGTGTATTCCAATACTGGAGGGCGGTGAGGTCCAACTGGGGAAGGTGGGTTCTGATCCCTGGGCATGTGATCCCAGGTTGGGGGCAGTTGATCCCAAAGAAGGGCTTGATCCCAAGGGGCGGGGAGCACTTCCAATGCCCAGTTCCAGGTGTCTTTGTGTGCAGCATGGGGTATAACAGCAAAACACGGCTGGACAGAGTTAAACTTATAAAACGCATTCATGGCCGGCACAGACTCGCTGGGCCAAAGGACCTGTTTCTGTGGTGCATAACTCTATGACTCTAAATCAGAGACTTCCAGCATTATTAACATTTTTAAATTGCCAACCCTCCCCCTGGGCACTGTTGTGTGCTGGTCACTGTCCCGACTCTGTTAAACCTGGAAGTCAGCAGGTCGAAGATGGGTTGGCATCCAATTTGAGATTTTTGTTTTAGATTTTAACCTCTGACCCGACGCCAACGCACCTGCTTTGAGTGTTACCATCCTGCCCTTACACTCTGGGTCAGACACTCAGAATGTTTGATCAGTAATTTCCAGTCTAATTTCCCATCTCTCTCTTGCAGTTAATTTACTGACGATTGTGACCCTGTCTCGAGGAAAGTGCGGCCTCTCCACCTGCACCACTCGTTATCTGCTCGCCATGGCCCTGGCCGATCTACCAGTCCTTATCACTGAGGTCATACTGTATCGGATCTGTGATTACTATTTCCCAGGATCCTTCCTGGACATCACCCCTGTTTGTATTGTTCTCGCTGTCCTGATTCGTGCAACCACAGATTGGTCTGTCTGGTTCACCATCACTTTCACATTTGACAGATTTGTGGCCAGTTGTTGCCAGAAGCTAAAAAGAAATTATTGCACAGAGGAAGCTTTGACTGTAGTTCTAGCAGTAACCTGCATTCTGTTCTTTTTAAAAAAAACATCCCCTTCTACTTTATATTTGAACCTGTACAGATAATCGACAATGTACCGTGGGGTTGTGATGCAAAGCTAAGTTATTATACAGAGCCCTGGTGGGTGGCATTTGATTGGTTTGTTACATTATCAGCCCCATTGCTCCCATTCGCTTTAATTCTGTTTCTCAATGCTCTAACAGTCAGACACATTTTAGTGGCCAGTCGGGTCCATAAGGGACTGAGGGGTCACAACAAGGGAGAGAATCGCAGTGACCCAGAGATGGAGAGCAGAAGGAGGTCTGTGATTTTGCTCTTCACTCTATCTGGCAGCTTCATACTTCTCTGGTTGATGTATATTATGGAATTCTTATATTACCACATTACAGGAACAGATCCTGGGGATTACAACGTTTCTGAATATATATTTATAAAAGTTGCATATATACTGCTGATTTTAAGTTGCTGCTCAAACACATTTATTTATGTGGTGACTCAGTCAAAGTTCAGAGAACAGTTCAAGAGCACGGTGAAATATTCACTGACATCAATTATTCAATTGTTGAAAAACATAAAACTGAGGGAAGCCAAGAGGCAGGATTCAAGTGTTTCCTGTACGTGAATATAATATTTATCTCCAAAGTCCAGAAGATGACCTATAGCTGGCTTACCCAACATACACTGGCAGGAGGGCCGATGGTCACACACGCCGAAGAGCAGTGAAACAACAGGCAAGATGTGATTGACATTTGGATGACCCAAAATGCAATGGTGGGCCAGCGGGCAGGAGGTGACCAACGCCTGGATGACCCAAAATAATCTCATGGGCGAGGTAATATACAGCAAAGGACAGTGGGGTACCGAGAAAGAGGCAGCTGCACTGGTGGGAGGGCTGAGGGTGTGTCACACATGGATAAGAGCTGCGGGGCGGTGGGCAACAGTTGTCCCCGAGAGCAGCGGACAGAAGTGGTGTCGGAGGAGAGCCAGAGCGTCTCCTACAGGACAGGAGGGGAAACAGCAGCCAAGGACGGGATCCTCCACCTCCACTAATTTGATTCTCAGCTACCCATATCTGTTCCAAAAGCAAAACTTGATGTTGCTGAAACAAAATGATGCAGATGTTGTACATCATCTCCTGTAAATTGATTATTGTCATTTGTTTTTTTTATGTGGAAACACTTTATTGAGTGCGTTTTCCTTCCATTCCCACTGTCCATTCGCTGCCATCTCTCTCTCTCTCTCTCTCTCCCTTTCTCTCCGAGTCGGATGTTGCTATGAGAGGCGCGGGGTTGTGCTGTCTGCATCTGGACAAGCTCAGTTGGGTGGTAGGGGGAGACAGATCCTGGGGCAATGGCGCACTTCCGGACTCAGCACAGGACCAGGTAGACCCGGGGTCTTAGTTTGGTGGCTGCTGGAATGAAAGGGTTTGAGTTCCTTCCTGGTCCCTAGGTTAGCTGATATTAGTATCTCTTCAAGTTTCGCCTGTCTCTCTTTAAAATGTTCTCTTATCTCCCATCCTCAAGAAAAAAGAACCCCTTGACATCTCCATCTATGCAATCTACCATCCTGTCTTCTACCTCCATTTCCACTCTAATGTCCTTGAAGTTGTTAAAATATTTACTTTTTTATTTACTTGTACTTCTTTCAATGTAGTATACTGCATTCGCTGCTCACAGTGTGGTCTCCTCTACATTGGGGAGACCAAGCGCAGACTGGGTGACCGCTTTGCGGAACATCTCCGTTCAGTCTGCAAGCAGGACCCTGAGCTCCCGGTTGCTTGCCATTTCAACACTCCCCCCTGCTCTCATGCTCACATCTCTGTCCTGGGATTGCTGCAGTGTTCCAGTGAACATCAACGCAAGCTCGAGGAACAGCATCTCATCTACCGATTAGGCACACTACAGCCTGCCGGACTGAACATTGAGTTCAATAATTTCAGAGCATGACTGCCCCCCACTTTACTTTCATTTTTAGTCATTTTTAGTTATTTTTTTCTTCCTTTTTTTTACATTCCTTTTTACATTTTTTACAATCTTTTTTTGCATTTATTTCATTTCATCTTAGTTTGTTCAGTTTGCTTACCCACTGTTTTTTTCAGGTTGTTTTTCTTCAGGTTTGCACTTGCTGCTGTTCAATATTCAGTATATTCACACCTAATCTGTACTAATGCTTTGTCTTTCAACGCACCATTAACATATTGTTTGCCTTTGCTCCGTGACCTTTTGGTCAGCTATGTGGCCTGGTCCAATCTGCACCTTATCCTTTGTTATCTCTTGCCCCACCCCCACCTCACTTGTTTATAATCTGTGACTTTTCTAATATTTGTCAGTTCCGAAGAAGGGTCACTGACCTGAAACGTTAACTCTGCTTCTCTTTCCACAGATGCTGCCAGACCTGCTGAGTGAATCCAGCATTTCTTGTTTTTGGTCCTTGAAGTTGTTGTTTACTTGCAAATCCGTTGCAATATTTCCAGGAACTCCAGACCTGAATCCCTTCAGTCTGGTTTCCGCCATGCGACAGAATTGAAAGATTTCCTTTCAAAGTCAGGAATTACATCTTAGGTGACTGTGACAAAGCTAAACCCTCCTCCTCGTTCTTCTTGACCTGTCTGCAGACATGTAAAGTTACAACACGCAGCTCTATCTCATCAACACTTCTCTCGACACATCCAAGATCTGAAAATCATCAGGCTGCTTATCTGACTTATCTGACATCCAGGAGTGCATGAGTAGAAATTTCCTGCCATTAAATATTGGGAAGACTAAACCCATTACCTTCTGTCCCGATTACAGCTCCGTACCCTAGCTACCAGATTCATCCTGCTCAGTGATGCTCAGTTCGGGTTCCACCAGGGCCACTCAGGTCCTGCCCTCATTAAAGCCTTTTTTCAAACATGGCATAAAGAGTTGAACTCAAGGGGTGATGTGAGAGTGACTGCCCTTGACATCAAGGTTGCTTTTGACTGAGTATGGCATCAAGGAGCCATAGCAAAATTGGAGTCAATGGGAATCTGGGGAAGCTCTCCACTTGTTGGAGTCGCAACTCGTACAAAGGAAGATGGTTGTGGTTGTTGGGAGTCAATCATCTCAGTTCCAGGACATCACTGCAGGAGTTCCGCAGGGTAGTGTCCTAGGCCGAACGATCTTCAGCTGCTTCGTCAATGACCTTCCTTAAAACATGAGGTCACAAATGGGGAAGTTCACTGATGATTGCACAATGTTTCGCACAGTGGCGCAGTGGTTAGCACCGCAGCCTCACAGCTCCAGGGACCCGGGTTCAATTCCGGGTACTGCCTGTGTGGAGTTTGCAAGTTCTTCCTGTGTCTGCGTGGGTTTTCTCCGGGTGCTCCGGTTTCCTCCCACAAGTCAAAAAGACTTGCAGGTTGATAGGTAAATTGGCCATTATAAATTGTCACTAGTCTAGGTAGGTGGTAGGGAAATATGGGATTAGTGCAGGATTGGTATAAATGGGTGGTTGATGTTCGGCACAGACTCGGTGGGCCGAAGGGCCTGTTTCAGTGCTGTATCTCTAATCTAATCCAATTCGTGATTTGTCAGATTTTGAAGCAGTCTGTGCAGAAATACAGCAAGTCCTGGGCAATATCCAGGCTCGGCTGATAAGTGGCAAGCAACATTCCCACCATACAAGTGCCAGGCAATGACCATCTCCAGCAAGAGAGAATCTAACCATCTCCCCTACTCATTCAATGGCATTACCATCGCTTAATCCCCCCACTATCAACATCTCTAGGGGTTACCATTGACCAGAAACTGAACTGGAGTAGCCATATAAATACTGTGGCAACAAGAGCAGGTCAGAGGTTAGGAATCCTGCAGCTGGTAACTCACCTCTTGACTTCCCAAAGACTGTACAGTATTTGCAAGGCAACTTTCAGGAGTGTGAAGGAATACTCTCCAATTGCCTGGATGGGTGCAGCTCCAACAACACTCAAGAAGCTCGACACAATCCACGACAAAGCAGCCCACTCGATTGGCACACCATCTACACATATTCACACTTTCCATCACCGATGCACATTGGCAACAGTGTATATGATCTGCAAGATGCACTGCAGCAATGCACCAAGGCAACTCAGGCAGCACCTTCCAAACTTGCGACCTCTACCAACTAGAAGGACAAGCACAGCAGACGCATGGAAACACCACCACCTGCAAGTTGCCCTCCAAGTCACACGCCATCCTGACTTGTTACTGTACCACCTTTCCTTCGCTGGGTCAACATCCTGGAACTCCCTTCCTAACAGCACTGTGGGTGTACCTACCCCTCATGGACTGCAGCGGATCAAGAAGGCAGCTCACTAGCACCTTCTCAAGGGCAATTAGGGGTAGGAAATAATGGCTGGCCTGGCCAGCGACGTCCATATTGCGTGAAGTGAATAATATTTTTTTTTTAAATCCTTCTCCTTGGCAACTGGCTGTGGCAGAACCAGACTGCTCACAATCTTGGTGTCGTATTTGACCCCGAGCCGAACCTCCAATCACAGTTATGTGCCATCACTCTGATCGTCTCCCTTCAGCACCATAATTTTGTCTGACACCCTCCATACATCCGACGCTGTACCACTTAGCAATGGCTTATTTACCTCTAGACTGCTCGATTCCAATACATTCCTGGCTGGGCTCCTACATTCCCACCTCTGTCAACTTAATCATCCAAAACTCTGCTGCACATGTCCTCAGATGCAGCAAGGCGCCCTCATCCATCATTTGCCGACCTACATTGATTCCAGTCAAGCAATGCGTTTGTTTTAAAATTTTTATCCGTGTTTTGAAATCCCTCCATGGCTTCACTCCTCATCACTGCAGTCTCCTCCAGCTCATATATACAACCATAGCACTGTAATCTTCTCCAGCCCCGACAGTCGTTCCTCTGACTGTAATCTCCTCCAGCACCTGCAAGTGTCCCTATATCAGTGTAATCTGTTCCAGCACCCACAACCCACTGCATCTCAGTAACATTCTCCAAGCCTACAGCTATCCCTACTTTGTAACCTCTGCCGGAGCCTACAACCTACCCTATATTTGTGAACTCCTCCAGTCCCGACAACATTCACTATATGTCTAACCTCCTGCAGCCTATACAGACCACCAGGATATTTGTGTTCCTCAAGTTCTGGCTTCTTGAGCTTTCTGATTTTTATCACTGCACAATGGCACTGGTGCTTTCAGCTGCATGCGCCCGAAATTCTGTAATTTTCCCCTAATCCTCTCCGCTGTTCACTCTCTTCCATTAAGGCACTACTCAAAGTCTCCCCCTTTGACCAACCTTTTGGTCACCTGTCCTATCATCTCCTTACATGATTGGTGAGACATTTTGTTATATAATACTCCTGTCATGTTTCCTGAGATGTTTTCTTATGGTAAAGGAGCTATATATTTATTAGTTGTTGTTAACTCCCTCTCAAAGTTTTCTTTCACAAGCTTAAATCTAATTTTGGCATGAAGCCTCAACCTAATCCTATTCCTAAACCGAACACCATCCGTAGCCCGAGCGTTAAATGTAAACCTAACCTTAACACAAAGTGTAACACGATCCAAATATAGCCATAGCATTAACTAGAAGCATAACCCTAACCCAATCTCTCGGTTTAGCAGGAACCTAACCCTAGTCCTAGCCCTAATCCGAACGCTAATCCAAACAGCAAACCGATCTCTAACCCTCAATCTAAATATCAATGTAACCCTTTCCCTAAACTCAACGTTAAACCTAACCCTAACTCTAACCCGAGCTCAATCCTCGCCCTATAGTTAAGAACAGTGCTAACATTAATTCTAGCTGGAACTGCAACCCTTCCCAAACGCTAACGCAATCTTTAGTGCTAATGCTATCCTATCCCCAAATATAGCGCAAAAGCTACTGTCACACTAATTCTAACCCGACCTAACGTTAACCCTAAAAATTACATGAACTCAAACACTAACACTGACACTAATGTCGAGCCAATCATAACCATAATTGTGACCTTAACCTTAACAACAATGCAACCCTAAGCCAAACATTAACTCCAAAGCTATCCTCAGTGTAACCCCTAACCATAACCTTAACTGGAACCCAAATCCCAACCCTATCTCTGACCCTTACCCTCACCTTATATGGAACCCGAACACAAAGCATAACTGTAAGAGTAGCAATAAACTTAACACTAAGACTAACAACTGCCATAAACCAAAGGGTAGCCGAGTTCTAATCCTGTCTCTTGACCAAGCCCGAGCCCGAACTGTTACTCTAAACCAAATCCGACCACGACTGACATCACAGTGCAGCAAGTGATGCGTTGCAAGGGGAGCCAGCTGATTGGTAAGGAGGAACAGGTGGCTATTTCTACCCTTTTTTAATACTTTCAATGCCCGAAGTAAAAGTAAAGGCAGGGAATTTAGATTGTAGTAGACAGTGTTTGGAGTAGAATAAGGTCCCTCGTGTCATTAGTACTCTAAATTAAAATGAGTAACTAAGGAGCTTAATCTAAGGCTAAGTCATGGCAGGAAATGTGTCCAGCTGCAGCAACTAGCTGACTGCATTGTGCAGCTGGAGCTGCGGATGGACTCACTGTGGAGCATCCGTGATGCTGAGGACATCGTGGAGAGCACATTTAGCGAGGTGGTCACACCGAAGGTAATGGCTGCAGAGATCGGAAAGGGATGGGTGACCACCAGGAGGAGTAGTAAGCACAGGCAGGTCGTGCAGAGTTGCTCTGTGGCCATCCCTCTCTCAAACAGATACCGCTTTGGATACTGTTGGGAGGGATGGCCTCCGAGGGGAAAGTAGCAGCAGCCAGGTTCGTGGCAACATGGATGTCTCTGCTGCACAGGAGGGGGTGAAAAGGAGTGGGAGAGCCATACTGATAGGGGATTCAATCGTAAGTGGAACAGACAGGCGTTTCTGTGGCCTCAAACATGACTCCAGGGTGGGATGTTGCCTCCCTTATGCTCGGGTCAAGGATGTCATGGAGCACTTGCAGGACATTCTGAAGGGAGAGGGTGAACAGTCAGAGGCCATGGTACACATTGGTATCAACGATATAGGTAGAAAGAGGGATGAGGTCCTGAACCAAGAATTTACTGAGCTGGGTAGCAGATTAAAAAGCAGGACCTCAAAGGTTGTAATCTCAGGATTGCTCCCAGTGCCAGCGAGTATTGCAATAGGTGGATAGAGCAAATGAATGCGTGGCTAAGGAGATGGCGCAGGAGGGAGGGCTTTAGTTTACTGTATCACTGGGTCTGTTTCTGGCAAAGGATGGACCTGTACAAGTTGAATGGGTTGCACCTGATCCGGAATGGGACAAATACCCTGGTTGGGAGTTTCTAAGTACTGTTGGGCGAGGCTGGGGGAGGGGAGGTTTAAACTAATTTGGCAGGGGGATGGCATACAGAGTGGAAGTACAGTAGGGGGTGATACACAGTCCAATATAGAAGAGAAACTGAGTCAGTCTGGAAGGCAGAGCAAATATAGACCAGTTAATGCACAAGTGAAAAATGCAAGGCTGATAGTATCTATTTAATGCAAGGAGTCTTAGCCGTAAGGCAGATGAATTGAAGCCATTGGTTAGTACATGTATTATGATATTATTGTGATCGCTGAGACATGGTTGTGGAAGGGGCAGGAATGGCAGCTCAACATTCCAGGATATAGAATCTTCAGGTGAGAGGGTAAAAGAGGAGGTGGCATTGCACTGTTGATCAAGGGAGTGATTATTGCTGATCAGAATAAAATGCAGTAGTCATGGTGAAGTAGCTCTGGCATGCTGTCCTTAATGGCATAATAAAAGCAAAATACAGCAGATGCTGGAAATCTAAAATAATGAAAAAAGAAATGCTGGAAATACTCAGCAGGTTTGGCACCATCTGTGGAGAGAAATGCAGAGTTAACTTTTCAGATCAGTGGCCCTTCATCAGAGCTGGCAAAGGTTAGAAATGTAATAGGTTTTAAGCAAATAAAGCGGGGGTGGGGCAAGAGATAACAGAAGTAGAGACGTTGATAGGGCAGGGGCACAGAGAATAACTGACAAGAAGGTCATGGAGCAAAGGCAAAAGGTATGTTCATGGTGTGCTGAAAGACAAAGTGTTTCTGCAGAGAGGGTGTTAATGGAAAGAAAATTGAACAGCCCTAGCCCAAAGCACAAATATGAAAAATACAGTGGGCAGGCATATGGTAAGAAGAATGAATGAAGAAACAAACTAAAATAAAATAAAAAGAAAAAATGAAACAAAGAAAAAAAACTGAAAATTAAAACGTGTGTGTGTGGGGGGCGGGGTTGGTGTGGTGGCGGCGGCATGCTCTGAAATTATTGAACTCAATGATCTGTCCATCAAGCTGCAGTGTGCCGAATTGGTAAATGAGATGCTGTTCGGCAAGCTCGCGTTGATGTTCACTGGAACACGGAAGCAATCCCAGGACAGGGATGTGGGCATGAGAGCGAGGGTGGATGGGAAGTGCGGGGTGTGTGTTGGGGGGTGAGGGGGGTGCTGCAATGGCCAGCAACCGGAAGTTCAGAGTCATGATTACGGATTGAGCGAAGTTGTTCCGCAAAGCAGTCACCCAGTCTGCGTTTGCTCTCCCCAATATATAGGAGACCACATTGTGAGCCACGAATACAGTATACTACATTGAACGAAGTACAAGTAAATCGCTGCTTCACCTGAAAGGAGTGTTTGGTACCTTGTATAGTGAGGACAGAGGAGGTAAAAGTGCAGGCATTACACCTCCTGCGATTGCACATGAAGGTGCCGTTGGAAGGGGACGCAATGTTGGGGATAATGGAGGAGTGGACCACGGTGTCACAGAAGGAACGATCCCTTCGGAATGCTGACAGGGGAGCGGAGGGGAAGATGTGTTTGGTAGTGGCATCACACTGCAGGTGGCGGAAATGGCGAAGGATGATCCTTTGGATGTGGTGGCTGGTGGGGTGGAAAGTGAGCACAAGGGGAACACTGTCACCGTTCGGGAGGGAGGGGAAGGGGTGAGAATAGAGGTGTGGTAAATGGGCCGGACATGGTTGAGGGTCCTGTCAACAACAGTAGGGGTGGGGGGCGCGGGGGTGGCGGGGTGGAATCCTCGGGTTAGGAAAAAGAAAGACATATCAGAAGCGCTGTCGTGGAAGGCAGCATCATCAGAGCAGAAGCGTCGGAGATGGAGAAACTGGGAGAATGGAAAGGAGTACTTACAGGAGGCAGGGTGTGAAGAAGTGTTACCGTGGTAGCTGTGAGTTTCGGAGTGCTTTTAATGAATATTATTAGACAGCCTATACCCAAAGATGGAGGACAGAGAATTCGAGAAAGGGAAGGGAAGTGTCAGAGATGGACCATGTGAAGGCGAGCGAAGGGTAGAAATTGGAAGCAAGGTAAATAAAACTTTCCAGTTCGGAGTGGGAGCAGGAAATGGCACTGATACAGTCATCAATGTATCAGAAAAAGAGTTGGGGGAGGGGGACTGAGTAGGAATCTAACAATGAATGTTCTACATGTCCCATATAAAGACTGTCATAACTAGTACCCATGCGGATACCCATAGCAACCCATTTTGCTTGAAGTAAGTGAGTGGAGGGAAAGATGAAGTTGTTCAATGTGAGAACAAGTTCGGCCAGGCGGAGGAGGGTAGCGGTGAATGGGGACTGGTTGGGCCTCTGTTCCAGGAAGACTTGGAGAGCCCTCAAACCGTCCTGGTGGGGGATGGAGGTGTCGAGAGATTGGGTCTCCATAGTGAAGAGGAGGCGGTTGGGGCTAGGAAACAGGAAATTAACAAAATTATGTCGGACGTCAGAGGAGTCACGGAAGTTGTTCGGAAGAATCTGGACTAGGGGAGAAAAGGTAGAGTCAAGATAGGAAGAAATAATTTCAGTGGGGCAGGAGCAGGCTGAAACAATCGGTCTACAAGGACAGTCCTGTGTGGATTTTAGGAAGGAGGTAGAATCGGGCTGTCTGGGGTTGCGGGACTATGAGGTTGGAAGCTGCAGAATGATTCAAGTTTGGAAGTCTCGACTTTAATCACCCAATTTTGCCGATCTCACCGGATCCTGCATGTGGGCCAGGCAGAAGCGAGTCCTCCCCTCATCACTGCAATGGGCGCATCATGCTGAACCCAGCGCTCTGCCGAACTCTGAATAATACACCCAAGCACAGAATTATACGGCACAGGAGGCCATTCAGCCCAGCCTGCCTGTGTTGACACTTTGAAAGAGCTATCCAGCAAGCCTCGCATTTATACTGCTCCTTCCCTGTAAAATCTCCCCCTTCACGCATTTCTCCAATTCACCTTTTGAAAGTTACTATTCAATCTGCTTCCACCGCCCTTTCAGGCAGTGCATTCCAGATCACCACAACTCGCTGTATAAAAGCAATGCTTCTCATCTGCCCCTCTGATTCCTTTGAGGATTACCTTAAATCTCTGTCCTTCTGGCTTTGGACCCTCCTGTCGCTGGAAACAGTTTCTCCTTATTTACTATAGAAGAAGCTCATGAACTTTAAAACTTTGATTAAATCTCCTCTGAACCTTCTTTGCGCGAAGGCGAACAATCCCAGCTTCCCCAGTCTCTCCACATTCACTGAATTCCCTCATGCCTGGTAGCATTCTGGTCAATCGCCTCGAGGACCTTCTCCATGATCTTGACATCCTTCCCAAAGTTGGTGCCTAGAATTGGGTACAACACTCCACCTGGAACGCAACTAGTGTTTTTTAGAGGTTTTGTGTAATTGCATGTTTTTCCATGCTGTACCTCTATTTATTAATCATAGGATCCAGCCGGCATATTTAATCAGCACTCTCAAGCCATCCCACTACTTGCAAAGTCTTGCGAACAAAGGTCCCCGTTGTCAGATTTACTGAGAGTACCAGTACTGAGGGAAAGCTGCACTGTCCGATGGTCAGTATTGAGGGAATGTTGTGCCGTCGAAAGTCAGTACTCAGTGAATGAGGCACTGCTGGAGGGTCAGTACTGAGGGAGACGAGCACTGATGGAGGTGCATTAAACAAGTGATGCTGTGTCAGAAGGGCACAAATGAGGGAGCACTACATTGTCAGACTGTCAGTACTGAAGGAACGCTGCACTGTCAGAGGCTTAGTACTAAGGGAGTGCTGTACGGTCAGAGTCAGTATTAATGGAGTGCTGCCGTGTCGGAGAGGAGGTAATGAGGGAATGCAGCAGTGTTGAGATGCTGTTCAGGATGAGACCTTATAATGATATCCCTTTCCCCCTTTCAGGTGTATGCAAACACATCCACGCCCCCCTCCTTCCCAAGAGGCTCTCTCACGTTAAAACTGTCATCTATTCCCCAACTTTCTCCTTTCTCCCGCAACATCAATGAAAGACAGCACAGGCTCGAGGGGCTGACTGGCCTCCTCCTGTTCCTGTATAATAGACTCAAGGGTCTATTGGCTCGTCCTGTTTCTGTGCAAAAGCCTCGAGAGGACTATATGGCTTCCTCTTATTTCCTGTGTAACAGCTCCAGATCGTTGAATTGCCCACTCCTGTTCCTGTGTAACAGGCTCCAGAGGGTGAATGGTCTCCTCCTGTTCCTATGGAATCGGCTTGAGGGGCTGATTCGAACCCTCCTGTTTCTGTGTTTGCTATGATTGGTCAGATACATTGTGTGGCAGTGAACTTTCCTCTCTGGTTAACCCTCTGCCTGACCTTTGTCTCCTCCTACATCTCCTCTCCCCAGGAATAGTTGAAGCCAGCTGCCAATGAGATGGTGAAGGACTCCCCGGAAGTTTAGCTCTAGCAGTCACACTTCTCCGCATTTTTACAGTGAGCAAGGCCCAGATGGACGATGGCTGCAACCTGCCCTTCACTACCCGAACCACAATTAAGTGAAGGACATCATTAAAACAACATGAAATCTAGAAGTGTGACAGACGGTGTCAGAAAGAACAACCTTAGGGCTCAGAGAATACAACTTCGAACTTTCATATGCTTTATAATGTGATGAGAATTTTCCAGTCTTTGAAGTTTGCCAATACAATCTCCAACATAAATATATTCTATCACAAGACAGACTGACCTTGACGTCATAATCTGTTTGTTCAATTTAAAAACAAACGGTTTGAACAATGTGGCAACATCAATACTCCATGGAGATCCCACAGACTATAAATACCAGGCTCTGCGAAAGTATTGCCTCAGAGTTTAATGCAGAGGGATTACCTGTAGCAAGACCGAACAGATCACTTCACAAAGAAAATGATTAAAACATTTTATAGTATCTTGAAAATATATTACTTGATCCTTGGCATCATTGGTGTTCCTGGTAAGTTGTAAATCTGAGTGTGAGCTGGCCTATGATTTTACTCTTTGTCAGATAATATTACATACTGATCTAGTGGTCACCGATATACAGACACCTGATATGTAATATACGTTTCTTCTATCAAATCTCCGAAATTATCCCTCTAGTTTTACATCATTGTCTGAGCTGACAATAAACCTCTGTTTCTAACTGACAGGCTCTCTCAGTCATCATATTATTGCATTTATGGAATATTGTGCAATGTTGACTTGGAGCTCAGTTAAAACAACTCTAAGAGTGAAGGTACTAGTGGGAGTATCACTTGGTGTAAAATCGAAATGAGTGTAGGTCACTGATTGTTGTTGAACACAAGGCCCAGTGGCCACTTCGTACTGGGAGTAACCGTCACTGCACAATTTCACTGAGTCTGGGTTACTGACTGAAGTGGAGCACCTGAACCCAGTAGGAATGTATTACTGGGAGTAACTGTCACTGTAGATTTGTACTGAGTGTGGGTCGCGAACCGGAGTGGGACACCTGTCGCCAGTGGCCATGTATACTGGGCCTAATTGTCACTGCAGAATTGTACTGCGTGTCAGTCACTAGCTAGAATGCAATACCTTATGCCAGTGTCCACGTATTATAGGGAGCATCCGGCACTGTGAAATTGCGCCTGTTAACCTGTCACTAAACATAATGATAACCTGACCCCAGTGGTCATGTATTACCGGGAGCATCTGTCACTCTCGTTTTGTACTAAGTACAACTGTACAATCCGATGCTGTGTTGAAATCATTGTTTCAGGTGACTGATCTGTCCTTTCCTTGGAGTTTCCTGTGTGATTGACGCAAGCAATTGATAGCAATGGGGACGATTTTCGCTGATGTTTGCTAATAAGTGTATATATTGAAATGTATCTGTATTGCTCTGTCTTCCATTGAACTGCCCCAACAAAAACAGATGTTAACTACATCCTTCCAGTTGCACAGCAGAGAAGCATTATTAAAGCCTTCTAATCCTCTGTAAAATTACGTTTCGTATTCTGATTATATGTATTGTGAACACTTAATTATTTTTAGTGTTGATTAATGCCTTGCCCCAAAACGGTTCTGAGTATCTGTA
Organism: Heterodontus francisci; assembly: GCF_036365525.1. Lineage (NCBI taxonomy): Eukaryota > Metazoa > Chordata > Chondrichthyes > Heterodontiformes > Heterodontidae > Heterodontus > Heterodontus francisci. The sequence goes on from NC_090419.1 coordinate 3,820,560, forward strand.
TGTCAAAAATGCTGCTTTTCCCATCGTGCTAATACATGGAATGAATATCGAATTGCAGTTATTCAAACATGTACTTTTGCAAATGACTAAGGTACTTTCAATCAGTTCTCATGCCTGGTTTAGCATCTAGACACATGTAAACTGCAACAATTGCTTCCCTGAGCTCAATGAGGTGTGTCTCAAAGACGAGAGACAGCTATACAGGAATGTACATAGAATGCTCATTGTGGAAAAACCGACGTATCTCACATATCGGATTTTCATGACAGATATCAGACCGGGGCATTGAGTAATAATATTAGTGAACTGTTAATGATGAAACGAACAGTACACTTCTCTCAAACAAAAACAAGAAATGCTGGAGTCACTCAGCAGGTCTGGCACCATCTGTGGAAAGAGAAGCAGAGTTAAAGTTTCGGGTCAGTGACCCTTCTTCGGAACTGACAAATATTAGAAAAGTCACAGATTATAAACAAGTGAAGTGGGGGTGGGGCAAGTGATAACAAAGGAGAAGGTGCAGATTGGACCAGGCCTACTTCAAGTAAAAGGTGTCGCTATCGGTACCCGCATGGGTCCTAGTTATGCCTGTCTTTTTGTTGGGATCTGTGGAGCATTCTTTGATCCAGTCCTACTCAGGCCCCCTCCCCCAACTCTTTTTCTGGTACATTGATGACTGTATCAGTGCCGTTTCCTGCTCCCGCCCCGAACTAGAAAACTTTATCAACTTTGCTTCCAATTTCCACCCTTCTCTCACCTTTACATGGTCCATCTCTGACACTTCCCTTCCCTTCCTCGACTTCTCTGTCTCCATCTCTGGGGATAGGTTGTCTATCAATATCCATTATAAGCCCACTGAGCTGCTCTGATGATGCTACCTTCCATGACGGTGCTTCTGATATGAACTCCTTTTTCCTCAACCGAGGATTTCACCCCACTGTGGTTGACAGGGCCCTCAACCGTGTCCAACCCATTCCCCGCACCTCTACCCTCACCCCTTCCCCTCCCTCCCAGAACCGTGACAGGGTTCCCCTTGTCCTCACTTTTCATCCCACCAGCCTCCATATCCAAAGGATCATCCTCCGCCATTTTCGCCACCTCCAGCGTGATGCCACTACCAGTCGCATCTTCCCTTCCCTTCCCCTGTCAGCATTCCGAAGGGATCATTCCGTCCGTGACACCCTGGTCCACTCCTCCATTATCCCCACCACCTCATCCCCGTCCCAGGGCACCTTCCCCTGCAATCGCAGGAGGTGTAATACCTGCCCATTTACCTCCTCTCTCCTCACTATCCCAGGCCCCAAACACTCCTTTCAGGTGAAGCAGCGATTTACTTGTACATCTTTCAATGTAGTATACTGTATTCGCTGCTCACAGTGTGGTCTCCTCTACATTGGGGAGACCAAGCGCAGACTGGGTGACCGCTTTGCGGAACATCTCCCGGTTGCTGGCCATTTCAACACACCCCCTGCTCTCATGCTCACATCTCTGTCCTGGGATTGCTGCAGTGTTCCAGTGAACATCAACGCAAGCTCGAGGAACAGCATCTCATCTCCCGATTAGGCACACTACAGCCTGCCGGACTGAACATTGAGTTCAATAATTTCAGAGCATGACAGCCCCCCATTTTACTTTCATTTTTAGTTATTTTTTCTACTTTTTTTTTACATTCCTTTTTACATTTTTTACAATCTATTTTTGCATTTATTTCATTTCATCTGAGTTTGTTCAGTTTGCTTACACACTGTTTTTTTCAGGTTGTTTTTCTTCAGGTTTGCACTTGCTGCTGTTCAATATTCAGTGTATTAACACCTAATCTGTACTAATGCTTTGTCTTTCAACAGACCATTAACATATTGTTTGCCTTTGCTCCGTGACCTTTTGGTCAGCTATGTGGCCTGGTCCAATCTGCACCTTCTCCTTTGTTATCTCTTGCCCCACCCCCACCTCACTTGTTTATAATCTGTGACTTTTCTAATTTTAGTCAGTTCCAAAGAAGGGTCACTGACCCGAAACGTTAACTCTGCTTCTCTTTCCACAGATGGTGCCAGACCTGCTGAGTGACTCCAGCATTTCTTGTTTTTGTTTCAGATTTCCAGCATCCGCAGTATTTTGCTTTTATTTTAGTACATTTCTCTCAGTTCTACTGTCGTCCTGGTTAAAATAATTGCACCTTCTCCAATAAATCAATAGTCTTTTTGTCACATGGAGTCCGGGACTGTACATAGAACGCTAATTGTGGATTAAACAACTTTCGATATGAGTTTAATATCAACTCTCGGCTGTTACAATTCCTTTCTGGAAATGAACTCCAGTGCTTTGTTAGTATTGTTATGGCCGTGTTAACCCATGTTATGATTTCTGAATCTATACCCCTGAACGCCTTTTCGCTTCTAAACCATTTGGACTCTTATCTTCCAAAGATTATTTCGGAAGCTTATTTTTCTGACCAAAATTCAACACCTCAGACTTAGCTGCAGTGAAAAAATGTGCTATTTAAATTCCCTTTGTGCAAATCTGTTAACTGCTATTAATAATGTTTTCAGGCATTCTGTTGCATTCTTCCTTTGCATTTTTTGTCCTCTCAATTTGAATTTTTCTGCAAATTTTGAAATTGTGCTACTGCTTACCGAGTTCATATCATTTCTGTAACTGGTGAATGACAGTATTCCTAGGGCTGATCCTTGTAGAAACCACTTCCTACCTTCTGGCAATCTGAGGAACTACCTTTAATCCATATTCCATGTTTCATATTTTTGGACCCAGCTTGCTCTCCATTCTGCTGCTTATGCCATTACACAACTATTTCTGAGAGTAGTCATGAGTCTGCTTTGTGGCTGCTTATCAAAGGCCTTTGGAAAATGGATGTCAATTGCATGGACTGTTTTACACTTCTCTACTCTTTCTGATATTATCCAAACACGTTTATAATAGTAATAATAAATATCAATACGACACTGCTAGGTGTTTCTGGATGTTTTTCTGTTAAATCTTTGAATAAGTATTCCATTATCTTTCCTGCCACTAACGTTATGCTTAATTGTCTATCGTTCCTTCAACGAGTTCTATCTTCCGTCTTAAATACAAGAATCACATTAGCTGTCCGTCAGTTCTCTGGCTTTATTCCCTACTCTGATCAACATCAATGAACATATAATCATGTCTCTCTTATCGCTTCCCCATCTTTCAAAGTATGTGTCAATGCAATCCATCTGAACTAGACAGTTTGCCCTTTCTCTGATTAATTTATCAAATATCTCCCCACTTTCTACCTTAAATATTATGAAGGTTTTTTCGAAGGTATTCACCCTTAACTGACATTAATTCCTCCCTTCAGAGGTCCCCCTCCTTTCTTCAGGCACCGAATCCTAAGCCACTGGGTCTTTCTGCCCCAATTGTCCTAAAGTGCACGACACGTTCTTCCGGAGCTGTACATGTCAGTCTTCCCCTCTTTGGTCCAAAGTCCAATAAAGCCGAGCTGTCCTTCAACTCCCAATGAATGAGATCTTGCCTGGCAGACACCATGAAGCCGTTTCCCAGACAGTATCCATCGACCATCTCTGTGCTGGATCGTTTCGAGAGCCCTCACTTCGAATTTACTTGTGCTGTTTCATTCACTCACCATTCCCAGTGGAACCTCTCTCTTCCTCAGCAGCTCTGTTGTTGGATTGAAAATCCTCAGAGTATCCGGATCCCGACACCTGTGCAGGGACACTGTTGTAAATGTTAGGTATGTGGATATGTGTTGTAAAAATTGGAATATTTCACACTCAGATATTAACGTTGTGGCAGCATGTGCTAGATATGCCGCCTTTGTATCGAATACATTGTCTATTCTTTGCTCAGAACAGTTGTGATGAACGGTCACAGACCTGAAATGTTAATTCTGCTTCTAGCTCTCTTGATTCTGCCCGATCTGCTGAATATCTCCAGCACTTTCTGCTTTTATTTCAGATTTCCAGCAACTGCAGCATTTTGCTCCTATCCCGGAGCATGGTCTGTGTCTGTGCTTACTGTCTGCAACACACAATTCGAGAATTTGATCGGTTACTTCCAATTTCTTTCCCATTCTCTCTCTTCCAGTCAATTTGCTGGCGATTGTAATCCTGTCCCGGGGAAAGTGCGGCCTCGCCACCTGCACCACTCGCTATCTTGTGGCCATGGCAACGACGGATCTACTGGTCATTATCTCTGAGGTCATACTGCTCAGGATCAATTTTTATTATTGCCCAGAAGTTATAATTTACATCACACCTGTGTGCAGTGTTATCATAGCCCTGATACGCGCAGCCACAGATTGTTCTGTCTGGTTCACCGTCACTTTCACCTTTGATCGATTTGTGGCCATTTGTTGCCAGAAGCTGAAAACAAAATATTGCACTGAGAAAACTGCAATTGTTGTTCTGGCAACAACTGGCATTCTACTCTGTTTACAAAACGTCCCCATCTACTTTGCTTTTGAACCTGCAGAGAAAATCAGCAAAGTACCATGGTTCTGTTATGCAAAGCCAAGCTATTCTACTGATCCCGTATGGTTGGGGTTTGGCTGGTTTGATAAGTTTTTAAACCCATTGCTTCCAATCGCTTTAATTCTCTTTCTCAATGCTCTAATTGTCAGACACATTTTGGTGGCTAGTCGAGTTCGCAAGGGACTGAGGGTTCATAGCAAGGGAGAGCATTTCAGTGACCCAGAGATGGAGAGCAGAAGGAAGTCTGTGATTTTACTCTTCACCATATCTGGCTGCTTCATACTTCTGTGGTTGCTGTTTGTTATAGAATACTTATGTTATACCATATCAGGAACGGCTCACAAGGATTACAATGATTCGGAATACATATTTCGACAAGTCGGACTGATGATGCGGAATTTAAGTTGCTGCTCAAACACATTTATTTATGTGGCGACTCAGTCCAAGTTCAGAGAGCAGGTCAAGAGTGCGGTGAGAAGTCCGGTTAGATCAATTATTCAATTAATCAACAAACAAAACTGACAGCAGCCCAGAGGCAAGTCCCAGTGTTTGCAGTCCTTGAATCTAATATTCATCCCCGATGTGCAAGAGGTAACCGACAGCTGGATGATCCGAAACAACTTGGCAGCCGGGGGCAGGTGTAGTCAGTGTGGTGGGGAGGGGGTCGGTGGTGATTGTGCGGGGTGTGGTCACACGTGCCATAGAGCATCAGGACAATGGACATGAGGTGACCGACAGCTGGATAATCCTAAATATATTGGCGGCAGTGAGGGTGCTGCTGTTCACACATCCCAAAGAGCATTGGGACAGTGGACAAGAGGTGACTAACAGCCACATGACCAGAAATACAATAGCGGGGGCAGGGGCGTCACACATGTTGAAAAGCAGCAGCTCAGAGGCAATGAGGTGACCTTTGGAGGAGCGGAGAGAAAGGGGGCAGGAGGAGAGTCAAAGCGTCCCCTGTCACAGAGACGTGAAATCAGCAGCTGCTGTCTCACCAGCACCCCCACTGGGTCCATCACTGAAAACAAAAGTTATTCTTGCAAAATCGAAATGCTGCAGATGCTGGAAATCTACTCTTGTCAGTTGATTACTATTATTTGCTTTAATTTTCGAGAGTTATTATTCAGCCCATCTCCCTTATTTGTCTGCAACTTGGTCACTGCGAACTCTCTCCCTTGCTCTCTCACTGTGTCAGATGGTGGGCTGGTGGAGCTCATTTGGGGTTCGCAAGATGCATGAATTAGAGGAGCGCAGAGGTCTCAGTGGGTTGTGGGGGCTGTTTGTTTTTACAGATATAGGGTGGGAGCTGGGGCTGGAGGAGGTCGCAGAGATAGGGAGGGTAGAGGGCATTCTGGGCTGTCGTAGGTTAGAGATAGGAAGGATTGTAGGAGCTGGAGGAGGTTACAGTGGTATGGATGACTGTAGGGTCTGCAGGAGGTTACAGAGATATGGGGGGTGCGGGGCTGGCTTATACCGGGTGCAGGAGGTTGCAGAGATATGGAGTTGTAGAGGCTGAAGGAGGTTACATAGACAGGGAGGGTTGTAGGAGCTGCAGTAGGCTGTGTATACTGTCATGATCCTTTTCTCTCTCTCCGGGAAATATGTGGTGTGTCCTTAAGACAGCAAAGTATCAATACTGTTTTAAGAACAAACAGGCCTTAGGAGTTACCGAAAAAGTGCATTCTCATTGTCTTGGCTACAGCCAGTCGGACTGAGCATCGAGAGAAACGTTTGTTACAACTTAATTTTGAACTGACTTGTCGTGTAAATAGAGTATTCTAACAGAGGAAGCAGACAGACATCGATGTGTTCGCACCTGAAAGAAGAGTCTTAGCCCATTTTAGACAGGAGGAGGAAAATTTAGTCTGTTTATTTATGATTATCTCTAAAAATGAAAAGCAAAAATCAGGCCTTAACAGATATCTCTGGTAATTTAAACAGAAGGAAGGGAAGTTTGACTGTGACAATCTTTTATCACCCAAACACTCTAAAGCCAGATTGATTCATTTGAATGTGGTTGCGAGTTGCTGATCGATGGCGGTTACCACTGGAGAAGGAAAACATCACTTACTACTGGAATTCGACGACAGACTATTCTCCTGTTGAAGAACCTATTTTGTCCCCATTCAATGGCTGTGAGGACTTCAAACAACAATGGGCTGCAAATTTGCAAGGACTATATTTTTTTCTATTTTAAAAATTGTTTATGTCTTAGTAGTGTTTAGGAATTTACACTTTCCAATCAAACTATTAATTTGTTGATTTAAAGACACCTGGTTTGGTGAGATTCATAATGGGTTGAATAGATGGTCCAATTTGGCTGGGTCTTTCTTTAAATTAGAAACATTAAAATGTTATGTCATGCGACCTGTGGAGGGAAGGGATTGAATTTACAGTGCGATGCTCCCAACATAATCAGAATCATATATTTACACATGGGGGACTTTGACTGGAACTGTCTGTCATAACAATATACAAAGCGTTATAGAGGCTGGAGGAGGTTACAGTGATATGGATGGTTGTAGGGGCTGCAGAGGGGTTACATAGATAGGAAGGGTTGCAGGAGCTAGAGGTGGTTACGGAGATATGAAAGTTGTGGTGGCTGCAGGACGGTTATATCGGTAGGGAGCGTTGTAGGGGCTGTGGGAGGTTCCATCTATACAGAGGGTTAGAGGGCTGGATGAGGTTCGAGAGATATAGAGTGTTGCAAAGGGTGGAGGAAGATAAAGAGATAGGGAGGGTTTTGGGCTGCTGGAGGAGTTTACAGGGTTATGGAGGGTTGGCGGAGCTGCAGGAGGTCACAAAGATTGGTGGGGGGTTGACGGACCTGGAGAAGGTTGCCGAGTTATGAAGGGCTGCAGGGGTTGCAGTGGGTTATATAGATATAGAGAGTTATAGGAGCTGTAGGATGTTCCAGAGATATGGATGCTTGAAGAGGCTGCAGAGGGTTACTTGGTTAAGGATGTGTTTAGACGCTGGAGGTGGGCACAGTGAAATGGAGGGTTGCAGAAGTTGCAGGAGATCAAATAGATTAGGAGGATTGCAGGAGAGAGAGGAGGTTGCAGGGATATGGATAGTTGTGTGGAGTGTGTTATATAGATAGGGAGAGTTGCAGTATCTGGAGGAGGTTACAGAGATATGGAGAGTTTTAGAGCAGCAGGGTGCTGCATAAATAGAACGGGCTGTAGGAGTTGTAGGGGGTTGCAATAAAATGATGTTTGTAGGGGCTGGAGGAAGTTAAAGAGGCAGGGAGGGTTATAGGGGCTGGAGGTGGTTACAGAGATATGGAGGGTTGTGGGGTTTGCAGGAGGTTACACAGATAGGGATGGTTGTCGGAAATGGAAGTGGTAACATCTATATGGAGGGTTGTAGGGGTTGAAGGAGGTTTGAGTGATAGGAGGGTTGTAGAAGTTGCAGCAGGTGAAATAGATTAGGAGGATTGCAGGAGAGAGAGGAGGTTGCAGAGATATGGCTAATTGTTTGGAAGGTGTTACATAGATAGGGAGAGTTGCCGGATCAGGAGGAGGTTACAGAGATATGGAGGTTGTTAGAGCAGCAGGGTGCGACATAAATAGAAAGGGCTGTAGGAGCTGCAAGGGGTTACAATAAATGGAGGTTTGTAGGGGCTGGAGGAAGTTAAAGAGATAGGGAGGGTTATCGGGGCTGGAGGAGGTCACATAGATGGTGGGGTGCTGTAGGAGATGGAGAAGGTTTCAGAGATATGGAGGGCGGCAGCGGCTGCAGGCAGATATATATATCGAGAGGGTTGTAGAATGTCGAGCAGGTTGCAGAGATATTGGTGGTTGATGCGGGTGCAGGGGTTACATAGATAGGGTGGGTTGTAGGAGCTGGAGGAGCTTACAAAGATTTGGACGGTTGTAGCGGCTGCAGGGGATTTTATATAAATATATAGAGAGAGGCTGGCGGAGATTACAGAGAGAGGGAAGGTTGTAAGAACTGAAGGAGGTTACAGAGATATGGACGACCGTAGGGGCTGCAGGAGGTTCCATAGATAGGGATGGTTGTGGGAGCTGGAGGTGGTTACATATGTATGGAGGGTATGGGGCTGGAAGAGGTGATAGAGTTATGGAGTGTTGTAGGATCTGCAGGAGGTCCCATAGATTGGGATGACTGTAGGAGATGTAAGAGGTTGCACTGATATTGTTGTTTTTAGGGGCTGCAGGGGGTTCGGTAGATAGGTAGGGTAGCAGGAGCTGGAGGAGATAACAGAGATATGGAAAGTTGGAAGAGATGGAGGTGGTTACAGAGATATGGTAGGATGTCCGAGCTGTAGGGGCTGGAGGAAGTTAAAGAGGTAGGGAGGGTTATAGGGGCTGGAGGTGGTTACAGAGATATGGAGGGTTGTGGGGTTTGCAGGAGGTTACACAGATAGGGATGGTTGTCGGAAATGGAAGTGGTAACATCTATGTGGAGGGTTGTAGGGGCTGAAGGAGGTTTGAGTGATAGGAGGGTTGTAGAAGTTGCAGGAGGTGAAATAGATTAGGAGGATTGCAGGAGAGAGAGGAGGTTGCAGAGATATGGCTAGTTGTTTGGAAGGTGTTACATAGATAGGGAGAGTTGCCTATCCATAGATAGGAATGGTTACAGGAGTGGTTACATGTATATGGAGGGTTATAACGGCTGGATGAGCTTAGAGAGATATGGATGCTTGTATGAGCTGCAGGAGGTCACTGAGAGTGGGAGGGTTGTAAGAGCTGGAGGAGGTTGCAGTGATATGGGGAGTCTGTCGGGGCTGCAGTGGGTTACATAGATCGGTAGGGTTATAGGAAATGGAGGGCATAACAGAGATAGGGAGGGTTCTAGGGGCTGCAGGTGCTTACATAGATAGGGAGGGCTGGAGGAGCTGGATGTGGTTACAGAGATATGGGATGTTGTAGGGGCTGCTTGTGCTTACATAGATAGGGACGGCTGTCGGGATTGATTGCGGTTACAGAGACAAGAGAGGGTTGTAGTGGCTGGAGGAGGTTACAAAAACATGGATGACTGAAGAGGCTGCAGTGGGTTACATAGATAGGGAGGGTTGCAGATGCTGGAGGAAGTTACAGAGATATGGATGGTCATTGGGGCTGCAGGAGGTTGCACAGAAAGGGATGATCGTCGGAGGTGGAGGGGGTTAGATCGATATGGAGGGTTATAGGGGCTGGTGAACTTGAAAGAGACATGGAGGGTTGTACAGCTGCAGCAGGACCCAGATACTGAGAGGGATGTTGGAGATGTAGGAGGTTGCAGTAATATGGAGGTTTGTAGGGGCTGCAGGAGTTAACATATATATGGAGGGTTATAAGGTCTGGAGAATGTTGAAGAGTTATGGAGGGTTGTATGAGTTGCAGGAGGTCATTTAGATTGGTAGCGCGTTATAGGAGCTGGAGAAGGTTGCATAGATATGGAGGCCTGCAGGGAGTTACACAAATAGGGAGGAATGTCGGGGCTGGAGGATTTTACAGAGATATGGACGCTTGCAGGGGCTGCAGGGAGTTACAGATATATGGAGGATGACAAAGGCTGACGGAGGATGCGGAGGTAGAGAGTGTTGTCGGAGCTGGAGGAGATTACATAGATATGGAGGGTCCTAGAGGCTGCAGGGGCTTACATAGATAAGGAAGGCTATTGGAGCTGGAGCAGGTTACAGTGATGTGGAGCATTGTAGAGGCTGCAGGGGTGACATAAATAGCGAAAGTTGCAGGAAGTGGAGAAGGCTACAGCGATTTGGACGATTGTAGGGGTGCAGGGATTCACATATATTGGGATGATTATAGAGGTTACTTGTGGTTACAGAGATATGGAGGGTTTTATGTGCTGCAGCAGGTCCCTAAAAGTAGGAGGGTTGTAGGAACTTGAGCATGTTGCCGTGATATGAAGCAATGTTGGGGATGCAGAGGGTTACAGGAGATGGAGGAGATAAAAGAGAAATGGAGGGTTCTTGGGGTTTCAGGGGTTACATAGATAGGGAGGGTTGTAGGAGCTGGAGTAGGTTGCAGAGAAAAGGAGGGCTGCAAGGGCTGTTGGAGTTTGCATAGATAGGGAGGGTTGTCGGGCTGGAGGGGGTTACTTGTGCATGGAATGTTATAGGGGCTGGATGACATTAGAGATATCTGGAGTTTTGTAGGGACTGCGGGATGTTAAAGAGATAAGGAGGGTTATAGGGCTGGAGGAGGCTCCAAGGTAGTGGAGTGTTGTCGGAGCTGGAGAAGTTTGCCTTGTTATGGAGGGCTGCAGGGGTTGCAGTGGGTTACATAGATAGGGAGGTTTATAGGAGCTGGAGGACGTTAAGAGATATGGATAGTTGAAGGGGCTGAAGCGGGTTACATAGATAGGGAGGGTTGCAGGAGATGGAGGACGTTACAGAGATCCGGAGGATTGTAGTGGCTGCAGGGGGTTCCAAAGATTGGGTGAGTTGTCGGAGCTGGAGAAGATTACATAGATATGGATGGTCGTAGGGACTGCAGGAGGTTGCGTAGCTCGGGATGTTCATAGGAGCTGCAGGGCTTTAGATCTAAATTGAGTGTTATAGGGAATGGTGGACCTAAACTGTGATGCCCAGAATTGCATACAATAATCCAATTGGGGCATAACGGGATTGTTATGAAGTTTCAACATAACTTCCCTGACTCTTGCTCAATACGTCTATTTACGAAGCCCACGATGCCATATGTTTTGCTCCCACTCTCTCAATATGTCCTGCAACTTTCAAAGTTCCATGCACATGCAATCCCAGGTCCCTCTGTTTCTGCACACTTTTTTGAACTGTGCCATTATGTCTATATTGCCGATCCCTATTCCTTTTGCCAAAATGCATGACCTCACACTTGCATTAAATTCCATCAGCCACCTGTCTTTCCATTATGCTAGCACATCTATGTCCTGTTGTAGACTGCTCATATGATCCTCACTGTTTGCCACACCTCCAAGGTTTGTGCCATCGACACATTTCGAGATTCTGCTTTCCAAGATGTAAGACCTATACATCGCAAATAAAAATGCTCCTAACACTGACCCTGGGAGAAAATAACATCTGCCATCCGCCAGTCTACAAAAAAAAAAACAACCATTTAGCATGGCTCGCTGTTTTCTATCCTTTAGAAAGTTTTGGCTCTCCAATCCCTGAGCCTCAATTTTGTTAAGCAGCTTATTATGTGGTACATTATCAAATACATTCATTAAAATCCATGTCGACAACATTCACTGCATTCCCTTCCTCAACCTTATCTCGTAAACATCATACAATTCAATCAAATTAGTCCAGCATGATCTGCCTTTTACAAATCGTGCTGGATATCATGAATTAACTGAAACCTCTCCAAGTGCTTGTTAATTTTCCCCTGATTCTTATTGCTAAAATCCTATCCACCACTGATTTTAGGCCAACTACCTATAGTTGCCAGAATTGTCCTGACACCCTTTTTTGAATAAGGGATTCACTTTGTCACTCTCTAATCCTCTGTCTCTTCCCTCATATCGAGGAAAGATTACCCGATTATGACACGCCCTTCCGCGATGTGTACCCCCACTTTGTTTCGAAACCTGGCATGCAGGCCATCTGGATCAGGTGACGTATCTACCACCATCAAAGACAACCATTTTAGCACCTCCCTCTCTCAAACATTACCATATTTATTGTCTCAACTCTCCGCTTCTATTGGCATTTTGTTAGATTCATCTTCCTTAGTAAACACTGATACAATATACTCATTATCTATTCTAGCCTTTACGTTACAGGAAATGCTACTTTTTTCCTCCAATTCTGCTGAACACAAAGTATCCTTCAAGTGTGTCACATGGAATTGTGTGCTTTCCAGTCGCTGCCCTGCATGCGTCATGATGAACCCAGAGCACTCTCTCAATCTGAGTAATACACCTAAATTCACAATCATAAAGCACAGGAGGTCATTCAGACCAGTGTCCTTGTGCTGGCTCTTCAAGAGTGATCCACTTAGTCTCACACTCCCCCCGATCTTCCTCCCTAGCTCTGTACATTCATTCCCTTCAAATATTTATACAATTCTCCTTTAAAAGTTACTCTTGAATTTTCTTCCAGCACTCTTTCAGGCAGTGCATTCCAGACCACAACAACTCACTGTGTAAAAACATTTCTCATTGCCCCCTCTGGTGCCATTGTCATTTATATGAAATCGTTTGATTCCAGATCCTCCTACCACTGGAAACATTTACACATATTGACTCTATTGAAAAGTTGCATGATTTTGAAAGGCTTGATTAAATATCCTCTTAAGCTTCTGTGCTCGAAGGAGAACAATTCCAAATTCTCTAGTCTCTCCAAATTAACAGAACTCCCTCATCCCTGTGGCTATTCTGGTAAATATCCTCTTGCACCCTGTCTAATACCTTGACATCTTTCTGAAACTGCGGCGCCCAGAACTCGACAAAATATTACTTTTGGGATCTAATCAGCGTTTTATAAAGGTTTAGTGCAATGTCCATGTATTGTAGGCTGGACCTCTATATATAGATCTCAGGATCCAGTATATGTTTTAATCAGCCCTCTCAAATTGCCCTGCCAGAATTTCTTATGAACAAACATCCCCTGTTTCGGATTTTTTGGCAGTACCAGCATTGAGGGAGTGCTTCACTGTTGGATGGGCAGCTCTGAGGGAGGGCAAGACTGTCAGAGGAGCAGTCCTGATGGAGCACCGCAATGCCAGATGATCAGTACTGAGGGAGGGCTGTAACAGTTGGAGGAGCAGCATTGAGGGAGCCCTTCAATGTCGGAGGGGCAGCACTGAGGGAGCACTGCACTGTCCGAGGATCCGGACTGAGGGAGTGCTGAGACAATCAGACGAGCAGCACTGAGGGAGTGCTGCAATGTTAATGGGGCAGTACGAAGAAAGCACTGCAAAGTTGAAAAGGTCAATACTCAGGGAATGTGGCACAATCGGAGGGGCAGTACAGCGGCAGTGCTCCACTGTTGGAGGAGCATTACTGAGGGAGTGCTGTCCTGTCGAAGAGGCGTTTTGAAGATGAGGCAGTGCAATGTTGGAGGTGCTGTGTGTTTGGATGACAGGTTATGCCTTGGTCCCGTTTGCCTTCTTAGGTGGAGATAAATACTTCCAGGACCCCGTCTCCTGCTGACAGAGCGTCTGCTACGTTAAAAAAATCATCTATTGCCCAGTTGCCATCTTCCCCACCACAACTGCCATCGAAAGGCGGAAAGGCTCGAGGAGCTGAATGGCCTCCTCCTGTTCCTGTGTAACATCCTCTCGGGGGCTTAATGGCCTCCTCCTGTTCCTGTTTATCAGTCTCAAGAGGGTTTAAAGGCCTCTTCCTTTTCCTGTGTTTTCTCTGATTGGTCAGTCATGGCGATGGACAGTGAATTTCTATGTCTGATTAAAACTGTCCTTGTATGTTGTCTCGTCCTCACTCTCCCATCCCCAGGCATAGCTGAAGACTCTTGCCAATGAGACAGTGAATCGCTCCTCAGAGTTTCACTGCCTGCCATCCCAATTCTCCATACATCGCAGTGAGATCCTGCAGCTCAAGTCCCAGACGGATGATGGACACAATCTGCTCTTCCCCTTCTGAACCACAATGGAGTGAAGGACCTCGCTAAAACAAAATGAGAGCGAGGGATGGCTCTAAGGTTGTTGGAAAGAACACCCTCATTGCTGGGAGAATGCAGCCTCGAATTTTCATTAGTTAGTAAAACCTCTGTTTGTAACTGACAGGCTCTCTGAATTATGAAGTTATGGTATTTTGTGGAATTTCATGTAATGTTGAATTGGAGCTCAGTGAATGTAACTCTCCGAGTAAGGTTTTTAGTGGGAATATCAGTTAGTGTAAAATCATACTGAGTGTGGATCACTAACCAGAGTGGAACACCTGACTCCAATGATCATGCATTACTGAGAGTATCTGGCTCTGTGGAATGGTATTGAGTTAAGTTCACTAACGATAGTGGGACACCATATCCCAGTGGTCATGTAGTATTTGGAGTATCTGTCACTATTGAGCTGTACTGAGAGTGGGTCACTAGCCGGAGTGGAACACCAGATCCCAGTGATCATGTACGACTGGGAGAATCTGTCTCCGTGGAGTTGTACGGAATATAATGGTAGAACATGGTTCTATTTCGAAATCATTTAGTCAGGTAAAATAAAAGCAACATACTACGGAAATCTGAAATAAACATAGGAAGTGCTGGAAATACGCAGCATGTCTGGCAGCATCTGGGGAGAGAGAAACAGACTAATCTTTCAGGTCTCTGACCTTTCGTCAGAACTGGAAATGGTTAGAAATGGAGGTGGGTTTGTGCGAGTGAAGGGGAAGGGGGAAGAAAAACAAAAGGGGAAGGTGTGTGTTAGTGCGGACGGAAGGAGAGATTAAATGACAAAGATGTCATGGGATGAAAGGCAAATGGATTAGGAATAGATGTACTGAAAGGCAAAGCATTTGTGCAGAGAATGGTAACGGTAGAATTTGAAGATGCATTACATGGTCTACAACAAATATGTTTTCCTCTAAGACACAAAAGCCAAGCAAGAAAGATAAATTAACCATGGCTAGTAAAAGTTAAAGATTGCCTAGATCAAGACTTATCAGGCCGCCAGAAAAATGGGTAAACCCGAGGATTGTGAGCAATTTAGAATCCAGAAAATGATGACCAAGCAATTGATTACAAAAGGGAAAAGATAATACGAATGCAACATAGCAAGAAATATAAAGGTGGATGGTAAAATTATACTTAGGTATGTGAAAAGGAAAAGATTAGCAAGGACAGACCTATTGCAGGTGGAGACAGGAGAGTTGTTAGTGGAGAATAGGAAATGGGCATACAAAATAAACAATGACTTTGGATCTGTCTTCGTGGAGGAAGAAACAGAAAATGTCCCAGAATACCAGGGAACCAAGGGACTTGCGAAAATGCGGAACTGAAAGAAATTAGTATTCATGATGAGTTAGCACTCGAAGGGTTAACCGGATTGAAGGTTGAGAAATCTATGGGATCAGATGAGCCACATCCCAAGCTGGAGATGGAGGTGGCTATAAAGAGAGGGAATGCACAGGCGGTTATCTTTCAATATTCTATCGATTCTGGAAAGGTCCCTACAGACTGTGAAGTAGCAAATATAACCACACTATTTAAGAAAGGAGGCAGAGAGAGAACGGGGAACTGCAGACCTGTGAATTTGACGTTGGTAGTATGGAAAATGGTCGAATCTATTCTAAAGGATGTGACAACTGGACACTTAATAAATCGTGATATGAGTTGAAAGAGTCAAAATGAATTTATGGAGGGAGATCATGTTTGACAAAGCTGTTGGAGTTTTTTAGGATTTTACTTGCAGCATAGATAAAGGAGACCCAGTGGATGTGGTGTATTTGAACATTCAGAAGGTATTTGATACTGTCGCACAAAGGAGGTTCGTAAACAAAATTAGGACACATGGGATTAGGGTTAATATACTGCAATGAATTGAGAATCGGTTAACAGACAGAATAAACTAATCGTTCTCAGGATGGCAGCTTGTTGCTAATGGGGGACCACAAGAATCAGTGTTGGGGCCGCAGCCATTCACAATCCATGTAAATGATCTGGATATGGCGACCTAATGTAACATTTCCAAATTTGCTGATCACACAAAACTAGGTGGGAATTTAAGTTGTGAGGAGGATGCAAGGAGGCTTGAAGAGACTTTCACAGTCTGAGGGAGTGGGCAAGAACATGGCAGATCGAAAGTAATGTTAATAAGTGTGATGTGATCTACTTTGGTAGAAAAACACAGGAAAAAAACAGTCTATTTCTTAAATCATTAGAGATTGGGAAATGTTGATGTCCAAAGCTCCCTGTGTGTCCTTTTTCATGAATCAGTAAAAGCTTGCATGCAGCTGCAGCAAGCAATTAGGAAAGCAAATAGTATGTTGAGCTTAATCAAAGGGGGTTTTAGGTAGAGGAGTAAGCAAGTCTTGCTGCACTTGTATAGAGCCTTGGTGAGACCACACCTCGTGTATTGTGTAGCGTTTTGATCTCCCCATCTGAGGAACAATATATTTTCCATGGAGGGAACTGAGCCTGTATTCTCTCGAGTTTCGAAGAATGAGATGTGATCTCATTGAAACTTACAAAATTCTTAAACGGCGTGACAAACGTGGATGTAGATTGGATATTTCGCCTGGCTGTTTTGTCTAGATCGAGGGGACATAGTCTGATAATAAGGGGTAGGCCATTTAAGATTGCGATGAGGAGGAACTTCATCACTCAGCGGGTGGTGAATCTTTGGAATTCTCGACCCCAGAGGACTGTGCAAGCTCAATCATTGAGGATGCTCAAGACAGAAATCCACAGATATCCAGATGCAAATGACATCAAGGGATGTGGGGATAGCACGGGAAAGTAGAATATCAGCCAAATTTAATTGAATGGCGAAGCAGGCTCGATGGGCTGAATGGCCTACTCTTGCTTCTATGTTCCCATTTTCCTATGTTCATATCATTTAACAGTTCTGTCTGAAAGCACAACCATGAAAAAACAAAGTTTAAGACACCCACTGAACTGCACCAACAGAAACGGATGGTAATTAATTACTGACATTACATAGCAGGGCAGCACTGTCACAGAATTCTAATTCTCTGTAGAATGAATTTTTTGCCTCTGCTTTTACTTCACTATTTTTTTCTTAGATGGATCAGTCCAAAGCAGGGCGTTTTTGTCTATTCGTTCATGGGATGTGGACGTCGCTGGCTAGGCCAGCATTTATTTCACATCCTGTTGGGGTGCTGTTCAGGAGTGAGTTCCAGGATTTTGACCCCGTGATAGTGAAGGCACTTTAGATCCTTTGTGCAGGATAAGTGCCCAAGTATTTTGTCCAATCCTACTCAGCTCCCTCCTTCACATACCTTTTCTGATACTTTTATGACTGTGCTTCATTTACCTTGAACATGAAATTCTCATCAACTTTGCTTCTAATTTATATCTGCACCCTTTTCTTCCCTCGTCTTTCCGACCTCCATTTCGGGGAATTAGCTGTCCGCCATCATCGACTGTAATTCCATCGATTTCCACAAAGACATTGATTATACCTCCTCTCAGCCGCTTCCTTGAAGGCCTCTGTTCCTTTCTCCCTTTTTCTATTGCTATGTTCCATCTGTTCTGACGATGCTACCTTCACAATCGTGCATCTGAAGTGTCTTCATTGTTTGACAGCCCTGGATTCCCCTCAACTGTGGTTTACAGGTCCTTCGTTAACTTTCATTCCATTTCCTGTGTTACTGCCTTCATCCCTTCCCGTCCCTCTTCGAATCACGAGCAATTTCCCCTTGTCCTCACCGTACACCCCACCAACCACTAAAAGCAATGATTCAGCTTCCACATGTTTAGCTAAAGACACCAACAAACATATCTTACATTCTTCAATCACCTCCAATAGCCCCTCCCCTTCCCCTTGGCACCTTTATTTGCAAGTTCAGGAGATTCAGCGCTTGCTCCTTCACCTCCATATTTCTCACTGTCCATGGTCCCATACATTTCTTCCTGCTGGCACAGGAATTGATTTGTATTCCTCTCAATTTAGTAACTGTATTCACTGCTCATAAAGTGGTCACTCTGTGGGAGTTGAGAAATGACTTTCCGGGTCTCCTCCGTTCAGTCAGCAAGTGAGATCCTGAGATTCCAGTCTCCTGTCACCTTAATTCTACATCCCATTCCCACACTGGCCTCTCTATCCTCGGCTTCCTACGCTCTTCCATTGAAACTCAATCAGGAACATCACAGCAATTTTCCATTAAGCATTTTATTTCCTGTTGGACTCAACACAGAGATTAAAAAATTCAGATTATTACCAGGAGGTTCTCAGATGGCCTGTGCTGCCAGAGTATGTTGACCACACCAGTGTCACTGGGGTTGGAGCGGGTATGGGTTAGTGATTAGGGTGGGGTCCCTTATTGGTACACAACTTGTACGCTGGTTCACACCCCTGGGATATTCCCACCATTCTCTGTGTCCTCTCGGGCCACTGGAGACTTCTGTGCTTTGCCAGATTTTTCATGTTCTCCTGCCCCTCTGTTATTTTGCTGTAACCATTTACACTTGCTCTGGACCAATCTTCTCTTTCTTTATTTGTCACTTTAGTGTTTCACCATCATCTGTTTTATCACTGAATCACTCCTACCCTCCACTTCCCCTTTGTTCTCATCACCCCCTATCCTCCACTTTTCATTGGCCCTCTCATTGCTTTAAAACTGTTAATCTCTAATATCTTCCAGTTTTGAACAAAGCCTATCAGCCTGAAAACCTTAACTCTTGTTTCTCTCTCCACAGATGCTTCCTGATCTGCCGAGTGTTTTCAACATTCTCCGATTTCAATCAGAATTACGACAGTCTCAGTATTCTGTTTTTGCTCAAATGCTTAGGCCGAGATATTAACAGGAGGGAGTGACGTATGTAGGGAATGGAGTTAGAGAATGTTAACTCAACAAACTGCCTTTTTATTATTGACACGTTCCCCACCTTGAAGTCGGCCTGACTGACAGGCTTGGCTTCCGGTCATGCCAGTAGGACTATAGAGCAGGCCTCAGGACCAGGGCGGTCCAAACATGGTCACTGGTTATCGCAGGGGCTGTCTGATACTGGTGGTCTAATTCCCAACTCCAGAAGTGGAAAAAGTGGTGAGATCTCTGATTGCAGGGCCGTTATTCCCCATAGCTGTGGAGGCAAATTCTATCCAGGAGCAGGGTCCAATTCCAGGGTAGGGAGAGGAAATGTCTGATCCTCAACACTGGTAAGGCATCACCTATCACGCAGCAGGGACCGAGTCCAGGGGGGTGAGAGAAAGTTTCTGAAAATTTGCCCTGGGGAGCGGTCTCCCTTCCTGTCCAGGAGGGAGGCGAGGGAGTCTCCAATCATTTACCATGGGAAGGGGTCTCCTACCCTGTAGCTGAGTCTGTGGCGAGGGACGTGAACTGGGACTGTTTGATCATTTACCCTGGGAAGGATTCTCTTAACTCGTAGCGTCACCTGAGTCCAGGGATGTAGAGACGAAGTGTTGGACTATTTACCTGGGGAGGGGTCTCCTATCCTGTTGTGTGTTCTGGGTCCAGCAAGTAAGAGAGTGACTGGCTGATCATCATACGTGGGATGGGGTTCTCCTGTCCTGTAGCAAGGTCAGAATTCATGGAGGGGGAGAGGAAGCATCTGATCATTTTCACTGAGGAGAGGTCGCCTATCTTTTAGCTTCATCTGAGTCCAGGGATGGGGATAGCAAGTGTCTGATCATTTACACTGGTGAGAGGTCTCTTATTCTTTAGATGGGTCCACGTCCAGGGAGGGGATGAGCGGGGAAGGAGTGTCTGATCACTTACCCTGGGGAGAGGTCTCCCCATTCCAGCATGATCCAAGTCAAGGGAGGGTGAATGGAAGTACATGACATTAATAGTGTATGGGTTCTTCTATCCTGTAGTGTGGTCGCAGTCCAGGCATGGGGAGTAGAAGTGTCTGACCCTTAGCCCCCGGGAGGGGTCTACAATCCTGTAACATTATCTGAGTCTGGGGAATGGAAGAGGGAGTGTCTGATACCCAAACGTAGAGATGGATATCCTATCCCAGAGCATGGCCTGATTCCAGGCAAGCAGGAAGCAGTTTCTGATACCCAATCCCAGGGAAGGGTCTCCTATCCTGAACTTTGTTCTGCGTCCAGAGGGGAATGGGAAAGAGGAGTCTTTGAAGCAAAACACAATGGGAGGATCTGAGCTCCTGGGCTACTGCACCCAGGAGGCTTGTCTGATCCCGGGACAGGTGGTTCAAGCACAGATGAGGCTCCAATTCTGGGAAGTGATTTCATCCCGCGGGGTGGAGCAGGGGGGGGTGGGTGTATGGTGGTTGTGGTGGTCTCTCCAATCCCAGGGATAGATCGGTCCAATCCAGCATGGTGAAGTCCGATCCAGGGATGAGGTTCAATCCCGGGGACGGTGATATCCAATACTGGCGGGTGGTGACGTCCAACTGGGGGAGATGGATTCCAAGTTCTGGGCGGAGCACGTAATCCCAGGTGGGAGGCATCTGGTCCAAAGGAGGGCTCAGATCCCAAGCGGGGGGCGGGAAGTCACAGTTCTAATGGCCAATTCCAGGTGTCTTTGTACGTGGCATGGGGTATAACAGCGAAACCCGGCTGGCCAGTGTTAAATATATGAAATGGATTAAATCAGAGACTTCCAGCATTGTTAAAATTTTTAAATTGCCAAACCACCTCCTGGGCACTGTTGTATGCTGTCCCCTGTCCCGACTCTGTTAAACCTGGAAGTGGAAGTGTCGAAGATGGTTTGGCATCCGATTTGAGTTTACTTTTTGAGTTTTAACAGCTGACCCGACCCCAAAGCACACGTTTCTGCGTTAAAATCCAGCCCTTACAGTCTGGGTCAGTCACTGAGAATGTGTGATCAGTATTTTCCAGTCTAATTTCCCATCTCTCTCTTGCAGTTAATTTACTGATGATTGCGATCCTGTCTCGGAAAGTGCAGCCTCTCCACCTGCACCACTCGTTACCTGCTCGCCATAGCCCTGGCCGATCTACTAGTCCTTATCATTGAGGTCATACTGTATCGGATCAGTTATTACTAATTCCCTGGATCTTTCCTGGACATCACCCCTGTTTTTATTGTTCTCGTTGTCCTGATTCGTGCAACCACAGACTGGTCTGTCTGGTTCATCATCACTTTCACATTTGACATATTTATGGTCATTTGTTGCCAGAAGCTAAAAACAAAATATTGCACAGAGAAAACTGCGACTGTAGTTCCAGCAGTAATCTGCATTCTGTTCTTTTTAAAAAAGCATCCCCTTCTACTTTATATTTGAACCTGTAGAGATAATCAACAATGTACCGTGGGGTTGTGATGGAAAGCTAAGTTATTATACAGAGCCCTGGTGGGTGGCATTTGATTGGTTTGATACGGTTTCAGATCCATTGCTGCAATTCGCTTTAATTCTGTTTCTCAATGCTCCAACAGTCAGACACAGTTTAGTGGCCTGTCGGGTCCATAACGGACTGAGGGGTCAGAGCAAGGGAGAGAATCGCAGTGACCCAGAGATGGAGAGCAGAAGGAGGTCTGTGATTTTACTCTTCACTCTATCTGGCAGCTTCATACTTCTCTGGTTGATGTATGTTATGGAATTCTTATATTACCACATTACAGGAACAGATCCTGGGGATTACAACGATTCTGAATATATATTTATAAAAGTTGCATATATACTGCTGCTTTAAGTTGCTGCTCAAACACATTTATTTATGTGGTGACTCTGTTCAAGTTCAGAGAGCAGTTCAAGAGCGCAGTGAAATATCCACTTACATCAATTATTCAATTGTTGAAAATCATAAAACTGAGGGAAGTCCAGAGGCAGGGTTCTAGTGATTCCTGTCCGTGACTTGGTGGATAATGAGCCGAGGGAAGGTAGTGCAGATATTCTCAGTCATCTCATTATAAAAAAGGAGGAGGTGCTGGGTGTCTTGCAAAGCATTAAGGTAGATAAGTCCCCAGGGCCTGATCGGATCTACCCGAGAATACGAGGGAGGCAAGGGAATAAATTTCTAGGGCCTTGACAGAAATCTTTGCATCCTCATTGGCTACAGGTGAGGCCCCAGAGGACTGGAGAATAGCCAATGTTGTTCCTTTGTTTAAGAAGGGTGGCAAGGATAATCCAGGAAATTATAGGCCGGTGAGCCTTACGTCAGTGGTAGGGAAACGATAAGAGAGGATTATTCGGGACAGGATTTACTCCCATTTGGAAACAAACGAACTTATTAGCGAGAGCCAGCATGGTTTTGTGAAGGGGAGGTCGTGTCTTACTAATTTCATTGAGAGTTTTTTGAGGAAGTGCCGAAGATCATTGATGAAGGAAAGGCAGTGGATGTTATCTATATGGACTTCAGTAAAGCGTTTGACAAAGTCCCACATGGCAGACTGGTACAAAAGGTGAAGTCACACGGGATCAGAGGTGAGCTGGCAAGATGGATACAGAACTGGCTCAGTCATAGAAGAAAGAGGGTATCAATGGATGGGCGTTTTTCTGAATGGAGGGATGTGACTAGTGGTGTTCCGCAGGGATCAGTGCTGGGACCTTTGCTGTTTGCAATATATATAAATGATTTGGAGGAAAATGCAGCTGGTCTGATTAGTAAGTTTGCGGATGACACAAAGATTGGTGGAATTGTGGATAATGATGAGGATTGTCAGAGGATACAGTGGGATATAGATCAGTTGGAGACTTGGGCAGAGAAATGGCAGATGGAGTTTAATCCGGCCAACTGTGAGGTAACGCATTTTGGAAGGTCTAATGCAGGTGGGAGGGATACAGTAAATGGCAGAACCCTTAGGAGTATTGAGAGGCAGAGAGATCTGGCCGTACAGGTCCACAGGTCACTGAATGTGGCAACGCAGGTGGATAAGGTAGTCAAGAAGGCATATGGCATGCTTGCCTTCATTGGTCGGGGCATGGAGTATAAGAATTGGCAATTCATGTTGCAGCTGTACATAACCTTAGTTTGGCCACACTATTGCGTGCAATTCTGGTTGCCACACTACCAGAAGGACGTGGAGGCTTTGGAGAGGGTACAGAGGAGGTTTACCAGGATGTTGCCTGTTCTGGGGGGCATTAGCTATGAGGAGAGGTTGGAAAAGCTCGGATTGTTTTCACTGGAACGACGGAGGTGGAGGGGAGACATGATAGAGGTTTACAAAGTTATGAGCGGCATGGACAGAGTGGATATTCAGAAGCTTTTTCCCAAGGTGCAAGAGTCAGTTACTTGGGGACATAGGTTTAAGGTGCGAGGGGAAAAGTTTAGAGGGGATGCGCGAGGAATGTTTTTTACACAGAGGGTGGTGAGTGCCTGGAACTTGCTGCCAGTGGGGGTGGTGGAAGCAGATACGATCGCGACGTTTAAAAGACATCTTGACAAATACATGAATAGGAAGGGAATAGAGGGATACGGACCACAGAAGTGCAGAAGGTATTAGTTTAGGCAGGCATCAAGATCGGTGCAGGCTTGGAGGGTCGAATGGCCAGTTCCTGTGCTGTACTGTTCTTTGTTCTTTGAATATAATATCTATCTACAAAGTCAAGAAGATGACCTACAGTTGGCTTACCCAACATACACTGGCAGGAAGGGAGATGGTCACACACGCCGAAGAGCAGCGAGACAACAAGCAAGAGGTGATTGACATTTGGATGACCCAAAATGGTGGTCCAGCGGGCAAGAGGTGATCAACGGTTGGATGAACCAAAATAATCTTATGGGCGAGGACACATACAGCAAAGGACAGTGGGGTACCGAGCAAGAAGCAGCTGCACTGGTGGGAGGTCAGGAGGTTGTCACACCTGAATAATAGCTGCGGGGCTGTGGCCAACAGTTGCCCCTGAGAGGAGCGGACAGAGGTGGGGTAGGAGGAGAGCCAGAGCGTCTCCTGCATGACAGGAGGGGAAACAGCAGCCAAAGTCGATCCTCGTCCTCCACTGATTTGATTCTCAGTTCCCCAGATCTGTTCAAAAAGGAAAACTTGATGTTGCTAAAACAAAATGATGCAGATGTTGTACATCTTCTCCTATAAGTTGATTGTTGTCATTTGGATTTTTTTTTGTGGAAACACTTTATTGAGTGCGTTTGCCTTCCATTCCCACTGTCCATTCGCTGCCATCTCTCTCTCTCTCTCTCTCTCTCCCTTTCTCTCCGAGTCGGATGGTGGTATGGGAGGGGAGAGGCTGTGTTGTCACCAACTGGACAAGCCCAGTTGGGTGGTAGGGGGAGACAGATCCTCGGGCAATGGAGCGGATCCGGTCTCAGCACAGGACCGGGCAGACCCGGTGTCTCAGCTTGGTGGCTGCTGGAATAAAAGTGTTTGAGTTCCTTCCTGGTGCCTAGGTTAGCTGATATTAGTATCTCTTCACCTTTCACCTGTCTCTCTTTAAAATCTGCTCTTATCTCCCATCCTCAAGAAAAAAAAATCCTTGACACCTCCATCCATGCAAACTATCATCCTGTCTTCAACCTCCATTTTCTGTCTAATGTCCTTGAAGTTGCTGTTTACTTGCAAATCCGTTGCAATATTTCCAGGAGCTCCAGACCTGAATCCCTTCAATCTGGTTTCCACCATGCGGCAGTATTGAAAGATCTCCTTTCAAAGTCAGGAATTACATCTTAGGTGACTCTGACAAAGCTAAACCTCCCTTCTCGTTCTTCTTGACCTGTCTGCAGACATGTCAAGTTATCACACGCAGCTTTATCTCATCAACACTTCTCTCAACACATCCAAGCTCTGAAAATTATCAGACTGCTTATCTGACTTACCTGACATCCGGGACTGCATGAGTAGAAATTTCGTGCCACTAAATATTAGGAAGACTAAACCTGTCCCGATTACTGCTCCGGACCCGAGCTGCCAGTTTCATCCTGCTCAGTGATGCTCAGTGCGGGTTCCACCGGGGCCACCAAGCTCCTGACCTAATTACAGCCTTTTTTCAAACATGGGAAGAAGAGCTGAACTCAAGAGGTGAGGTGAGAGTGACTGCCCTTGAAATCAAGGGACCTTTTAACTGATTATAGCCTCAAGGAGCCCAAGCAAAATTGGAGTCAATGGGAATCGGGGGAATCTCTCCACATGTTGGAGTCGGACCTAGCGCAAAGAAGAATGGTTGTGGTTGCTGGGGGTCAATATCTCAGTTCCAGGACATCACTGAAGGAGTTCCTCAGGGTAGTGTCCAAGGCCGAAGCATCTTCAGCTGCTTCGTCAATGACCTTCCTTAAACCATAAGGTCAGAAATCGGGAGGTTCGCTGATGATTGCACAATGTTCAGCACCATTCCTGACTGCTCAGATATTGAAGCAGTCTGTGTAGAAATGCAGCAAGACCTGCGCAATATCCAGGCTCGGCTGACAAGTGGCAATTACATTCGTGCCAGGCAATGCCCATCTCCAGCAAGAGAGAATCTAACCATCTCCCATAGTCATTTAATGGCAGTACCATCACTGAATCCCCCATGATGAACATCTCTCGGGGTTACCATTGACCAGAAACTGAACTGGAGTTGCTATATAAATACCGTGGCTACAAGAGCAGGTCAGAGGCTAGGAATCCTGCTGCGACTAACTCACCTCTTGACTCCCCAAAGACTGTACAGCATTTGCAAGGCACTAGACAGGAGTGTGAAGGAATACTCTCCAATTGCCTGGATGGGTGCAGCTCCAACAACACTCAAGAAGCTCGACACCATCCAGGACAAAGCAGCCCACTCGATTGGCACCCCATCTACACATATTCACACTTTCCATCACCGAAGCACATTGGCAACAGTGTATATCATCTGCAAGATGCACTGCAGCAATGCACCAAGGCGACTCAGGCAGCACCTTCCACACTTGCGACCTCTACCAAGTAGAAGAACAAGCACAGCAGACGCATGGGAACGCCACCACCTGCAAGTTGCCCTCCAGGTCACACACCATCCTGACTTGTAACTGTATCATCTTTCCTTCACTGTCGCTGGGTCAAAATCCTGGAACTCCCTTCCGAACAGCACTGTGGGTGTACCTACCCCGCATGGACTGCGGCGGATCAAGAAGGCAGCACACAACCACCTTCTCAAGGGCAATTAGGGATGGACAATAATAGCTGGCCTGGCCAGCGACGTCCACATTGCATGAAGTGAATAATATTTTTTTATAAATCCTTCTCCTTGGCTACTGGCTGTGGCAGAAACAGACTGTTCACAATCTTGGTGTCATATTTGACCCCGAGCCGAACCTTCAATCACTGTTATGTGCCATCACACCGATCGTCTACTTGCAGCACCATAATTTTGTTTGACACCCTCCATACATCCTCCGCTGAACCCCATAGCAATTGCTTATTTTCCTCTAGCCTGCTCGATTGCAATACATTCCTGGCTGGGCTCCTGCATTCCCCTCTCTGTAAACGTAATCATCCAAAACTCTGCTGCCCATGTCCTCAGATGCACCAAGACGTCCTCATCCATCAATTGCCGACCTACATTGATTCCAGTCAAGCAATGCCTTTGTTTTAAAATTCTTATCCGTGTTTTGAAATCCCTCCATGGCGTCACTTCTTATCACTGCAATCTCCTCCAGCCCCGACAGTCGTCCCTCTGACTGTAATCTCCTCCACCACCTGCAAGTGTCCCTATCAGTGTAATCTGTCCCAGCACCCACAACACTCTGTATCTCACTAACATTCACCAAGCCTACTGCTATCCTTACTTTGGAACCTCTGCCGCGGCATACAACCTTCCCTGTCTTTGTGAACTCCTCCAGTCCCTACAACACTCACTATATGTCTAACCTCCTGCAGCCAAGACAGACCAGCAGGATATCAGTGTTCCTCCAGTTCTGGCTTCTTGAGCTTTCTGATTTTTATCACTGCACAATGGCACTGGTGCTTTCAGCTGCATGCGCCCGAAATTCTGTAATTCCCCCCTAAACCTCTCTTCTGTTCACTCTCTTCCATTAAGGCACTAATCATCGTCTCCCTCTTTGACCAACCTTTTGGTCACCTGTCCTATTATCTCCTTCCATGATCAGTGAGACATTTTATTATATAATGCTATTGTCATGTTTTCTGAGATGTTTTCTTTTGGTAAAGGAGCTATATATTTATTAGTTGCTGTTAACTCCGTCTCAAATCTTTCTTTCACAAGCTTAAATCTAACTTTGACATGAAACCCACTTTCACCATAAAGCTATACCTAATCCTAAAACTATCCATCACACTATAAATCTAACCTCAAAGTGACGCTAACTATACACTAAACTGTCATCTTAACCCTAACCCTGTGACTAAAACAAACCCGAAAACTAAATGTAACTGTAATCCAAACTTTAATCCCAACTATCAATAAAGCTAAACATAACACTAAACCTGGTGTGAAATATAAAGCTGTTCCTAACCTTAATCTGACCCTAACCCTAACAATGTAACCCCAAGCCAAACACTCTAGCTAACACTAAAGGTGCACTCAAAGCTAACCTTAACTGGAACCCTTATGCTAAGCCTAACACTAATTGCAACAATGAACGTAGCCATAAAACGAAACATTGCAATGAATAGTAAGTCTGATCATAAGCCTAAAAGTAATATTAAACCTACAGAAATCCTAACACTAGCTCTAATCCTAAAGCAAACCATAAACCAAACCATGGCCTGAGCTATAAGCCTAACTCTAACTGAAAACTTAACCTAACGCTAGCAGTAACATTAACCCCAATCATAACCATAGCTGTAAACAAAGCTGAAACCCCAACACAAACTGCGATTCCCACCCAAACCCGAACACAATCTGTTACCCTAATGTGAACCCGAGCCCTATTTGCATATGCTGCTCTAATGCTAACCTAGACAGAAAACCTAACCCTAAACATAACCATAACCTTAGCATGAAGCCTAAACCTAATCCTATTCCTGAACCTAACACCATCCCTAGCCCTTGCGTTAAATGTAAACCTAACCTTAACACAAAATGTAACACTATCCAAATGTCGCCATAGCACTAACTAGAAGCATAACCCTCACCCAATGTCTATGTTGAGCAGGAATCTAACCCGAATCCGAACCTTAATCCTAACGCTAATCCAAACAGCAAACCCATCTCTAACCGTCAACCGAAACATCAATGTAACCATTTCCCTAAACTCAACGTTAAACCTAACCCTAAATCTAACCCAAGCTCAATCCTCACCCCATTCATCAGAACAGCGCGAACACTAATCCGAACTGGAACTGTTACCCTTCCCAAACACTAACGCAAACTCTAGTCCAAATGCTGGCCTATCCCCAATTATAGCGCAAAAGCGAATGTCACACTAATTCTTACCCTACCAAACGTTAACCCTAAAAATGACATGAACTCTAACAATAGCACTGACTCTGATGGAGAGCGAATCATAACCATAATTGTGACTTTAACCTTAACAACAATGCAACCCTAACCCAAACACTAACTCTAAAGCTACCCTAAGTGCAACGCCTAACCATAACCTTAACAGGAACCCAAATCCCAACTCTATCTCTGACCCTTTACCCAACCTTATATGGACCCCGAACACAAAGCATAACTGTAAGAGTAGCAATAAACTTAACACTAGGACTAACGACTACCATAAACCAAAGTGTCGCCGAGTTCTAATCCTATCTCTTGACCAAACCCTGGCCCTAACTGTTACTCTGAACCAGATCCTAGACTGAACCACAACTGCAACCGTAATCCAAACCAAATCTGCAAAGGTAACTCTAATCTTAACGCTAACTAAGTCTAAACATAACCCTGCCTGCAAAAGTAAATGTAACCCTAAACCTAAAGCTAACACTGAGCCGAAACCCAACTATAAGCTGAAAACTAACATTAGTCCTAGCCCTAATTGTAAAACAATTCCTAACCCTCGCCTTAAACCTAACCTTAACCATAAAACTTACAGTCACCATAGACCTAACCTTAAACCTAACTCTATTCATAAACTCAATCATAATCTGAACACCAACATTAACCTTTACCTTAACCTAACACAGTGGTTAGCACCGCAGCCTCACAGCTCCAGCGACCCGGGTTCAATTCTGGGTACTGCCTGTGTGGCGTTTGCAAGTTCTTCCTGTGTCTGCGTGGGTTTCCTCCAGGTGCTCCGGTTTCCTCCCACATGTCAAAGACTTGCAGGTTGATAGGTAAATTGGCCATTATAAATTACCCCTAGTATAGGTAGGTGGTAGGGAAATATAGGGACAGGTGGGGATGTGGTAGGAATATGGAATTAGTGTCGGATTAGTATAAATGGGTGGTTGATGGTTGGCACAGACTAGGTGGGCCGTGTTGAAATGGGCAGCAACTGGAAGCTCGGAGTCATGATTTCAGACTGAGCGAAGTTGTTCCGCAAAACAGTCACCCAGTCTGCGTTTGGTCTCCCCAATATAGAGGAGACCACATTGTGAGCCACGAATACAGTATATTACATTGAACGAAGTACAAGCAAATCACTGCTTCACCTGAAAGAAGTGTTTGGGACCTTGGATAGTGAGGACAGAGGAGGTAAAAGTGCAGGCATTACACCTCCTGCGATTGCACGGGAAGGTGCCGTTGGAATGGGAGGAGATGTTGGGGGTAATGGAGGAGTAGATCAGGGTGTCACAGAAGGAACGAAGGAACGAAATGCTGACAGGGGAGCGGAGGGGAAGTTGTGTTTGGTGGTGGCATCACACTGGAGGTGGCGGAAATGGCGAAGGATGATCCTTTTGGTGGGGTGGAAGGTGAGGACAAGGGGAACCCTGTCGCCGTTCTGGGAGGGAGGGGAAGGGGTGAGGATAGAGGTGTGGTAAATGGGCCGGACATGGTTGTGGGTCCTGTCAACAACGGTGTGTGAGGGGGGCACGGGGGTGGCTGGGTGGAATCCTCGGGTTAGGATAAAGAAAGACATATCAGAAGCACTGCCATGGAAGGTAGCACCATCAGAGCAGATGCGTCGGAGACGGCAAAACTGGGTGAAAGGAATGGAGTCCTTACAGGAGGCAGGGTGTGAAGAAGTTTTATCGAGGTAGCTGTGGGTTTTGGAGGGCTTTCAATGAATATTAGTAGACAGCCTATCCCCACAGATGGAGAACAGAGAATTCGAGAAAGGGAAAGGAAGTGTCAAAGATGGAACATGTAAAGGCGAGAGAAGGGTGGAAATTGGAAGCAAGGTCAATAAAATTTTCCAGTTCGGAGCGGGAGCAGGAAATGGCACCGATAGAGTCATTAATGTACCAGAAAAGAGTTGGGGGAGGGGGCCTGAGTAGGAATCGAACAATGAATGTTCGACATGTCCCATAAAAAGACTGGCATAACTAGGACCGATGCGGGTACCCATAGCAACCCATTTTGCTTGAAGTAAGTGCATGGAGGTAAAGGACAAGTTGTTCAATGAGAGAACAAGTAGAGCCAAGCAGAGGAGGGTGGCAGTGGATGGGGACTGGTTGGGCCTCTGTTCAAGGAAGAAGCGGAGAGCCTTTAAACCGTACTGGTGGGGAATGGAGGTGTCGAGAGATTGAGTGTCGATAGTGAAGAGGAGGCGGTTGGGGCCAGGAAACTGGAAATTAACAAAATGATGTAGGACGTCAGAAGAGTCACGGAAGCAGGTGGGAAGAGTCTGGACCGGGGAGAAAAGGTAGAGTCAAGATAGGAAGAAATTAATTAGTGGGGCAGGAACAGACTGAAATAATAGATCTGCAAGGACAGTCCTGTTTGTGAATTTTTAGGAAGGAGGTAGAATCAGGCTGTCTGGGATTGTGGAACTATGAGATTGGAAGCTGTAGAATGATTCAAGCTTGGAAGTCTCGACTTTAATCACCCAATTTTGCCTATCTCACCGGATGCTTCATGTGGACCACACAGAAGCGAGTCCTCCCAAAGTCAATGCAATGGGTGCCTCATGCTGAACCCAGCGCTCTGCCAAACTCTGAATAATACACCCAAGCACAGAATTATACGGCACAGGAGGACATTCAGCCCAGCCTCCCTGTGTTGACTCTTTGAAAGAGTTATCGAGCAAGCCTCGCATTCATACTGCTCCTTCCCTGTAAAATCTTCCCCCTTCACGCATTTCTACAATTCATCTTTTGAAAGTTATTATTGAATATGCCTCCACCGCCCTTTTAGGCAGCGTATTCCAGATCACCACAATTTGTGGCATAAAAACAATGCTCTTCATCTGCCCCTCTGATTCCTTTGAGGATTACCTTAAATCTGTGTCCCTCTGGCTTTTGACCCTCCTGTCGCTGGAAACAGTTTCTCCTTATTTACTCTGGAATAAGCTCATGAACTTTAAAACTTCGATTAAATCTCCTCAGAACCTTCTTTGCTCTAAGGCGAACAATCCCAGCTCCTCCAGTCTCTCCACATTCACTGAATTCCCTCATGCCTGGTACCATTCTGGTCAATCGCCTCGATGACCTTCTCCAAGAAATT
Organism: Heterodontus francisci; assembly: GCF_036365525.1. Classification (NCBI taxonomy): domain Eukaryota; kingdom Metazoa; phylum Chordata; class Chondrichthyes; order Heterodontiformes; family Heterodontidae; genus Heterodontus; species Heterodontus francisci. The sequence continues at coordinate 3,851,988 of NC_090419.1, forward strand.
CACATCCTTCCCAAAGTTTGGTGCCTAGAATTGGATACAACTCTCCACCTGGAACGCAACTAGTGTTTTATAGAGGTTTTGGGTAAATGCATGTTTTTGCATGCTGTACCTCTATTTATTAATCCTAGGATCCAGCCGGCATATTTAATCAGCACTCTCAAGCCATCCCACTACTTGCAAAGTCTTGCGAACAAAGGTCCCCGTTGTCAGATTTACTGAGAGTACCAGTACTGAGGGAAAGCTGCACTGTCCGATGATCAGTACTGAGGGAATGTTGCGCCATCGGAAGTCAGTACTTAGTGAATGAGGCACTGCTGGAGGGCCAGTACCACATTAAGGGAGATGAGCACTGATGGAGGTGCATTAAACAAGTGATGCTGTGTCGGAAGGCACGAAACAGGGAGAACTGCATTGTCAGACTGTCAGGACTGAAGGAACGCTGCACTGTCAGAGACTTAGTACTGAGGGATTGCTGCACGGTCAGAGTCAGTATTGATGGAGTGCTGCATTGTCGGAGGGGAGGTAATGAGTGAGTGCAGCAGTGTTGAGATGCTGTTCAGGATGAGACCTTATAATGATATCCCTTTACCCTCTCAGGCGTATGCAAACAAATCCACACCCTTCAAACCTCCCGACCGCCCCCCCGCCCCACCCTTGCCAAGAGGCTCTCTCCCGTAAAACTGTCATCTATTCCCCAACTTCCTCCTTTCTCCCGCAACGTCAATGAAAAGACAGCACTGGCTCGAGGGGCTGACTGGCCTCCACCTGTTCCTGCATTATCTCATCCTGTTTCTGTGCAAAGAGGTCGAGAGGACTAAATGGCTTCCTCTTATTTACTGTGACACAGGCTCCAGGCCGTTGAATTACCCACTCCTGTTCCTGTGTAACAGGATCCAGAGGGTGAACGGTCTCCTCCTGTTCCTATGGAATCGGCTTAAGGGGCTGATTGAAACCACCCCTGTTTCTGTGTTTGCTATGATTGGTCACATATGTTGTGTGGCAGTGAACTTTCCTCTCTGGTTAACCCTCTGCCTGACTTTTGTCTCCTACATCTCCTCTCCCCTGGAATAGTTGAAGCCAATGAGATGGTGAAGGACTCCGCTGAAATTTAGCTCTAGCAGTCCCACTTCTCTGCATTTTTACAGTGAGGAAGGCCCAGATGGACCATGGCTGCAACCTGTCCTTCACCACCCGAACCACAATTGAGTGAAGGACATCATTGAAACAACATGAGATCTAGAAGTGTGACATACGGTGTTTGAAAGAACAACCTTCCTGCTCAGAGAATACAACTTTGAACTTTCATTAGTTATGTAATGTGATGAGAATTTACCAGTCTTGGAAGTTTGCCAATACAATCCACAAACTAAATATATTCTATCACAAGACAGACTGACCTTGACGTCGTAATCTGTTTGTTCAATTTAAAAACAAACGGTTTGAACAATGTGGCAACATCAATAATCCATGGAGATCCCACAGACTATAAATAACAGGCTCTGCGAAAGTATTGCCTCAGAGTTTAATGCAGAGGGATTACCTGTAGCAAGAACGAACAGATCACTTCACGAAGAAAATGATTAAAACATTTTATAGCATCTTGAAAATATATTACTTGATCCTTGGCATCATTGGTGTTCCCGGTAAGTTGTAAATCTGAGTGTGAGCTGGCCTATGATTTTACTCTGTGGCAGATAATATCACATACTGATCTAGTTGTCACCGATATACTGACACCTGATATGTAATATCAGTTTCTTCTATCAAATCTCCGACATTATCCCTCTAGTTTTACTTCATTGTCTGAGCTGACAATAAACCTCTGTTTGTAACTGACAGGCGCTCTCACTGATCAAGTTATTACATTTATGGAATATTGTGCAATGATGACATGGAGCTCAGTAAAAACAACTCTAAGACTGAAGGTACTACTGGGAGTATCACTTGGTGTAAAATCGAATGAGTGTAGGTCACTGATTGTAGTTGAACACAAGACCCAGTGGCCATTTCTTACTGGGAGTAACCGTCACTGTAGAATTGCACTGAGTGTGGGTTACTAACTGAAGTAGAGCACCTGATCCCAGTTGCAATGTATTACTGGGAGTAACTGTTACTGTAGATTTGTACTGCGTGTCAGTCACTAACTAGAATGGAATACCTTATGCCAGTGTCCACGTATTATAGGGAGCATCCGGCACTGTGAAATTGCGCCTGTTAACCTGTCACTAAACATAATGATAACCTGATACCAGTGGTCATGTATTAATGGGTCTCTCTGTCACTGTAGAAGTTTACTGAGTGTAGGTAACTAACTGGAGTGGAACACCTGACCCCAGTGGTCATGTATTACCAGGAGCATCTGTCACTCTCGTTTTGTACTGAGTACAATTGTACAATCCGATTCTGTGTTGAAATCATTGTTTCAGGTGACTGATCAGTCCTTTCCTTGGAGTTGACTGTGTGATTGACGCAAGTAATTGATAGCAATGGGGACGATTTTCGCTGATGTTTGCTAATAAGTGTATACATTGAAATGTATCAGTCTTGCTCTGTCTTCCATTGAACTGCCCCAACAAAAACAGATGTTAACTAGTTCCTTACAGTTACACAGCAGAGAAGCATTATTAAAGCCTTCTAATCCTCTGTAAAATTACGTTTCGTATTCTGATTATATTTATTGTGAACACTTAAGTATTTTAAGTGTTGATTAATGCCTTGCCCCAAAACGGTTCTGAGAATCTGTCTGTCAAAAGTGCTGCTTTTTAGTATCGTGCTAATACACAGAATGAATATCGAATTCCAGTTATTCAAAGATGCACTTTTGCAAATGACTAAGGTTATTTCAATCAGTTCTTATGCCTGATTTAGCGTCTCGACACATGTAAACTGCAACAATTGCTTCCCTGAGCTCAATGAGGTGTGTCCCAGTGAGGAGAGACAACTATATGTAAGTATCTCACACATCAGATTTTCATGATAGACATCAGACTCGGGGCATTGAGTAATAAAATTAGTGAACTGTTAATGATGAAACGAATAGTACACTTCGCTCAGTTTTACTAGCGTCCTGGTTAAAATAATTGCACCTTCTCCAATAAATCAATAGCCTTTTTGTCACATGGAGTCCAGGACAGTACATCGAACGTTAATTGTGGAATAAAACACTTTCTACATGGGATTAATATCAACTCTTGGCTGTTAAAATTCCTTTCTCCGGAAATGAACTCCTGTGCTTTGTTAGTATTTTTATGGCCGTGTTAACCTATGTTATGATTTCTGAATCTATACCCCTGAACCGCTTTTCGCTTCTAAACCATCTGGACTCTTATCTTCCAAAGATTATTTGGGAAGCTTATTTATCTGACCAAAATTCAACACGTCAGACTTAGCTGCAGTGAAAAAATTTGCTATTTAAATTCCCTTTGTGCAAATCTGTTAACTGTTATTGTTAATGTTTTCAGGTATTTTGTTGCATTCTTCCTCTACATTAACTGTCTTCTCAATTTGAATTCTTCTGCAAATTTTGAAATTGAGCTACTGCTTCCCGAGTTCATATCATTTCTGTAACTGGTGAATGACAGTATTCCTGGGGCTGATCCTTGGGGAAACCACTTCCCACCTTCTGGCAATCTGAGGAACTACCTTTAACCCATATTCCATGTTTCCTATTTTTGGAGCCAGCTTGCTCTCCATTCTGCTGCTTACCCCGTAACACAACTATTTCTGAGAGTAGTCATGAGTCTGCTTTGTGGCTGCTTATCAAAGGCCTTTGGAAAATTAATGTCAATTGCATGGACTGTTTAACACTTTCTCTTTCTCATATTATTCAAACACGTTTATGATAGTAATAATAAATAACAATACGACTCTGCTCGGTGTTTCTGGATGTTTTTCTGTTAAATCTTTGAATATGTATCCATTATCTTTCCTACCACTAACGTTATGCTTAATTGTCTATCGTTCCTTCAATACGTTCTATCTTCCGTCTTAAATACAAGAATCACATTAGCTGTCCATCAGTTCTCTGGCACTATTCCCTACTCTGATGAACATTAATGAACATATAATCGAGTCTCTCTTATCGCTTCCCCATCTTTCAAAGTATGTGCAGATGTAATCCATCTGAACTAGACAGTTTGCCCTTTCTTTGATTAATTTATCAAATATCTAACCACTTTCTACCTTAAATATCATGAAGGTTTTTTCGAATGTATTCACCCTTAACTGACATTAATTACTCCCCTCAGAGGTCCCTCTCCTTTCTTCAGGCACCGAATCCTAATCCAGTGGGTCTTTCTGCCCCAATTGTCACACAGTGCACGACATGTTCTTCCGGAGCTGTGCCACAGAGGTTCTTTTACATTTCTGTAAATGTCAGTCTTCCTCCTTCTGGTCCAAAGTCCAGTAAAGCCGAGCTGTCCTTCAACTCCCAATGAATGATATCTTGCCTGGCAGACACCATGAAGCCGTTTCCGAGACAGTATCCATTGACCATCTCCTGCTGGATCGTTCTGAGAGCCCTCACTTCTAATTTATTTGTGCTGTTTCATTCACTCGCCATTCCCTGTGGAACTCCTCTCTTCATCGGCAGTTAATCCTGTTTCGAGCTCTATGCATTCTGCCCGACCTGATGAGTTTTTCCAGCCCTTCCTGCTTTTATTTCAGATTTCCAGCATCTGCTGCATTTTGCTGCTATCCCGGAGCGTGGTCTCTGTCTGTCCTTCCTGTCTGGGTCAGACAATTCGAGCATTTGATCAGTTACTTCCAGTCTCTTTTCCATTCTCTCTCTTACAGTTAATTTACTGGCGATTGTGATCCTGTCCCGGGGAAAGTGCAGCCTCTCGACCTGCACCACTCACTACCTGGTGGCCAAGGCAATGGCAGATCTACTGGTCATTATCTCTGGGGTCATACTGTTCAGGATCAATTATTATTATTTCCCAGACGTTATAATTTACATCACGCCTGTATGTAGTGTTATCATTGTACTGATTCGCACAGCCACAGATTGTTCTGTCTGGTTCACTGTCACTTTCACCTTTGATCGATTTGTGGCCATTTGTTGCCAGAAGCTGAAAACAAAATATTGCACTGAGAAAACTGCCGTTTTTGTTCCAGCAACAACCGGAATTCTGCTCTGCTTAAAAAACATCCCATTTTACTTTGCATATGAAACTCCAGGGATAATCAGCAAAGTACCATGGTTCTGTTATCGAAAGCCAAGCTATTATACTGATCCCGGATGGTTGGGCTTTGACTGGTTTGATAAGTTTTTAAACCCATTGCTCCCAATCACTTTAATTCTGTTGCTCAATGCTCTAACAGTCAGACACATTTTGGTGGCCAGTCGAGTTCGCAAGGGACTGAGGGGTCATAGCACGGGAGAGAATTGCAGTGACCCAGAGATGGAGAGCAGAAGGAAGTCTGTGATTTTACTCTTCACCATATCTGGCAGCTTCATACTTCTGTGGTTGGTGTTTGTTATAGAATTCTTATATTATACCATATCAGGAACGGATCACAGGGATTACACTGATTCCGAATACATATTTCGACAAGTTGGATTGATGCTGCGGAATTTAAGTTGCTGCACAAACACATTTATTTATGCGACGACTCAGTCCAAGTTCAGAGAGCAGGTCAAGAGCGCGGTGAGATGTCCAGTTAGATCAATTATTCAATTAATCAATAAACAAAACTGACAGCAGCCCAAAGGCAAGTCCCAGTGTTTGCAGTCCATGAATCTAATATTCATCCCCAATCTGCAAGAGATAACCGACAGCTGGATGATCCGAAATAACTTGGCAGCCGGGAGCGGGTGTGGGGGAGGGGGGTTGTTGGTGGTGGTGCTGTGGTGTGTGGTCACACACGCAAAAGAGCATCAGGACAGTGGACATGGGGTGACCGACAGCTGGATGATCCTAAATATACTGGTGTCCGGTTGAGGGTGGAGGTGGGGAGGTGGGTCGTGTTCACACATCTCAAAGAGCATCGGGGTACTGGACAATGGGTGACCCACAGCCAGATGACCAGAAATACAATAGCGGGGGGAAGGAGCGTCACACATGTCGAATGGCAGCAGCTCAGAGGCAATGAGATGACCTTTGGAGGAGCGGAGAGAAAGGGGGCAGGAGGAAAGTCAGAGCGTCCCCTGCCGGAGAGATGTGGAATCAGCAGCTACTGTCTCTCCAGCACCCCCACTGGGTCCATCGCTGAAAACAAAAGTTATCCTTACAAAATCAAAATGCTGCAGATGCTGGAAATCTACACTTGCCAGTTGATTACTACTATTTGCTTTCATTTTCGAGAGATATTATTTGGTCCATCTCCCTTACTTTCCCGCAACTTGGTCACTGCCAACTCTTGCTCTCTCACTGAGTCAGATGGTGGGCTGCTGGAGCTCACTTGGGGTTCGCAAGATGCATGAATTAGAGGAGCACAGAGCGCAGTGGGTTGTAGGGGCTGTTTGTGTTTAGAGGTATAGGGTGGGTGCTGGGGCTGGAGGAGGTCGCAGAGATAGGGAGAGTAGAGGGTAGACTTGGCTGTCGTAGGTTAGAGATAAGAAGGATTGTAGGAGCTGGAGGAGGTTACAGTGGTATGGATGACACGTATATACAGTAAATGGCAGAACCCTTAGGAGTATTGACAGGCAGAGAGATCTGGGCATACAGGTCCACAGGTCACTGAAAGTGGCAACGCAGGTGGATAAGGTGGTCAAGAAGGCATACGGCATGCTTGCCTTCATCGGTCGGGGCATAGAGTATACAAATTGGCAAGTCATGCTGCAGTTGTACAGAACCTTAGTAAGGCCACACTTAGAATATTGTGTGCCATTCTGGCCGCCACACTACCAGAAGGACGTGGAGGATTTGGAGAGGGTACAGAAGAGGTTTACCAGGATGTTGCCTGGTCTGGAGGGCATTAGCTATGATGAGAGGTTGGATATACTCGGATTGTTTTCACTGGAACGACGGAGGTGGATGGGCGACATTATAGAGCTTTACAAAGTTATAAGCGGCATGGACAGAGTGGATAGTCAGAAGCTTTTTCCCAGGGTGGAAGAGTCAGTTACTAGGGGACATAGGTTGAAGGTGAGAGGGTCAAAGATTAGAGGGGATGTGCGAGGCAAGTTCTATACACAGAGGGTGGTGAGTGCCTGGAACTTGTTGCCAGGGGAGGTGGTGGAAGCAGGTACCATGGAGACGTTTAAGAGGCATCTTGACAAATACATGAATAGGATGGGAATAGAGGGATACGGACCCCGGAAGTGCAGAAGGTTTTAGTTCAGGCAGGCATCAAGATTGGCGCAGGCTTGGAGGGCTGAATGGCCTGTTCCTGTGCTGTACTGTTCTTCGTTCTTTGTTCCTTGTTCTTTGACTATAGGGTATGCAGGAGGTTACAGAGATATGGGGGTTGTTGGCGGGGGAGGTGGGGGTGGGGTGGGGGTGGCTTTTACCGGGTGCAGGATGTTGCAGAAATATCGAAGTTGTCGAGGCTGAAGGAGATTACATAGACAGGGAAGGTTGCAGGAGCTGCAGGAGGTCACATATAATGCCATGATCCTTTTTTTTCTCTCCAGGAAATATATGGTGTGTCCTTCAGACAGCAAAGGATCAATATTGCTTTAAGAACAAGCAGGCCTTAGGAGTTACCGAAAAATTTAATTCTCATTGTCTTGGATACAGCCATTCCGACTAAGTATCGCGAGACACGTTTGTTACAATTTAATTTTGAACTGTCTGATAGTGCAAATAGAGTATTCTAACAGAGGAAGCAGACAGACATCGACGTGTTCGCACTCGAAAGAAGAGTCTTTGCCCATTTTAAACAGGAGGAAGAGAATTTAGTCTGTTTATTTATTATTATCTCTCAAAATTATAAGCAAAAATCAGGCGTAAACAGATATCTCTGATAATTTAAACAGAAGGAAGGGACGTTTGACTGTGACAATCTTTTATCCCTCAAGCACTCTAAAGCCAGATTGATTCTATTAAAAGTGGTTGTGAGTTGTTGATCTACTGTGGTCACCGTTGGAGAAGGAAAACATCACTTACTACTGGAATTCGACGACAGACTGTTTTACTGTTGAAGAATCTGTTATGTCCCCATCCAACGGCTGTGAGGACTTCAAGCAACAATGGGCTGCAAATTTGCAAGGACCATAATTTATCTATTTTAAATATTGTTTATGTCTGAGTAGTGTTTACGAATTTACATTTTCTAATTAAGCTATTAATTTGTTGATTTTTAGACACCTGGTTTAGTTAGCTTCATGAGGGTGTGAATAGATGGTACAATTTGAGTGGGTCTTTCTTTAAATTAGAAACATTAAAATGATATGTTACGCGATCTGTGGAGGGACGGGATTGAATTTACAGTGCGTTGCTCCCAGCATAATCAGAATCATATATTTAGACAGGGGTGACTTTGACTGGAACCGTCCGTCATAACAATATACAAAGCGTTATGGAGGCTGGAGGAGGTTGCAGTGGTATGGATGGTTGCAAGAGCTTCAGGGGGGTTACAAAGACAGAGAGGGTTGCAGGAGCTGGGCGTGGTTACATATATATGGAGTGTTACACGGGCTGGCAGAGGTTACAGAGATATGGAGGGTAGTATGAGCTGCAGGATGTACCACAGATTGGGAGGGCTGTAGGAGATGGAGGAGGTTGGAGTGATATGGAGGTTTGAAAGCGCTGCAGGTTTCATAGACAATGAGATTTATAGGAGCTGCAGTGGGTGACATAGATAGGAAGGGTTGTAGGAGCTAGAGGTGGTTACAGAGATATGCAAGTTGTAGTGGCTGCAGGACGGCTATATAGATAGGGAGGATTGTAGTGGCTGTGGGAGGTTCTATATATACTGAGAGCTTTCAAGGCTGGATGAGATTAGAGAGATATAGAGTGGCGTAAGGGGTGGAGGAAGTTAAAGACAGAGGTAGGGTTATAGGGGCTGGAGGAGGTTACAGTTGTATGCAGGGTTTCCGATAGCTGCAGGAGGTCACAAAGATTGGTGGGGGGTTGAAGGAGCTGGAGAAGGTTGCCCAGTTATGGAGGGCTGCAGGGGTTTCAGTGGGTTAGATAGATATGGAGTGTTATCCGAGCTGGAGGATGTTACAAAGATATGGATGGTTGAAGAGGCTGCAGAGGGTTACTTGGTTAGGGAAGTATTTAGACGCTGGAGGTGGGTACAGAGATATGGAGGGATGTAGAAGCTGCAGGAGATCAAATAGATTAGGAGGATTGCAGGAGAGAGAGGAGGTTGCAGAGATATGGATAGTTGTGTGGAGTGTGTTCTATAGATAGGGAGAGTTGCAGTATTTGGAGGAGGTTACAGAGATATGGAGGTTTTTGGAGCAGCAGTGTGCGACATAAATAGAAAGGGCTGTGGGAGCTCCAGGGGGTTACAATAAATGGAGGTTTGTAGGGGCTGGAGGAAGTTAATGAGATAGGGAAGGTTATAGGGGCTGGAGGAGGTTGCATGTTTATAGTGGGTTGCGGGAGCTGCAGGAGGTCATATAGATGGGGGGAGGGTTGTCGGAGATGGATAAGGTTTCAGAGATATGGAAGGCTGCAGTAGGATATAAATATATAGAGAATTGTAGGATTTTGAGCAGGTTGCAGAGATATGGATGGTTGAAGCGGGTGTAGCGGTGACATAGATAGGGATTGTTATAGGAGCTTTTTTTCAGAGATACAGCACTGAAACAGGCCCTTCGGCCCACCGAGTCTGTGCCGACCATTAACCACCCATTTATACTAATCCGACATTAATTCCATATTCCTACCACATCCCCACCTGTCACTATATTTCCCTACCACCTACCTACACTAGGGACAATTTATAATGGTCAATTAACCTATCAAACTGCAAGTCTTTGGCATGTGGAGGAAACCAGAGCACCCGGAGGAAACCCACGCAGACACTGGGAGAACTTGCAAACTCCACACAGGCAGTACCCAGAATAGAGCCCGGGTCGCTGGAGCTGTGAGGCTGCGGTGCTAACCACTGCGCCACTGTGCAGTGGACTTTAAAAAGACATGAAGGGTTGTACAGCTGCTGCAGGTCCCACAGATTGGGAGGGATGTAGGAGATGGAGGAGGTTGCAGTGATATGGAGTTTGTAGGGGCTGCAGGAGTATACTTATATATGGAGGGTTATCGGTTCTGGAGAATGTTAAGGAGTTATGGAGGGTTGTAGGAGCTTAAGCAGGTCACTTAGATTGATGGTGGGTTGAGGGAGCTGGAGACGGTTGCATAGATATGGAGGGCTGCAGGGAGTTACACTGATAGGGAGGATTATAGGAGCTGGAGGATTTTACAGAAATCTGGACGCTTGTCGGGGCTGCAGGGGGTTACATACATATGAAGGATAAGAAATGTTGGAGGAGGTTGCAGAAGTAGAGTGTTGTAGGAGCTGGAGGAGATTAGATATCCTGAGATATCTCATGAGATTAGATATCTCATCAGACAGATGAGATATCCGGTTAGATCAATTATTAAATTAATCAATAAACAAAACTGACAGCAGCCCAGAGGCAAGTCCCAGCGTTTGCAGTCCATGAATCTAATATTCATCCCCGATGTGCAAGACGTAACCGACAGCTGGATGATCCAAAATAACTTGGCAGACGGGGGCGGAAGGGTGGGAGGGTGGTGGGTGGTGGGGTGGTATAGGGCAGTGGTGGGTAGGGGGTCGGTGGTGCGGCGTGTGGTCACACAAGCCAAAGAGCGTCCGGACAGTGGACTTGAGGTGACCAACAGCTGGATCATCCTAAATTTGTTGGCGGCAGGGGGGCGGGATGGTGGAGGTGTGGAGGTGGGTGGTGCTGTTCACACATCCCAGAGAGCATCGGGACAGTGGACAAGAGGTGACCGACAGCCAGATGACCAGAAATACAATAGCGGGGGCAGGGGCGTCACACATTGCGAAAGGCAGTAGCTCAGATGAAATGAGGTGACCTTTGGAGGAGCGGAGAGAAAGGGTGCAGGAGGTGAGTCAGAGCGTCCCCTACCGGACAGACGTGGAATCAGCAGCTACTTTCTCTCCACCACCCCCACTGGGTCCATCTTTGAAAACAAAAGTTATTCTTACAAAATCAAAATGCTGCAGATGTTGGAAATCTGCACTTGTCAGTTGATTACAATCATTTGCTTTAATTTGCGAGAGATATTATTTCGTCCATCTCCCTTACTTTCCCGCAACTTGGTCACTGCCAACTCTCTCTCTCTATCTCTCTCTCTCACCAAGTCAGATGGTGGGCTGGTTGAGGTCATTTGGGGTTCGCAAAATGCATGAATTAAAGGAGCACAGATGTCTCAGCGGGTTGTAGGGGCTGTTGGTGTTTACACATATGGGGTGGGTGTTGTCACTGGCGGAGCTTGCAGAGAAGGGAGGGTAGTCTGTGCTGGGGTAGGTTAGAGATAAGAGGGATTGCTGGAGCTGGAGGAGGTTACATGATATGGATTACTGTAGGGTCTGCAGGATGTTATATATAGAGGGATATACAGGCTGCAGGAGGTTACAGAGATATGGGGGGGGGGTTATTCGGGGTGCAGGAAGTTGCAGAGATTTGGAGGTTGACGAGGCTGAAGGAGGTTACATAGAGAGGGAAGGTAGTAGGAGCTGCAGGAGGTTAGATATCCTTTTTTTTCTCTCCTGGAAATATGTGATGTGCCCTTAAGACAGGAAAGGATCAATACTGCTTTAAGAACAAGCAGGCCTGAGGAGTTACCAAAAGGTGCATTCTCGTTGCCTTGGATACAGACATTCGGACTGAGCATTTGTTACAACTTAATCTTGAAATGTCTCATGGTAAAAATGGACTGTTCTAACAGAGGAAACAAACAGACATCGATGTGTTAGCACCTGAAAGAAGAGCTTTTAGCCCATTTAACCTGGAGGAAGATAACTTAGTCTTTATTTATTGCTATCTCTCAAAATTAAAAAAAAAAATCAGGCCTAAACAGATCTCTCTGATAATTTAAAGGAAGTAAGACCATGACAATCTTTATCACCCAAACACTCTAAAGCCAGATTGATTCTATTGAAAGTGGTTGTGAGTTGTTGATCAGCTGCGGTCATCACTGGAGAAGGAAAACATCACTCACTACTGGAACTAGACGACGGACTGTTCTACTGTTGAAAAACCTATTTTGTCCCCATTCAACGGCTGTGCAGACTTCAAGCAACAATGGACTTCAAATTTGCAAGGATTCTATCTTTTCTATTTTAAATGCTTTTTTTGTCTTAGTCGTGTTTAGGAATACAGTTTTTTTGATTAAACTATTAATTTGTTGATTTAAAGACACCTGGTTTGGTTAGCTTCATTAGGGGGTGAATAGACTGTACAATTTGGCAGGATCTTTATTTAATTTGGAAACATTAAAATTATATGTTATGTGATCTGTGGGGGACGGGATTAAATTTACAGTGCGTCGCTCCCAACACAATCAGAATCATATATTTTGACAGGGGGGACTTTGACTGGAACCATCTGTCGTAACAATATATAAAGGGTTATAGAGGCAGGAGGAGGTTACAGTGATATGGATGACTGTAGGGGCTGCAGGGGGTTTATCTCGATAGGGAGGGTTGCAGGAGCTGGAGGTAGTTACATACATATGGAGTGTTGCACGGGCTGGAGGAGGTGACAGAGATATGGAGGATAGTATAAACTGCAGGATGCACCACAGATTAGGAGCACTGCAGAAAATGGAGGAGGTTGGATGATATTGAGGTTTGTAGGGGCTGCAGGAGGTTGCATAGACAGTGAGAGTTGTAGGGACTGCGGGGAATTACATCGATAGAAAGGGCTGTAGGAGCCATAGGTGTTTGCAGAGATATGAATTTTGTGGGGCTGCAGGATGGTTATATAGATAGGTAGGGTTGTAGGGGCTTCGGGAGCTTCCATATGTCTGGGGGATTATAGGGGCTCTAGGAGGTTAGAGAGATATAGAGTGTTGTATGGGCTGGAGGACGTTACAGAGATAGGGAGTGTTATAGGGTCTGAAGGATGTTACAGGTTTCTGGAGGGTTGTAGGAGTTGCAGGAGATCAGAAGGATTAGTGGGGGGTTGAAGGAGCTGGAGAGGGTTGTGAGTTATGGAGTGCTGCAGGGGTTGCAGTGGGTTACATAGATATGGAGAGTTATAGGAGCTTGAGGAGGTTACAGAGATATGGATGGTTGAAGAGGCTGCAGGGGGTTACTTGGTTAGAGATATGTTTAGGCGCTGGAGGTGGGTACAGAGCTATGGAGGGTTGTAGAAGCTGCAGGTGGTCAAATAGATTAGGAGGATTGCAGGAGAGAGAGGAGGTTGCAGAAATATGGATAGTTGTGTGGAGTGTGCTATATCGATAGGGAGAGTTGCAGGATATGGAGGAGGTTCCAGAGATATCGAGGTTGTTGGAGCGGCAGGAGGTTGCACGGATGTGGATGATCCCAGGGGCTGCAGGAGGTTACATAGATAGGGATAGTTGTGGGAGCTGGAGGTGGTTCCATTAAAAATCTGCCTGTCTCCTCCTTAAATTTACTCAATGTCCCGGCATAACACTGTATAATTTTGGAGCTGTGTTATTTCTCTACCACAATTCCAAAAAATTTCAAACTTAATACATTCCATAAAATATAAGAAAACATCTATTTCTTTCAAACAAATTATTGATATCTGCTGTGTTCATCGCTGGAAAACATGAAGAGTTTAATGCTACAACAGCCGAACTGTTGAATGACTATAACAAGAAGTTATAAGGTCTTTAGATATTGGTTTATCTTCGTAGCGTTTAGGATTTTAGGGTTTTTTATGCAAATAGTTAGTTTGTTGATAACTAAAGATACCTGGTGTGATCCATTTGCTTCGGGTATACCAGATTGTTCAATGTGTTTTTCCCCCTATTTGGAAAACTTAAAGAAATGTGATGTGACCTGTGGAGCGACGGGACTGAATTGACAGTGTGTTGCTCCCACCACGATCCGAATCCTCTATTTTGATTTGGGGCTTTTTCCTGAGCAGTCGTAACGGGGCTGCTGAATTCATGTACTGCTGCGAGTGACTAACACAGGCATTCAGTGGGCATACAAAGACCAAGTTTCAAAGACCTGTGTGAAAGCTGTTGGAACACCCTGCCCACCATGAAACACAATGTGGAGATGCTGCAAGTGGCCAGCAATGCACCCCCGCCAGTTTAACATTTTGAGGCTTCATAGCCTGGGCACCAGTCGCACTACGGAGCCCAGAATTCCCGCCAGGGAGTGACACAGAGGGGAAAATATCACATTTAACAGTCAGTTAGTTAAATGCTGTAAGGGAAGTAATTTGCAGGGACATGGACAACGGACAGGGAAATGGGACGAATTAGAGGAATGACTTATAGAAGGATATGAACACAAGAATACAAATATTGCAATTGTGATGCTACCAGACCAGGGAATAATGAATGTCACTGAGCACGAAGGTGATGGCTGAACGGAATGTGTTGTGAATTAGGATATGGGCAGCAATTCTTTTGATGGGCTGTGTTATCTGATGATTTTTAACTATGGGTCTTGTCAGGGTGGCATTGGGAGAGTCAAGGCTAGATTTGATAGACACATGAATGGTGTATTAAGCAGCAGATAGACTAAGGCACTGAATGATATTTTCGAGGCGATAGTAGACAGGATTGGTGCTGGGCAGGATATGATATTGGACATCAACTCAGGGTCAATAAGAACAGTGAGGTAGTGAACAGTGTGGTTCAGTCTCAGATATTGGTGGGAGTGAGCGAGTTGGTGGGTACAGAAAAGAGTTTGTGATGGGGAATGAAATCATGGCTTCCATTTGATCGATATTTAAAAAAATAAGAGCAGTAATACATTGAATTGTGGTTTACACATGTGATAGCTGTACAAAGAGACAGACCACAGACACCACCAGCAGCAAAGAAGCAACAGTAAATTAAAAGGACAGAGCATTTCTATAGTTAATAGCTGATATAGAGTCTTATCTGGATAAACAGCAACAGCAAAGAGGGCAGAATAAATGACAAATGTAGAAATACAACAATGCTGTTAAAATGCACAGCTTACAGAATTAATAGCTGAACAGACTTACCAGGGACACCAAAAGTAACGAGGATGGGATAGTAAATGTATTGAATCTTATAAAAGGCACAATGAATTCACCATGCTACTTTTATCCAATCATAATCTGCGGTAAGCTCCTCAAACAACGTGTAAACCCCTTCCCAATGTTATAACATCCCAATCAATTGTTCTGAAATTCTGACACACTTTTGCAACATTCCAATCCATTGTTCTCAGTTTCTGATCGATGATCTCCTCTCTGGCGCCGCTGATCCCTGTTAGTGCCGTGGCTGAAGCTCCCGCTGACACTATATTAATAGCTTAACACATTGAAAGGAGTGCACTATTAATGGAAGAGGGAAACCCTCCAAAGAAAACCCTCACAGCTACGGTCAATGAAGACTAACGTCAATTCCAAGCACTAAAAAAAACAGGTTCAGTTAACCCCTTTCAATCCAACACTTTTTGAACGACAATAAAGGATAAGCTTTACCCAATCAGGATGGGATGTATGTGGGTTGCTGGTGGAAAGATATGTGAATAAATCAGAGGTAGTGGCCAGAATTGTTGAATCCTCTTATATATGGGAATGGTGACAGAGGACTGGGGTTACAAATGTTACACCCTGTTTGAAAAAGGAGAACTGGGTAACCCTGCAATGACAGGTCATTCATTCTAAAATCGGTGAAACGTTGGGGAGCCGTTTCGATTCTATAATCTGGGACAAATTATTTGTGGCTTGGGGAAAAAAAAGCAAGACATGAGTTTGTAATAACAAGATGCCTGGATATGTGAATTCTAAATCATCCTTGAGCAACTTAATCAAATGATGAAGATGGTTGAGGAGGGCAGTGCGGTTGATGATATTTATATGGATATCCAAATTGCATGATCAACTGCCATTTAATGGACTTGTTAGGAAAACTGTGCTCCATGGATTAAAGAGGCAGTGATAGTGTGGACATGACATTGACTAAGAAACAGAAAGCAGCGAGATGTTGTGAACAGTTGTTGTTGAGACTGAATGGGAGTATACAGTGGTTTTCCCCACGGATTGGTATTAAGACACTGCTCATTTTTGTCACATGTTAATGACACAGACTTATACATAAATGACATAATTTCAATATTTGCAGATGACATTTGTCTGGGAAATGTGAACAGTGATGAGAATAGTAGAAAGCGTCAGAAGGACATAGGCACATTGGTGAAATAAAGCAGCACACAATGCGTTTTAATGCAAATAAGTGTGAAGGATAGATTTGGGAGGAAGAATGAGGAGAGGCAATATAAATTAAATGATACAATGGATTAGTACCTGGGAGTATGATGTTATTGCTATTACTGAGACTTGGTTAAGGGAAGGGCATGATTGTCAACTAAATATCCCAGGATACCGATGCTTCAGGAGGGATAGAGAGGGAGGAAAAAGGGGTGGAGGAGTTGCATTACTGTTCAAAGAGGATATCACAGCTGTGCTGAAGGAATGCACTATGGAGGACTCGAGCTGTGAGGCAATATGGGCAGAACTCAGAAATAGGAAGGGTGCGGTAACAATGTTGGGGCTGTACTACAGGCCTCCCAACAGCGAGCGTGAGATAGAGGTACAAATATGTGAACAGATTATGGAAAGCTGTAGGAGCAACAGGGTGGTGGTGATAGGAGATTTTAATTTTCCTAACATTGACTGGGATTCACTTCGTGTTAGAGGTCCAGATTGAGCAGAATTTGCAAGAAGCATCCGCAGGGTTTTCCAGAGCAGTATGTAAATAGTCCAACTCGGGAAGGGGGCATACTGGACCTGTGTTGGGGAATGAGCCGGGCCAGGTGGTTGTCGTTTCAGTAGGGGACTACTTAGGGAACAGTGATCAGAATTCCGTAAGTTTTAGAATACTCATGGATAAAGACGAGAGTGGTCCTAAAGGAAGAGTGCTAAATTGGGGGAAAGCCAAATATACCAAAATTCGGCAGGAGCTGGGGAATGTAGATTAGGAGCAGCTCTTTGAAGGTAAATCCACATTTGATATGTGGGAGTCTTTTAAAGAGAGGTTGATTAGCGTGCAGGAGAGACATGTTCCTGTGAAAATGAGGGATAGAAATGGCAAGATTAGGGAACCATGGATGACAGGTGAAATTGTGAGACTAGCTAAGAGGAAAAAGGAAGCATACATAAGGTCTAGGTGGCTGAAGAAAGACGAAGCTTTGAAAGAATACCGGGATTGTAGGCGCAATCTGAAACGAGGAATTAAGAGGGCTAAAAGGGGTCATGAAATATCTTTAGCAAACAGGGTTAAGGAAATTCCCAAAGCCTTTTATTCATATATAAGGAGCAAGAGGGTAACTAGAGAAAGGATTGGCCCACTCCAGGACAAAGGAGGAAAGTTATGCGTGGAGTCAGAGAAAATGGGTGAGATTCTAAATGAGTACTTTGCATCGGTATTCACCGAGGAGAGGGACATGACGGATGTTGAGGTTAGGGACAGATGTTTGATTACTCTAGGTCAAGTTGGCATAAGGAGGGAGGAAGTGTTGGGTATTCTAAAAGGCATTAAGGTGAACAAGTCCCCAGATCCGGATGGGATCTATCCCAGGTTACTGAGGGAAGCGAGAGAGGAAATAGTTGGGGCCTTAACAGATATCTTTGCAACATCCTTAAACACGGGTGAGGTCCCGGAGGACTGGTGAATTGCTAATGTTGTCCCCTTGTTTAAGAAGGATAGCAGGGATAATCCAGGTAATTATAGACCGGTGAGCCTGACATCAGTGGTAGGGAAGCTGCTGGAGAAGATACTGAGGGATAGGATCTATTTCCATCTGGAAGAAAATGGGCTTATCAGTGATAGGCAACATGGTTTTGTGCAGGGAAGGTCATGTCTTACCAACTTAATAGAATTCTTTGAGGAAGTGACAAAGTTGATTGATGAAGGAAGAGCTGTAGATGTCGTATACATGGACTTCAGTAAGGCGTTTGATAAGGTTCCCCATGGTAGGCTGATGGAGAAAGTGAAGGCGCATGGGGTCCAAGGTGTACTCGCTAGATGGATGAAGAACTGGCTGGGCAACAGGAGACAGAGAGTAGCAGTGGAAGGGAGTTTCTCAAAATGGAGACGTGTGACCAGTGGTGTTCCACAGGGATCCGTGCTGGGACCACTGTTGTTTGTGATATACATAAATAATTTGGAGGAAAGTATAGGTGGTCTGATTAGCAAGTTTGCAGACGACACTAAGATTGGTGGAGTAGCAGATAGTGAAGGGGACTGTCAGAGAATACAGCAGAATATAGTTAGACTGGAGAGTTGGGCAGAGAAATGGCAGATGGAGTTCAATCAGGGCAAATGCGAGGTGATGCATTTTGGAAGATCCAATTCAAGAGTGAACTATACAGTAAATGGAAAAGTCCTGGGGAAAATTGATGCGCAGAGAGATTTGGGTGTTCAGGTCCATTGTTCCCTGAAGGTGGCAACGCAGGTCAATAGAGTGGTCAAGAAGGCATACGGCATGCTTTCCTTCATCGGACGGGGTATTGAGTACAAGAGTTGGCAGGTCATGTTCCAGTTGTACAGGACTTTGTTTCGGCCACATTTGGAATACTGCGTGCAGTTCTGGTCGCCACATTGCCAAAAGGATGTGGATGCTTTGGAAAGGGTGCAGTGGAGGTTCACCAGGATGTTGCCTGGTATGGAGGGCGCTGGCTATGAAGAGAGGTTGAGTAGATTAGGATGATTTTCATTAGAAAGACGGAGGTTGAGGGGGGACCTGATTGAGGTGTACAAAATCATGAGAGGTATAGACAGGTTGGATAGCAAGAAGCTTTTTCCCAGAGTGGGGGATTCAGTTACAAGGGGACACGAGTTAAAAGTGAAAGGGGAAAAGTTTAGGGGGGATATGCGTGGAAAGTTCTTTATGCAGAGGGTGGTGGGTGCATGGAACACATTGCCAGCGGAGGTGGTAGACGCGGGCACGATAGCGTCTTTTAAGATGTATCTAGACAGATACATGAATGGGCAGGAAGTAAAGAGATACAGACCCTTAGAAAATAGGCGACAGGTTCAGTTAGAGGATTTGGATCGGCGTAGGCTTGGAGGGCCGCAGGGCCTGTTCCTGTGCTGTAATTTTCTTTGTTCTTTTGTTCTTTGTTTACGGAGGTGCAGGCACAGATTAGGCACATGCACACAAGTCTTTGAATGTGGGACGACATGTTGTTAAGCTTGTTAAAATGCATCTCGAGTCTTTGGCATTATATATAGAGGCAGTGAATGAAAAAGCAAGGAAGCTATGCGACAACTTGATGAAGCATTGATTAGTTTTCAGCTGAACAGTTGTGACTTATTCTGGACATTACATATTCGAAAGGATGTCAAAGCCTTGGAGAGGGTGCAGGGGAAATTTACTGGAATGATGATATGGCTCGGTGATTTCAGTTATGTGGAAGATTGAAGAAGCTGGAATTGTTCTCCTTAGATCAACTGCTTTAAAGGGGACCTTTAATAGCCGTGTTCATATACAGCGAGTTATTAAAATTTAGAATGCACTGTCTGAAACCTGATGGAATCAATTCACTGGTAAGTTTCAAAAGGGAACTGGATTAATACTGGCGGAGGTGGAGAGGTGATTGGCAGACATATGGGAAAAGAATAGGCAAGAGGGACAAAATATAGAGCTCTTTTAAAAATGATACTGGCACGCGAGACTAAACGAATTGCTTCCATGCTGCATAATTCATAGACAGATACAGGACTGAAACAGGTCCTTCGGCCCACCGAGTCTGTGCCGACCACAAACCACCCATTTATACTAATCCTACATTAATCCCATACTCCCTACCACATCTCCGATTCTGTGGTGAAACAAGCCATTGATTAATTATCTGATGTGTACAATTGGTGTCCAGCAGTTTTTGAGCCAGTGGCTCATTGTTACTTGCACCCTGATAACAGCAGAATAGCACACACAAAGGGCCGTTGAGGCCAATTAAGTTGACAATATGTTTATCAGAATATGATGTCCTGCTCTGATCACAGGCCAAGCCTGGTTTCAATCAGTCAAATGCAAAGTTATTGATTTTATTTATATTTTATTTCATGTATATTTGTTCTCAGGATATGAGTGACACTGACAAGACTGGCATTACTTGTCCATCCCTGGTTACCATGATGAAATGTTGGGTCTTCATCGTGAACCACTGCAGTCGTGTGGTGAAGATGCTACCACAATACTATACAGAAAGGATCTCAGACTTTTGACCCAGTGACGATGCAGGAATGGTGATCTATTTCCATATCTAGATAGTGTGTAACTTGGAAAATGGGAATGTAGAGGTGATAGTGTTTTGCATTACAGTCCAAGCAGATTTCTACCTCCTCCCCTGTCTCTTCTGTCCCCTTTGTGACATTTGTATGCAAACAAACTGCCACCCTGGGGGTTAAAGTTTCTTAGGGCAAAATAATAAACATAAACATGTTAACAATTGCCATTTTTAAGATGCAGTTTCGCTACTGGAAAATGTTTAATGAGTTGGGCCTGAACACGAGAATACGAGTTTTGAATATGAGGCATTACCAGACCAGAAGCCAATATAGGTCAGCAGGAACAGGGGTGAAGGGTGAACAGGACTTACTGTGATGTAGGACGTGAGCAGCAGAGTTTTAGATGAGCTGAAGATTATGGAGGGGACAAGCTGGGAGGCAAAAGATAAGTAGGTTGTATTAGTCGAGTGTGGAGCTAACAATGGAATGAATGAAAGAATTAGCAGCAGAGGAGCTGAGGCAGAGGCAGAGATGGACAAAGATTCGGAGGGAGGAAGTCTGGGTGATGGCGTTGGAAGCTGAGCTCAGAGCCGAATAGGAAGCCTAGGTTGTAAACAGGCTGGTTCAGTCCAGATATCAGCCAGGGAGTGGGATGGAGTCAGTGCAAGGGCCAGTTAAGGGAGATCATGATGGCAACTGGTAGTGACTGCTCCCTTCATTAAATGGAAAAAATAAGCACTGAAAAATGAAGGAAATACTCATGGAAAAAGGACCAAAGCGACAGACAGAAACAGAAGGGATTTTATGAAAGCAGAAATGACTAACACAAACACTGTCTCAGAGTTTAATGCCTAGAAATTCACGCTTGGGGAATAGCAATCAGCTTCGTTTAATATGCTCCCAGGGCAGCTACAGCACGGGTTAGGTACAGAGTAAACCTCCCTCTGCACTGTCCCCATCAAACGCTCCCAGGACAGGTAAAGCACTGGTGTTGGCTCTTGCCCAATTTGGACCACTGACTTCCGGGTGCACAAGGATTTTCGGCTGATTGCTGATTGTGGACAGTGTGCTGAGGCGGGAGACTGGAGGTTGTGCAAGTACAACTGCTGCAGGGGGAGAGAGAACGAGACTGAAAGGAAGATGTTTTCCACTTATTCTGTAAACAAGGAAAAGGAACAGGAAGATGAAGGAACTGAAAGCTCTTCCATGAGTTTGTTTCAGCATTGCAGTCCTTTCGTATTTAATTGTTGGAGGGGGGAACGAGAAAAAGGAAGAATAACCAACGTCGGGCTGTTTTTTTATTCATTCATGGGATGTGGGCGTCGCTAGTAGGCCAGCATTTATTGCCCAACACTATGTACCCTTGACAAGGTGGTGGTGAGCTGCCTTCTTTAACGCTGCAGTCCATGTGAGTTAGGTACACCCACAGTGCTGTTAAGAAGGAACGCCAGCATTTTGACCCTGCGACAGTGAAGGAGTGGCCGATATGGGTCCCAGTCAGGATGGTGTGTGACTTGAAAGGGAACTTGCAGGTGGTGATGTTCCCATGCATTTGCTGCCCTTGTCCTTCTAGTTGGTGGAGATCGCAGGATTGGAAGTTGCTGACTAAGGAGGATTGGTGCGTTGCTGCTGTGCATTTTGTAGATGGTGCACACTGCTGCCCCTGTGCGACGGTGGTGGAGGAAGTGAATGTTTGTGGCTGGGGTGACAATCAAGTGGGCTCCTTTATCCTGGATCGTGTCGAGCTTCTTGAGTGTTGTTGGAGTGGCACCCATCCAGGCAAGAGTAGAGTATTCTTTCACATCCCGACTTGTGCCTTGTAGATGTTGGGCTAACTTTGGGGAGTGAGGAGGTGAGTTACTCACCACAGCATTCCAAGCCTATGACTTGCTCTTGCAGCCAGTATATTTATAAGGCTACTCCAGTTCAGTTTCTGGTCAATGGTAGCCCCTACGGTGTTAATAGTATGGGATACGGCGATGGTAATGCCATTTAATGTCAAGTGGATTCTTTCTTGTTGGAGATGGTCATTGTCTGGCACTTGTATGGCACGAATGTTACTTGCCACTTATCAGCCTAAGCCTGGATATTATCCAGCTCTTGCCTGTTTCAATATGGGGCTTCTGAGTTGTTAGCATCGAATCGGGAGCTCCTTCCCCACCCTGTGGTGTGTGACAGTGGAAGCTGCCCAGGGGAAGAGTCTTCATTGTTGCTTCATGATATCTGGAAAAGTGTGTGCCTGGGGAACTTCAGCTCTTCCAGGTGAAGACATCAGCCCCCTCCAACCAGAGGACAGGCATTAAGACTGCTCTGTAATTTTGCAGCTGTAAAATACTATTTCCTCCTTGCCTTCCTCTCCCTCAGCCTCTTCGCCTCAGCCTCTGACTGCTTATCCTATCAAGTTATTGCTATATTTGATAATTGCTTTTCCTCTCTCACTCTCAACACATGGTGGGTGTAACTCTTCTACTCCAAGGCTTCTCAGTTCCCTCCGTGGCGGGGCCTTCCTATGCTGCAGCAGCTGCTGCAGCCGTTCCTGTTAATCTAGCGCCTTTTAAGCTTTTAACAAGACAGCATAGGGTGAAGATTGACACCCACCCAAATATGACACGCGTAAAGGCACTGGCCGAGGTTGTCGGCTACCATCCCCATTGTTCCACCCTCAAAAATGTGTGGGAAGGCAGTGTTTTTCCTCAAGACCGAGAGGAAGGTGTCCCTGGCCCTGAATAAGGGGTTCACTGTTGGGGGGAAATTAGGGAGGAAATTGGTCAAAGAAGACAGAGGTTAGTAGTGTTAGGGTACTTTTCTGAATGGAGGGATGTGACTAGTGGTGTTCTGCAGGGATCAGTGCTGGGACCTTTGCTGTTTGTAGTATATATAAATGATTTGGAGGAAAATGTAGCTTCTGTGATTAGTAAGTTTGCGGATAACACAAAGGTTGGTGGAGTTGCGGATAATGATGAGGATTGTCAGAGGATACAACAGGATATAGATCGGTGGAGACTTGGGCGGAGAAATGGCAGAAGGAGTTTAATCCAGACAAATGTGATGTAATGCACTTTGGAAGGTCTAATGCAGGTGGGAGGTATACAGTAAATGGCAGAACCCTCAGGAGTATTGACAGGCAGAGAGATCTGGGCATACAGGTCCACAGGTCACTGAAAGTGGCAACGCAGGTGGATAAGGTAGTCAAGAAGGCATACGGCATGCTTGCCTTCATCGGTCGAGGCATAGAGTATAAAAATTGGCAAGCCATGTTGCAGCTGTACAGAACCTTAGTTAGGCCACACTTGGAATATTGCGTGAAATTCTGGTCGCCACACTACCAGAAGGACGTGGAGGCTATGGAGAGGGTAAAGAGGAGGTTTACCACGATGTTGCCTGGTCTGGAGGGCATTAGCTATGAGGAGAGGGTGGAAAAACTCGGATTGTTTACACTGGAACGACGGAGATGGAGGGGCAACATGATAGAGGTTTACAAAGTTATGAGCGGCATGGACAGAGTGGATAGTCAGAAGCTTTCTCCGAGGGTGGAAGAGTCAGTTACTAGGGGACATAGGTTTAAGGTGCGAGGGTCAATGTTTAGAGGGGATGTGCGAGGCAATTTCTTTACACAGAGGGTGGTGAGTGCCTGGAACTTGCTGCCGGGGGAGGTGGTAGAAGCAGATACGATAGCGACGTTGAAGAGACACCTTGACAAATAAATGAGTCGGAAGGGAATAGAGGGATATGGGCCCCTGAAGTGCAGAAGGTGTTAGTTTAGGCAGGCATCAAGATCGGCGCAGGCTTGGAGGGCCGAATGGCCTGTTCCTGTGCTGTACTGTTCTTTGTTCTTTATATTCACATCCGTGTCTTCTGTCAGGAGTATGCAAAGGGATCGACCAATAGGCAGGAAGCCGAGATTGGATGCTCGACCTGGAGTCCCATCTCAGACAGGCCATCGTGGACCCGGCCCTGTGGCATACTATTTACATCCTCAAAAAATTCTAATAAATGTGCCAAACTGGATCTCCCGTTAGTAAAAGCAAGCTGACTTGTTCTCAACATTCTTTGTTTTTCCAAATTAAATGTTAATATTTGTTTAAGAATAGTTTCCAGCATCTTCCCAATGACTGATGTTTGGCTAACTGGCATGGGGTTCCCTGTTTTCTCTGTACTTCTTTTCTTAACACGCATTATAACATTTGCCAACTTCCAATATGACGGATCCAGTCCTGAGTCTAAGGGATTCTGGAAAACCATAGACAAGACATCTACTATTTCTTTAGAACTGTAGTGTGTAGGGCATCCGGTCTTGGGGACTTGTCAGATTTTGGTCCCCCAGGTTTCTCCAATACTTTTTCTCAGCAGCTATCAATTTCCTTAATTTCCTCACCCTCTTTTGTCCCTCGGTTAAGGTCGATTTATGGTATGGAACTTGAGTCTTCTCCTGTGAGGGCAAACACAACATCTTTGCCCACATATTGGGTCACAGGGCAAGAAGCAACATTCACTAAAATCAGGAAACTAGTGATGGGAATGCCACTGTTGAAATACTATGATGTAGGTGATGAATTAACCCTGCATTCTGATGCCAGCGAGATAGGACTTGGGGCAAACTTAACGCTGTCAGAACAATTGGTTGCATTTGCATCCAGGGCATAAACGAAGAAGGAACGACGCTGTGCTCAGATCGAGAAACACTGCTTGGCCATTGTCTTTGCTTGTGAAAAAGTTATCAATACCTACTTTGAAGAGATACAGTAACAGTCGATTTTGACCACAAGCCACTTCAACGTGTTTTCCTTAAGCCACTACTATCTGCTCCAAAGCATCTTCAAAGTATGTTATTCGGTTACAGAGATATCATCTGGACGTGAAATACAAGCAAGGGAAGCAAATGCACATCACTGACATGCTGCCGAGAGCAGCACTCCCAATGAAGAAAGTAGAGGATGCGACAACAGAGTGTGAAATCTTCCAGATCCAACGTGAAGCTTCAGCGTTACATGCTCTGTAAGAGCAGAGACATTGAATCTGGTTGACAAGCTCCTTACTCAAATCAAATGAACAACCCAACAAGATGCAGCTGTCCATGCTTTGAAAGAAGTAGTGAGGAAAAGATGGCCTGAAAGGATCAAAGACACTCCTGTGGTTACAACAGCTTATTGGGCAGACAGATATGACTTGACAGGCTAAGATGGCATCTTTTACAAAGGAAATAAATTCATTATTCCTCAGGAGTTGAGAGGAGAGCCGCTAAAGCGCATCCATGCAAACCAGCAAAGAATTTTGTCAAGTGTGAGGAAGGCAATAGAAGTGCTCTACTGGTCAAACATGAGAAATGAAAACAAGAAACACATCAGCCTGTGCAGTGCATGGAACGTGTACCAAGCTAAGCAAGCCAAAGAACCGCTGATGACACATGACATCCCAGACGGACTATGGGTGTAGATGGGAGTAGGCCTCTTTACTCCCACAGGTACTGAATATATTGTCACCATTGACAACTATTCTGACTACTGGGAGGATAAACCAGCTGACTTCAAAGACTGTCGGTGAGATTGTTGACTGCCTGAAAGCAGACTTCAGTTGCTCTGGCGTTCCAGACATTGTGATGAACGACAATGGCTCTCAGTTCACGAGTGAATAATTCCGCTGCTTCATAAAGGATTGGAAAATTC